>NW_021604659.1:1978605-2063075 GCF_004785775.1 Grammomys surdaster
AGGAATGCTTCCTGTCCATGAGGGACAACTAAATAGCTAGGTGGCCTTAAATTCCCGTGCTTGCGAGATTTATTAATTTCTTTCCCTTTTTTTCCTCTGTATTTGATTATTTGTTTATGACAATATGAATTTCATAGATATTTATCATATACTTCAGATTGTGATCCAGTACTCTGCTCTGGCTTATTTGTTGTTCAAATTGATACTTCTTTAACTATTGGAATTTCTTTTAAGTGGTTCCTGTGTCCTAACTCTCTCTCTCTCTCTCTCTCTCTCTCTCTCTCTCTCTCTCTCTCTCTCTCTCTGTGTGTGTGTGTGTGTGTGTGTGTGCATATGCACAAGTGTACAAGCATACATTCTTCGTAGATTTTGAAACAGTAAATCTCAAATGCTAGGTCATGACTGAGGCATACCACTTGTAGAAACAGTGTGGGAGTGTCTGGTTTTTGTTTCGCTGTACCTGTAGAGGTCTGTTTCTAGCCAACAGTTCTTGAGACTGAAATATAGTCATTAAGATTTTCCCCTGAACAAGCTGTCAAAGTTAACTCTTGATTCTCAGCATTTGACCTGATTCTGGCACTTGCCATTCCCCGTGCTGACCCAGGCCTCAGCACTGCCTTTCTGCTAATTACTTGGAATTAATATGACCTTTTTCTAAAAGAGGCAAACAGGAAGACTTTATTGAGCTGGCATAACCAATTTCTCATCATTTTCCCTCAGCAGAGCTACTAAGGGTCTTCCTTTTGCTTGACCCACTAATTTCCCCAGCACATAATTTAAAGGCTTGGTCATGAGCTCAGAACAGAGCCAGTAAGAACCAGAGCTAAGAAGGCCAGGGCTATGGGTCATGGTAGGGAGGATTAATTGTCTCCATGGGAACAATTCCTGGCTCAGTTCCTTGACCTTACCTAACAATAGTTTTTCTCCCTGGGAGAACTACTCAACAGCTACTCCCTGCATAAGATCCCAATAACAAAACAAAATTTGATTCCATCAAAGCTCCAGGGGAGCTAGTGGGCTTATTGGACTGATTTATTTACAGAGGAAAGAGGAGGTAGATAGAGTTACTATCAGGAGATGAGTGTAGCTAAACCAGCCACACTGGAAAACCTAGCATGGCTGATAGCTTCCATACAATCACATAGATGGAGACCCTTCCTTTAGACTTTCTAAACCCCAGCTGCCTACAACCTACCTGGATGATCTTACTCACAGAAGCATCTATAAATCAGAGTATCTACAGACTCAATGTTCTTACTGTTTTTCCTTAAAGACCCAAATGATAATAATGAGGTGTACTGCGCATCTGTTAAAATGGTTTGTCATCGAACACATGTGTTTGGAAGATGAAACCTGTAAGAGTTTCTTTATATTTTCCACCCAATAGATGTTAATAACACCTTCTTGGGCATGTTCATGGACAGGCGTGCAAACTGAATGCTATACAACTAAGAGTACAACAGTGGGTGGGAAGCATTTGACTCTAGAGTCAAGCAGGACAAAATCAGCTCAGCTTCTGCGGGAGTTGGCCCTGCCTAGCAACCAGGTTCTAGAGTAGTTCTATTATAAAAACTTTCAAGGGGAAAATGTGCCAATTGAAGATGGTCCAGTGTTTTTTCCCCATGTTCTTTTGGTATGTTCATTTAGTTGGCATTTCAGAACTGCTGTGTCCTTTGCTCAGACAGGACCTTTGAGACTGCCACCTCCTCCCACAGTGCAAAACATATGAAAGAACTAAAGACCACTCCAGGGAGATAATTCTGTCATAGCTCATTTGAATTCCAGCACTTTCCTTTGTAGTTCAAAACAAGACCATTGGGACACATCTTCTTCGGTCCTGCAGATTCCGCTGATAGGATGTATTTGCTTGCCAGGTCTGGCTTCAGTGTGTTTTGACATTGGCACACTATAATTGGGGTGTGTATGAATGCATCGGCTCTCTGGGAACTGCAGCCCACCAGGCTCTGCCTGCCCAGGGTGTAAGTCATTGTACACAGAGGTACCAACATCCTGTTGTCTTCACAACTTGACTGTTTTGGAAGTTAGGAACCTCTATTCTCTAGACTGCTAGCCTTACTCATAGTATTAAAGGAAGAGAGAGGGGCAATGTTTTGAGGTCTACCTCCGTGGAATCCCATTTCCAGCCTGCTGTTTTGTTGGCAGGTGCTGAGCCCAGACTGGTTCAGTCTGGAAGCTGCTATGGGAAACGCCCAGATTGGGAACATTCTGGACATCCTGGAGTTTCCAGGGTCAAATGCATAGCATATTCTGATTTTCATGGCAGGTTGGCCAGTTGCCCAGATGGGGTTAAGAGTTGCTGACTGTGGAGACGGACAGGAAGATATTCTGCAGACACAGAGGAAACATCAAATGCTAGCGATAGGCGGGAACCAGAGGCAAGCCTTTGGCCCCAGCAGGCATGAGAAAAGGCTGGCAGACAAAGCTGGCAAGACAGGAAATGAGTTGGAGACACTTTAAAGATGTCTTCCTATAAAATAATCATCCAGAAGTGGTAAAAAGACATGCCTTTAGTTAGGCCCACATGCCTAAAGGTAACACGTATACATTTTATGTTTTCAGTGAAACCTTACCAGTTACAAAGACCCATATCTTTAAATTCCCCAAATGTCAGCTCACTTGAAGTTGGCCTATTATGCTCATTAACCTCAGAGGCAACTCCTTGCAAGAAATTCCTAGAGCTATGACAACAAATTAATTTAGCCGTTTTATTTGAAGCAGCTAAGACTGGAACAGGGCCTCGGCGTTTCCCTGCTCTCTGTTACGGGTTCGAATGAGGACTTTCACTTATACATCCTCGATTGTGTACAGCCAGAGGCAGCCACAGAGCCCTGCCCTCTCCCCAACTAATGTGGCAAGCATTGTAGCAGCCTCTGTGGGAACTGTGCATTGAGTGACAAGCTGTAACTCTCTGCTTGTTTATTGTTCTTATCTTATATGGGCTGCCTGTATATGTGTTCAATGTATATGGGGGTATTTGTATGTGTGTACAGGTAGGTGTGCAAATGTGAATGTGTGTGAGAGAGAGTGTGTGTGCGGAGTCAGAGAATTTAGCTCGGGTGCCATTTCTCAGTTACAAGCAACATTTTTGTGGTTGTTATTGTAGAGTCAGAGTCTTTCACTGGCCTGGCCTGGAGCTTGCCAGCAGGGGGAAGCTCACTGGCCAGCGAGCCCCAGGGATTGTCTTATCTCTGTCTCATCAGCACTGTGATTACAAAAGTGTACCACCATACTTGACTTTTAAAAAAAAAATGGGTTCTGGGGATCAAACTCGGTTCCTAAATCTTCCAGAGCAGTACTTTACCCAGTGAGCTCTCTCTACCTCTCTTATTCTCTTATTCTCTTAGAGCAGGAGCTGTAGATAAGATAGTTGCAGTACTTGAGTTCCATGTGAGTGCAGCATTTTCAAATGAAGCGTGGTCTTGGACACCTTGCTGTAGAGTTGGAATTCCATTTAGAAGGCAATTGAAAGCCTAAGAGCAGGCAAGTGACGTTTGGGAACGGTATTTTTGAGAAGGTTTAAAAAGAACATCATTGGAAATTGAATCAATGGGCTCTTAGGTAAATCTTTTTCCTTGAAATGCCCATGATATCTCCCTTGGTTGGGTGAGTCATGTCTCATTTATGAATGGATGGTGATCCCCATATTTGTCCCCAGTGAGAAACAGGGTTATGTAATTCAGGGCCCCACGAAGTGATGTTCCAACCAGCAGCTGGGCTTGTCCTGCAGCCCTAAGGCTTACCCTATTCTATTCCCTCTGTCTGGAACCTCCCTTCAGAGCCAGCTCAAGCCATGTTCTGTCCCCAAGAATCCCAGGTGCTTGCTGTTTGCCCTTTCCTGAGAATCAGGTCTCTTTTCCAGGAACTACGCTCGCCTCTTCCATACCTGATTTTTACCTTGTACCTTGCCTCTGGTTCAGAGGAGCCCTGGAATATGTCTCCTGAATGAATCAGGTTTTAACCTTACCTGTGAGCATGTCCGTCAATGTCCCATCTATCACAAATCTTCATCAACTACCCCTCTTCCTTTCCCTACTGTCTCATGGGAACATATAGCTACTGAGTGCCCAGTCCATGGCTCTGGTTGTTTTTTCTTTGATCCATGACATCTCGCCTTACCTTTCTTTATCCTGTTTGTTTTCTGGTTAAATGTCTGATTCCTCAACTGAACTTTCCATCTCAAGAGGAGGGAGACATGTGGTCTTCATTTTCCAGTCTTCGTCTCCCCATCTGTATTCCATCAAGCCTAGCTGAATCAGTGAGTTCCAGGCCAGTGATAGACCCTGTCTCAAAAATACAAGGTTACCAGCACCTGAAGAACAGCATCCAAGTAGATCGATATCTACTTCCCTACATGCATACAAGCATGTACACCTGCATGAACACACTCTCACACATGTGCACAGACACAGATACATGCACACATGTGCAAACACACATGGGTACACACAAACACAAGCATACACACATACACTCAGTTATTTTTCTCATGTTCTTATAGCATATATTTGCAAGGAACAACTATTTTCTTCCTTTATCCTGGCCACATTACACTTCTGAACATATTTAGAAAATATAGATGGAGCAAAAGTCTTCTTAAAAAACAAGATGTCCAGAGATATTTGAATTTCAGATGTGCAGTATTGTTTTAGTACAAGTATGATATGCACAATGAGGGGACCCTTAGAATGGCCAAGGGGGCTTGATACTTAGTGCCAAGTTCAGAAGCAGCTCCCTGGGGACCTTGTTTCAACTGATCATTAATGAAGACTATTGTCCCCTAAGGGCAGGTCCCCATTTTTCCTTCATTAGGATCTTTGATATCACCTTATAAAGTAGATGCTCAGAAAATCTCTCTCATCCCTCTCCGGGTACACATTTTCATATTTTGTCACACCAGATGTGAGATGACACTAATAGTTTTCCTAGTATGAGCTCATAATTCTGCATTATATGTTTTCTCCTTTTATTTCTGAAGAAGATACTGTATGCTCCCATTGGCAGTGGCAGTATCACCCTAAGTGGTGATTTACAGTGAAAGAACAGAAATGTGCTTATGCCTTTTGGCATTGGTACCCTGTGCTCTGTACTATTGGCTCTTTACCTCAGTCTCCAGGCAGCTCAGAAGCAGCCCAATGTAGTTGGTGTCTGCTCTTCCTCATAGGTTTCTGAGTAACTGCTACATTCTGGCCCCTTACTGCCATCTGTGTGGGTCTTCTCTTGACAAAGTCAGCAATGGCCTTGGAAAATGAGTAGCCCTTTTAGTCACTGCTGGCCTTGCTTCTTGACATTTGGAGTTGATCTCTTCTTCCCATTGTTGTGACTACACCTGGAGTCCAGGTTTCCTCTCATTGTGCTCCTTCCTTCTCTTCCTCCTCATCGGCCCTGATTGGTGCCCAATGTGATTCAGACATTATCTCTGTAGCAAGGCTCTGAGTCTTTACCCTCCTCCCCTGTGTCAATCTCCTACAAGGCGCTCTGAGTCTTTACCCTCCTCCCCTGTGTCAATCTCCTACAAGGCTTAAGCACATCCAGCTTTTTCAGATCACCTCACCCTGGTTATTGTACTGATTTCTCTAGCTCTTGGTGTCCTGGAATCTCTTTGCTTCTACAAACTGAGTGACTGACTGATGTTTCTGTTTGCCCAGGAAGCCATCCAGTTGCTAAGCATACATTTCACTCTCTGTAATGCAGATGGACCACTTGAATTTTTCTCCTTTCTCTGGACTCAACTATTCTAACCTTTCCTAGAATGGCCTCCTATTGGGAAAGATGTTCCATTGGTGAAAATTACTTAACAAATAAACTGACTCTTAACTAATGACAGAAACCAAAATAAAGTCTGCTTTTGTGAAATCAGAAATATTTTGTCTATTCATAAAAATGGGGAAAAAAAAGAACCTGCTAGATTATTTCCTAGATTAATGCACTAAAATCTCCAGGAACACAACCAATGTCTTGAAAATTAGGATTTTTTAAATTTATTCTCAACACCTATCTATTTTTTTCTGTCCTGTTCATGGAAGGGTAAGGCTAAAGAACAATGTGTCTTATAGTACACAGCTGTAGTCTCATTCCTTCTCAGCAACCTCAGGTCTAGCAATGTTCTTCCTCAACAATATAAATGAAGATCCTCAAGTTAGGCTTCTAAGAGCTGAGTTGGATTAAGAATTCACACTCTAAGAGATCAATGTGGTTAGAAGGTATAGGATGTAGAATAGAGTGACTGATCTCCCCCTTGACCCTGGATAGATGAGATAGTCAAATACCTTCAACTAAAGTCACAGAGACTGAATGGGAGATGCTGTTCCCCAAAGAACCTGGCATAAGATCAGACTGGACAGTAAGCCGGCAAAAATGCTACCCCGGTTTCTTCTCCTGGTGCTGTGGTAAAATACCCTAATGAAAAGCAGCTTTAAGGGAGAAAGGGCATTTCTAGCTCACAGTTCCAGGTTACAGCACATCACTGCAGTGAAGTCAAGGAACTTGAGTCAAGAGCAGAATAAGAATGAATAGATGCATGCGTACTCATGCTCAACGCCCTCTATGTGCACACTCAGTCCCAATGCCCTCCATAGGGAATGATGCTTCCCACAGTAGGAGTGTCTTCTCATATCAATTAATATAAACAAGATAGGCCCTCCCCATAGATATTCCCATGGGCTACATAGATCTAGGTAATATTTCATGGAAATTCTCTATCCAGGTGATTCTAGATAGAATCAAATTGACAATTATAACTACCACAGTAGTTAGGTCAGTGTCTATTTGGCTGTATAAATACATGTAATACCTGTAGTTAGCCCATGGGAGATTCATGAGGCCTGACACAGACATCATCCTTGGATGGAAACAAGAAAATATCTGCCCCTCAGTGATGGCTATAGTACTAAAGGGACTTTGGCATGCCACAGGTGTTATTTGCCATTGCTAATTATGAGACAGTGGTGTGTGTTCATTGTCTGAGGGGAAATGTTCAGATTTCTGTCACTGCAAAGGAAGCTGGGCATTAGAAAAACTGTGGAACAGCATCTCTGTGATTTTAGTTGAAGATATTTGACTATCTCATCTATCCAGGGTCCTGGGTGTGTTCAGTCAGTCTATTCTATATCCTATATCATCTAACCATGTTGAGCTCTTAAAGAGTGAATTTGTGATCTAAGTAAAGTAAGCAAGCAAGAATGACTATGCAAAACTTTGCTTTTATATGATCTATCAAAAATGTTGTCAATAGTGAAGAAGAAATTTCTGTGGCAGTGTGTAAAGAAACAGCCATGGGGTTGATGAAATAGCCCAACATGTCAACAGGCTAGCCACCAGGCCTGACAAACATGACTTTGATCCTCAGAACCTAAATGGTAGAAGGAGAGAACCAACTTCCACAAGTCATCCTTTGACCTCCAGATATCTGCTGTAGTACCCTAGTACATACATAGACAAGTAAGTACAAGTAAATAAATTGTAGGTACTCCTATTCCTATAATTCCAGGGGCAACAACAATTTTTGAAAACAGAAATGGCTGTGTGGGAACTTTCTCCAAATCAGTAGTGTAAAAGAGTTCTGACGTAGGTTAGAAGGCTTGGGTGTTAGGTGGGAGATGGAATGTTCGGTGAAATACTCCATGCCATCCTGGTGGCAGGAGAAAAAAGGTCCAGATAAAAGAAGGGGCTTGCTACAAATAGACAACTAGTCCCTCCCACTGACACACTTTAAAGTTGTGTGGTCAAGGAAGCTAAAAAGAAAGCTTCTGATATTCAAGAACAGAGCCACTTTTCCAGCCTCTTGGGGTTGGAAAGATAGAACCTTTCTAGATTTTTAATCAACCATCTTGGAGGATAGCTTTCAGAAAGCAGACACTGATTGGCTGAAGGAGAACTGAGTCTCACAGAGGTGCAACCCAGCCCTGACCCAGCTCAGTTTCTGTACAATTAGACACTGCTCACATATTGTCACAAAAGGAAATAAAGTCAACATGGAGGCTCTTTCAAAAAATGAGAGTAGATTTACCATAAGACCCAGCAAAACTGCTTTTTGCATGTATACAAAGGACCCAATGTCAACACACCACAGAGATGCTAATACAATCCATGTTTATAGTTATACAATAGCCAAGAACTGAAATCAGCCTGGATATGTCAACAAATAAGCAGATAAAAAATGTGGGAGATAATACTCAATGGAATTATATACAGCTCTAAAGAAAAGCGAAGCCATTATATCACAGAAAGATGAAAAGAATAAGAAATCATGTTAAACAAAATAAGCCAGACAGAAAAATGAATACTATGTTTTCTGCATGGGGAAGCTAAATTTATATCGTTCTCTCTCTCTCTCTCTCTCTCTCTCTCTCTCTCTCTCTCTCTGTGTGTGTGTGTGTGTGTGTGTGTGTGTGTGTGTGTGTGAATGAAATGGAGACAAATAAGCAGTCTCAATAGTAACTTAGAAACTTAGGAACATTCTATGTCTGAACAATGAATGTAATGTGTAAAATAACCATGGAAGTGGAAAAATAAGTCAGAGGTAGTGAGCTCAAAGACAGATCAAAGAACAAAAAAATGGAATATAAAAGAAAAATAAGATTGGGACACAGCATAGAAGTCATATGTGAAAACTGTAGCATCAATGGGTCTGGGCTGATAAAAGACGAGAGACTGGAGCAGAAGCAATATCTTAAAAGATAGGAGTTTTCACAGGAGATGGGAAAACAGCTTATACTTTCAAGTTTAGTGAACTTCAGTGAAATCCAACATGAAGAAAGTCTCATTTGATATCATGACAATTAAATCCATAGAAATCTAAGTCTAGGAGGAAGGCTTTAAAATGTTCAGAAAGAAAGACTTTGGGAGGAGCAAGCTTAAAAGAGATAGTTGATTTTTCAGTAGAAACATGATTACTAGAAGAAATTGGAAAACATGAAAGGACAGAAAGTAGGAAAGACAACCTAGACTCCGTAATGAAAAAGATGCTAGCAAAGTTAAAGGAGAGAGCTGCATAGGTGTGAGTTACAGAGGCACAGGGGAGGTTAAGAGTGTCTTTTGTTCTTACAGAGGACCTAAGTTCAGTTCCCAGGCTCACAACCACCTGTAACTCTAATTTCAGGGGTTTCTACTACATCCTCTTCTGGTCTTGATAGGTACCTGCACATATGTTGTAGACATAAATTCACATAAGCATACAAATATACATAATATAAAAGACTAGATCTTTTAAAATAAGAAGGAGAAATAAAGATACTTAGTAATCAAATAAGGAGATTAAGTTTCCTCTCCAATAGAGTCAACTATACAAATTATGAAAAGAACATTTTCAGGTTGAACAAAAGTGATTCCAGATGGATGCACAGGACAACAGGAAGAGCATAGGAAGCCAATATGCTGGCAAATGCAATCCTATTGATGCTTTAAAACAAAATAACAAGATGCTTAAGGATTTGCTTTAAAACAACAATAACAAGATGCTTAAAGGTTTGCAACATATGGAAATGAGATATATGAGCCCTGGGAAGGAAGAAAAAGGTGGTTAAACTGTTGTAATTGTGTTGCTTGTTGAAGGCAGTAAAGATGCTAACAGAATATGCACTGTAATAAGTCTCCCATGCTTATTTTAAGCTCTCATATAAGCACCAAGTGGATAATTTAAACATATGTAACAAGCTATTCAAAAGTGTGATGAATATGACACTTTTCACAAAATGGAAAAGTCTTGGCTTTAATTTCAGCAATCTAGGCAGAGGCAGGCAGATCTTTGTGAGTTTGAGGCCACCCTGGTCTACATAGTGAGAACCTGTCTTTGAAAGAAAGAAAGAAAAAGGAAAGAAAAAAGAAAGAAAGAAAGGAAGGAAGGAAGGAAGGAAGGAAGGAAGGAAGGAAGAAAAGAGAAGGAGAAGGAGAGGAAGAGGAAGAGGAAGAGGAAGAAGAAGAAGAAGAAGAAGAAGAAGAAGAAGAAGAAAAGAAAAGGGAAGGGAGGAAGGAAGGAAGGAAGGAAGGAAGGAAGGAAGGAAGGAAGGAAGGAAGGAAGGAGATACAAATAAAGTCCTAATATCCTAATAGACAAGAAAATAAGCAAGATGGTAGATTGAGTACAAAATCTTCCAATCACTGCAGTAAAGCTGCATGAACAACTTTAACACAAAATTTGGGGATGAAATTAAGAAACCAAAATTTTCTATGTGTGTTTTATAATACATGTTTGTGTGTGTGTGTTTCTTTGTGTGTGTTTGTGTGTGTGTGTGTATTTATGTATACAGTAAGTGAAATATATGTCAATAGCTATAGAAATTTTTAAAGAAATAAAGTAAAAGAATGGATAGCTGTGCACATAAGTGGGCATGTATCTAGATAGGTAGATAGATGCAAACTTTGATTAAGATCCAATCACTTCTGTCTTAGTCATTGTTATATTGCTGGGAAGAGACACCATGACCATGGCAATTCTTATAAAAGAAAGAATTTGATTGAGGCTTGCTTTCAGTTTCAGAGGTTTGGTCCATTATCCTCATGGTGAGAAGCATGACAACACACAGGCACACGTGGAAGCTAAGAGTTCTATATCTGGATCCAAAGGAAGCAGGGAGAAAGAGAGAGCCACTGGACTTGGCTTGGGCTTCTTAAACCTCAAAGCCTACCTAACCCAAATGACATACTGCCTCCAACAAGGCCATACCTACTTTAACAAGGCCACGCCTCCTAATCCTTCTCAAGTAGTGCCACTCCCTAATGACCAAGCATTCAAATATATGAGCCTATTGGGGCCATTCCTATTCAAACCACCACAATGTCTAATTTTATTAATTGTACCAGATTCAAGATTCAATATAACAAATTTGATTGGAAATAAATAAGGATAATCCACAATGAAAGCAGACCAACCTGGCTATAATTCTGCTCACACTAATCTTCAATATCTAATGTTATCTTTATAAATATTTTATGAAATTTGTGAAACTAAAAGGAGAGAGAAACTAAACAGGCTCTCAGTGGAGATTTCTGCTAGATAACAGCTTAACATGTGATAATTAACAGTACTTTAGATTTTGGTGTACAGCATGTTAATGAAGGTGAACACAGCTATCATTTTAATAATTTCCAAGTGGAAATGCCACTTTGGGAAACAATTTGGACATTTCTTAGAAAACTCAACATGTATTTGCTATGTGCAATAGGAATTCACTCATGAGTATTTTTCTAAGCAAAATCAACATGTTTGATGCATCATAAAGAATGGATAAATGGATGCCTTATTCATGGCAGCTTCATCATTGGAGAAAGTGTGACCGAGGGAGGCTTCTGAACTTCCAAGGTGATTCTCTCACTTACAGACTACTGTCAATTACTATTGTGGGAGAATTTTATCATCCTGTCATCCTGGGATCCTTGCCCATTCACACAGTGGTCAGTGTGATAGGTCACCTTGACAATGGTCTCACAGTCAGGAAATATAAACTATTTGTTATGAATCAAGAAGCCAAATTATTCTTAAAGCTGGTTTATAGCAATACCAGCATTTAAATACTTCTTTCTTGCTCTCTCTCTAGTCTTGCAAAGTAAGGGTATGCTCAAAGTACAGTGCCTTCTACTGTAAGGCTTTCTTCATGGCTCAGAATATCCTGCCTTGAGAAATGGCCCCTTGTACCTTGTTAGATCCCTCTGTCCTGTCTCTCTCTCCCATGGGATCTCAGTAGCTCTTTAGCTATTCCCACTGATCAGGTAAGACCAACTTAGCAGGAAAAAAATGACAGCTAAGCCTGGAAGAGCCATGCAGGTTTGTCTGTGTTTTTCCTGTGAAATGACAGCATCAAAGACACAGTTGTTGTTATGTTGGTGACACACACAGCTAGGCAGGAGCAACTACAATACCAAAAATGACCTCTAATGACGAATGGGGACGTCCCAAACTACTCATGAAAAGAAATGTCTGCTTACAGAAACAGATGGGTTCATACTGCATATGAAGAAACACTATCTTCATTCCAGAAGCCTTGGGTCCTATCCCTGGCACCACATAAGCCAGACATTATGGATTATGCCTGTAATCCCAGCACTCAGAGTGTAGAGACAGGCTAACTAAAAGTCCATGACCATCCTCAGCTACATGGCAAGTTCAAGATCAGCCTGGGGTACATGACACTCTGTCTCCAAAACAAATAACATAGCATTAATTTCTCATTTGTTAACACACCAAACACCAAAAGGATTGTGTTAGTGCTCTATGTCTTATTTTCCCAGGATGGGTATGCTTGTAGACATCCAGATTCTTGCTTTGTTCCATCCTTAGCCTTCAGTCTTCTCTCCTTCATGTCTAGACTGATCCACACCCATGTTCTTCTTTTCCTCTCTGGAAGTCACCTTTTCTCTGGCATCATTGGCTATGGATGCAAGTAGTAGAGATTAAATGTGAGAAGGAATTTACTGTATTAAAAGCAGAAAATGCAAATGGTTCAGGCTGCCTGTGTGAGGATGAGATCTGTGAGTATCTAGGAACCCAGTCCCTTTCCCTCTAAATGTTGTTTTCCACCAGTGGGCTATAATTCAGCATGATGGAGTTTCATTTTTGTGAAGTGAGTATAAATCATCTTGTCTGATGTTTATGGCAATCCCTTCAGGCTCTTAGTCTCCTCCTTCCCTTCCCCCTTCTGTATCTCTGAACTCCTATGCATTATCTAAGCATCCTCATGCAAGGGGTGAATTCTTTCCATCTCTCTGTGTTCTTTCTTCTCGTGATCATTTGTTTTGCTGAAACCAGTTTATCATATTCAAAATATCATAAAAGACCAATTACTTTTGTTTTTTAAAAAAATGCTGATTCTTCACTTTCAGTCCAAACTCCTTGATCTCACTCACAAAGAAACAGAGACCGAAACTGCATCTGTGATTGCCGCAGGGATGAGTCAGTAAGAGAAGGAAGGTCTAAAGGCTGAAAGGCTCACTTGCAAAGTTTGGCACCAAATTCAGTCACTCCAGATAGACAGTGTGGAATGGTCAAAGCCTAGTGGGGGAGAAAGTAGAGTTTGAGGAGCAAGAAGAGAATTAAGCCAAATGATTATTTGACTAAAGCATCAGAGTTGGACGGCCTCAGGAATCCCTGTGGAGAACACAATACAGATTGTTGCTTCTCCAGAGAATGTTGAAACTTTAGATAAGCTCAGGATGTTTTTGTACACGACTTGGAACTGAGACTTCTCTTAAGTGGCTCAAGCTGTCCCATGGTCAGGATGCATGCTACCCATGCATGTTTCTTGCATTTGAAAAGGATTACGTGATTAGACCTCCATCACAGAGAACAAATTCTGATTTTAGGAGGTAAGTGTTAACTGTGTCTTAAGGACACAGAGGAGCTTGCAAGCCACAGTGCATTTTGTTGGGAGGAGAGTAGACAATATGGTGCTCGTCTTCTGTGTATTTCTCAGGGGACGCATAACGCTCCATGCCTTTTCTTGGCTCAGAAGTAAGGACAACCTTGATGATTGTCCTCAAGGCTCTGGCCAACTAGCCACACCCTACAAACTGTGACCTCATGTAAACATACCCCTTCCTCTAATAAATCCACCAGTCAGCTATAATCACCATCACCCTGCCATCCATGTTTCTCATCCTACCTCCTAAGTTTTGTACATTTAACTTAGATATACAAAGATTTTTTTCTCTCTCAGTAACATACCCACATTGTCTCTTTCTGTGAGACCTGAAGATGAATCTCTTTCAGATCAAGGGCATATCATGCCATTAATATAAGTACATTAACCCTGACATGTGTTGAATGTCCTTACAGTTTGGCACGTTCTTCCCCCACTCAAAGGTGGTCTTGGAAAGTACATTATACATCTGTTTGCATATGCAAATAAAATAACAAGAATGGAAGCTGTGAATGCTGGCATACTCTTAACACTCTCTGAGTTATAGAACATCTGGTTGAACATGGCTCTTTAAGAAGGAAACTGAAGCTGGAGTTCATCCAATATGGCGCTGCTAACATTTGGGCTGGATCATTCTTTACTGAAGTCAGGGAGGGCCTGTCCCAGCTTTGTAGGATACCCAGCACTAGCGTGCTTAGCTTTAATTATCAACTTGAGACAACCTAGAATCGAAGAGATTGTCTCAGTGAGGATTGCTCACATTGGGTTAGCCTGTGGTGATGGATGTGGAGGATTGTCTTCCTTAAACTAATTGATATAGAAAGACCCAATCTACTGTAAGCTACACCATTCCCTAGGCAGGAAGTTTAGAACTGCAAGTGGAGAGAGCAATTCCTGTCATAGGATACAGGACTCTAAGAACCCAGCCCAGCATTGGGCCTGTGCAGGGTGAGGGGTGGTATCGGGATGGGCATCATCCTTACCATCTCTTAGCTGCTCACTCATCTAGTTTCTGGTTCCTCAGCCCTGTCAGTCTGTTGAAAACATGACCAAGCTTTTTAGCCTTTCAGCTACCTCTAAGTTCTAAAGATGCCTTCAGCAGAACAGTCATCCTCAAATTCTGGACTTAACATCAGCCTTCCTTCCCCAGCTTGATCCAAGTCCTACAGGCCTTTATTACTGTATAAATTCTCCACTGCTTTCAAACCATTTTAAAATGCCCCCTCATATTCTCCAGCTGTTTTCAGGGGGGAAAGGGGTTTTAAATGGCTAAAGATCATGTTCATCCTCCAACCATCCATGTAAAGCAGTGAGCATCAGATCTTAGTTTCCTGTTCATTTTTGTTACCATCCCCTGGGTGGGAGGGTCCATATAGGTGTGTCCCAACTGTTCACCGTGAAGCAGGCCAAGCATCTTAAAGCTTATATCTCTGCATGCTTTGGGTTATCTTCTCTAGATGAATTCTTAAAAGTGGGATTGTTGACTCAAAGCCGTGTGCATTTCTAAGGAATATGATAACAATTTCCAGATTGCCTTGTGGAAGTCTGGGCCAGTTCACACTTCTACCAGCTGTGCATGGAAATTCCTGTTTCTTGGCTTCCTACCAACACTGGTGTTTCATACTTTAATAAATCTGGCATGGCCCTGGGCGGCTACCAGGTTGGCTGGAGGAATCGCAGCATTAAAAGCTCTCAATAGTTTGAACCTGTGGGTCACAACTTACAGGATAAATCTGTAGGTAAAGTGACAAGGTCTGTGGCTCAATAAAAAGCCTGTGAGCAGGCCTAGGGTGGGGAGATCTGAAACAATAGCAGTTCCTCTGAGGAAGAGCTTTCAGTAACAGTGGGTCACAGCAGCTGTGTTAGTGCTCACCAGGACTGAATTTATAGACTCTACAGGTCAAAAGGGAAAAGGGTTTCCTGGACTCTAAATTAGGTGGCTCATATCAGAACAAGTGTTGCTACATTGTAAGGAGAACTTGTGTACCTGACTGGTTTCCAGAGCCAGTGTAGACTGATGCTCAGACAGTCACTAGACTGTCGGAAAAATAGTTGAAGGAATGGAAGTGTGTGGCTTAACAGATGGAAGGAGACAACAACTTTGCATCACTCTTCTTGTTAACTACAGGACACAGTACACAAACATCAAAGTGTTTTCAACCTGAACCTGATTCCCAGAAATTTCCACACAGGGAAGGGCATCAGTCTGCTCTTCTCCAGGCACCACCCTTCAAGACCTCAGCTGCTGGGACTTGATGTGTAGAAGAAGAGAAAATATGTAGGTGCAGTAGCACCTCTGTGAGGGGGGGTATGTGTATGAGCATGGTTGTTTGCATATGCATGTGTGCTTTCATGTATGCGTGTTTGCCCACACATGAGTGTGTATGTGAATATATGTATGCATGCATGTGCATATCCTTACATAAATATGTGTATCCATTCACATTATATGTTTATGCATGTCAATGTGTATATGTATGTTTTCAACCTGAACCTGTGTGTGTGTGCTTATGTATGTATGTGTGTGAATCTGTTCATATGTACACATATATGTATATGTGCATATATATGTATGAGTATATGTGTACATGTGTATGTATGCAGATATATGTATATGTGTGCATACATCCTTGTGAATGTATGTGTGCATATGTATGTGTATATGTGCATGCCTGTATGTATATGCATATATGCATGCATACATACATATGTATGTGTGTGCATGTATATGTGAATATGTATATACATGCATGTGTATAGTATGCTTGTACATGTGTGCATGTGGTTTTGTGTGCTTATATATGTGCATGCATGAGTATGTTGGGTGCATGCATGAATTTGTGTCTGTCTCTGCTGTTCAGTACTTTATGTAACCACACATGTTTTCTCATCACCTGTCTGCTCTATGTCTGTTATTTGTTTTTTATGTTTTGGTTTAAACAGCTTCATTCTAGGATAGGTGAAGAATTTAGTACCTGTGTAGGCAGAATGGGGGCAGGGAAGAGTAAGGTTCTTGCTAGGAAGGCAGGAAGTCCTGTTCACCTACCACAGTGTTTTCAGTTCCCTTTCTTATTCAGATAACTTCAATCATAGTTCAGTTCTTATGGGTAATTCCTCTCAGATCTGCCAGGAGAAGAGAAATAAGAACTTGGTTTTGTGTATTTTGTGCTAAGGTCCTATGGCTTGCTGCAAACTGGACACTGGAGAGTTCTCAGACAAAAGGGATGAAAACCAGGCCAGCACACATGCCTCCTGGTGCAGCCTTCACTGTGAGCCTCAGACAGTGCTGCTGTGTACCAGGCTGGACCTAAGAGTGATGTGAACTGTGCCTTTAACCACCCAGCTAGCTGGTGGCCCCATGTTCACAGATGAGGAAATGGAGTTTAGATCAAATGACAATGATGAAGTTACTCTGGTAGTATGGGATGGGACTTGAATTTGGCCATAGTTCAGCATGACCTTGATACATTTGGGGAGAGGAAGAGTTTGTCATGAAAAGCTAAGCTCTCTCTGGTTTCCTGTGAGGCTGTTGATGTGTTTTCTGCACCACTTTACTCTCTTGGAATTGGCAGGAGAATCTTTGATTTGAAGTGGATAGTCGAGTAGTGGGCTCTATACATCCTTTCTTTCTCAGCACAGACTGTAGGCGAGGCTCTTCTTCAGAGATTGGAGAAGGATACACATACACTTTTCCTTATACAGAATTTCTGAGTAAGTCATCTAGAAACTTGGATTCTTACAAAGAAAAGATTTTTTTCAACAGACACTCTATCTCTAGGAAATAATGGAATGTTGGTTTCCATTAGTTACAAACCTTATTGGCTCATTATAAATTATGCATACACAAGCTCAAGTCCACCTGTCAGCTGATCATCTTGTCCTCTTTCTTTCCTGTCGTCAATTCAACATTGTTTTGCTTTATCATCCAGTTAAGCTGACTATCTGTCTAATATTATGGGGTTTTTTGTAAGGTCATTCATAGGGATGGAGTCAGTCTTCCCTTCTCCCCAGAGGATGGCAAGTGAACCCTGAAAATCCTGACATTCCTCCAAAAGCAAAGACACGTGGAGCCATGGCTCTGGTCTCTGTCTCCCACCCATTTCTACCCAGCTTGTATCATGTTTGTCCATGTCCTAGAGTCCTCATGGTGATGTCATCACTGCTGCCTCACTTTCACTCCCAGAGTCCAGGTCACACTGGCCACTCGCAGTATCATCCATCACATAACTGATACAGCCATATTTCCAACCTGAGATACTTTAATTACTCTGAACTTTGTAGCAAAAAAAACCAAGATTGGTATCATGGTAGACCATGCATCTGTCATGGTGCAGAAATCTACCATGGGGACATTTGATAGTGAAATGAAGAGACATTTTGTAATGGATAGATGGCATAAATGCCCAAAGCCTTGGATCAGTTCTGTATTACTTTTCATTGCTGGAGGTGGAACTCTCTCACCTCTGATGACTTTCTTCCAGTTTCCTCTCCCCCTTTTCCCCTCCTTCCCTCCCTTCTCCCTCTCTCTTCTTCCCTGCTCTCCGGGATCAGGAATGAAGTCCCAGGCCCCTGTGCACTATGCACTGCGTTTCATCATTAGGTCAGATTTCATGTTTTTTATGCAAGACAGCATGGCCCGAGTCTTGAGAATAAATTTTTAAAGTTGGCTGAACTATCAAAGAGCCCCTTGGCCAGTGATAGTGCAGCCATGAACTCAAGTAACCCTAAGCCAGGTAGAGCATGGAAAAGCGGCTGAGAGGGTGAGAAGCAGTCAGCTTGAGCTTCCATATCCATGAAGGGCAAAAGAAGCCAGAAGACATACTTTATTTATTATTTGTTGTGTTATGTGTGTATGTGATATATGTGTTTATGAACATGTGAACATATATGTTACAGTGCATGAATAGTGGTCAGAATAAGTCAATTCTCTTTTTCTACCCTTATGTGGTTTTGAGGAACCACACTCAGGTTGTTGGGCTGATGTGGCAAGGACCTTTACTCCTGAGCCATCTCTCTGGTACCTAAACTTTACTTTTAGTTAACTGATCTTTGTACATGCTCACTGGTCATGATGCACATTTTAGTATAGGAAATGAAGCTAGTTTTTTAGTATATTTCTGTATAGCCTACTATGTGATGATCAGCCTAAGATATTAAACCACATGCTTTATCATCCCACGTTTTTGTCATTTCTTTGTTATGGGAACATTCAAAACCCTCTCTTGTAGCCATTTTGATTGATTTTGGGTCAAGGACTTCAAAGACAAATGTACTCACTGGCCCAGCTAGTGTTTAAGATGATGAAGGGACCAGGCCTGGTGTGATGGACAGTACCATTCCTGAACTAGGTCTTGGGACTGCATAAAAGAAATAGGTGCACTGGGTATGAGTATTTCTTGCTCTCTGCTTCTTGTCTGTGGGTTCAATGGAACCAGCTTCCTCCAGTTCCTCTGCTATGATTCTCTCTCCATGATATAACCTCCAACTCTGAGCCAAAGCATACCCTTTATCCTTTAAGTTGCTTTTGTCAGGATATTTTAACACAACAACAAAGAAAGACAGCAGGTCAGGTGTACTAAACTCATCTTCATTTTACAATATTCTCAACTCAGTCTATCAGGATATAACCAAGTCACAGGTTGAAACATGGTCATATAGGATGATGGGAAGAGAGTAGCCCAAGGGTTGAGGTAGAGGGAGGACCATACAAGAGCAGAGAGTTGCATGTAGACCACAGAAAATAATCACAGAATCCAACTCAATATAAAGCTAAGAGGAGGATGGTATAAAAGATATCACTAGTGTGGCCCCAAAGAAAGGTGGTTGTAAGACCAAGAAGGGGCCACAAGATGAAAAGTGCCCTTGGAGGTGTTTGGAGGAAATACGAGTTTTAAACACTGAAGCATTTGAGGTTGCTGCTGAAAGACCCATAAGACAGAGTGTTCAGGGCATATGTCACACCCAGAAGAGGAAGAGGACCTAAGGGCCTGAAAGAGAAGGCCTTGTACATAAAGAACCAAGTCCCCATGGATATCACTGGCCTTTGTGGGTCAGTCAATGTTTTAAGAAGAAGAGTTGAATCCTACTTTTCATTCAGTGAAAGGTGCCATGAGAGGGCTTCACTGTCCTAGGACTCAGCTGGGATGGAGCTGGAAATCTCTGCCCATGAAACCTGGAAGGTTATTCAATAGAGATTTCTCTAGACCCACCTAGAGGGGCTTAACCCTGTACCATCCTAAATCTTAAGTCCTCAGGCCTAAGACTGGGACTTTGTCCATTTTCCTATTCCATTCTCACCACTTCACAGCTTCGCCTCTGCCAGCACCACTCTGCAACCCCTCTCCTCATCTTCTGGTTCCTCTTCTCTCCTGACTCAGTAGTTCATGATAAGCAAGCAAAGGACAAAGCTGGTGACAGTCATGCTGCATGTCTGAGTGACATGCCATATGAGTTATCTTCACAAGCTCTGTATGATTCTTGGAGTGTGAATTTTTGTGGCACAGTTAGAATAGATTTACAAAAACTCAGCAATTAGCTGTAATCCTGTTTGTAATAGAAGTTGTTTGCACTTAGCTTTGCTGAGTCCACAGCAACTTGGCAGTGGCACTGTGATCAATAGCAGTTCTCTTTAAAGGGCTTCTTATATTCTGCTAATGTTTATTTGAAAGCAACTGCGGTGATGCTTGGTAAATGGCTCTCGGTCAACACGAGAGAGGTGCATTCTCTCTAGAAGACAGCTTGCATGCAAACAAACTAGCAACTTGAGCTATTAACTTCCTCTGAGTGACAGTTTTGAAATGGTGTTGCTAAGGGGAAAACAAAGCAGAGTGCGAGTGTTTCCAGACATCAAATTAGTTAGATAAATGAACTTTGAATAGGAAACCAAGCTTTCTGGTTAATACACACAGTGCATGCTGTGTTTGTGTAAAGCCATTCCAGAAAGCAATCCTGGGCTAGGCTATAATATTTTTAATACCGCGATTGTATCAGTAAACACACCATAGGAAGTTATTTTGAATGAAGGTGAAGTTTGGAGATGTATGTTGCACTGTATCCACACGGGGTTTTTATTTGCTTCTGACTGCTTCTGTGATGATGTTCACATACAGATTATTTAAAATCATCTTGCCATGTGGAAGAAAGGAGAAAGCTAATTTGATTCCAGCCATCAATCCAGGACTGGCCTGGAGCCCAACTCATAAATAGACCCTCAATTGATAAACATATAACATCGCTTTATGAAAATTTAAAGAAAAACAGTTTATGATAGCCATTTAGATCTAAATACAAAAAGCTTGTAAGACAAAGAGCTTTGGCTGGATAAACTGCAGTGAATAGTAAGAGATGGTGTCTCACTGCTGTCGTGCTGGGAAGTTGAATCCATTTGCAGTTGGGTTTCTATAAGGAAGATGTATCTCCATTTCATCAAGCCAGGATGGTTTGTAAATAGGCATTTTACCTCTCGGATTCCATCACAATCCTCTTGTTTATGTCAGTTTTGAATGCTTCTGTAAAAAAATGTCCTTGGCTTAGGTGGCTTTAAAAGAGTCTCTGTTTCTTATCTCCCAGCTGACTGATCTGAAGTCCAGTGAGCTGGGTGAGGCTTGACTCCAAATCCCCACAAGATAAAGAAGGCAGCTCAGGCAGCCTGCAGCATAGAAGATACCAAGACAGAATCTATTCTGCTCCTTGGAGGTGTGGTGGAATTCATTTTTTGTGGCATTGGGCCAAAGTCTATGTTTTCTTCATCTTTGAAGTAGGCAAGGCAAGGCTGGGGAGATGGGTCAGTAGCATGAGATCTGAGTTTGCTTCTTAGTTCCTCTGGGAAGTCACAGCAGAGGAGCTGGAGGTATCTCAGCAGATTGTTCCTACTGTCGGGAAGAGATCAATGAATGCATGTGCTCAGCTCACTCGGTCCTTTTATACAGTCTTAGATCTTAGCTCAGGGAATGGTGCTACCCACAGTGGGTACTTCCTACCTCAATTAACCTTATCAGTAAATCACTAACCTTGTCCAGGCATGTGTAGTGGCATATACTTATAATTTCAGTGCTGGGGAGGCAAAAATGTGTGGGTCCTTAGGCTTTCTGTCCAGGTAGTCTGGCCTGATCAGTGAACTCCAGGCCAACAAAGAGGTCTTATCGCCAAAAAAAAAAAAAAAAAAAAAAAGGTGAATGGCACCTTAGGAACTACACCAAGTTTTCCTTCTGGCCCCCACATGTACACATTTTCACAAATACCTGAACATGTGTAACTAACACTCATAAACACATACTTTGAATGCATATGCATACTGTTTCTAAAGATCCTTGTGACTACATTAACTACTTCCCATCTAAACATTCCAAGATAACCTCCCCATCTCAATGTCCTGTCTCCTAATCACCTTCAAAGCCCTGTTTATTACCTGAGTTGAGTTATTCCTGGGTTCCTGGAATGGTGTGTGGAAAGAAAAGAGGTTATCTTCATTCTCCTAGTGAGGGAATTGAGGATTTATGGTTTAACAATTGATCTATGGACAGCCATCTAGCTAAAGTCCAACTGTGCATTTCTTAAATGAAAACACTGTTTTTCAAGACAGCATGAAGTAGTTCTTTATTCTGTTACTATGGCTTGATCTTTGGAGATGGTGCAGCCATTCTGTGATCCTAACTTTTCATCTAGGGTATTCCTAGAAGGCAGACAAATGCTCAGCCATCTTCCTCTGTTGGAGGAAGTTTGAAGTTTCTAACGTGGCTCTGGTTCCTGATACCAAACCAGGCCTTCTGCACATGATGGCACTTCTTATGATAGACCCTTGTTTACAGAGGTATCAAGAAGCTGGTCCTCCCATGTACCTCCAGGTGCTTTGCCTCTGGTCGTGGGCTACAGAGTAGCATAGGCTGATAAGACATTCCAAACTTAGGCATTATCCTCTCTTGTTCCTGAGCCATGGACAGATGGCCACTTCAGTGGGTAAGTCTGTCTCTCCTTGATGATTTAAGATATGTCTAAAGGCAGAAGGTGGTGAGAGGACACAAGGCCAAGGACCTGCTGTCATAGACTTCTTGGGAAGTTGTCAGCTAGACCCAGCTGGACACAGACTTCTGCAGGCTCATGACAACTCAGTCTCACACCCTGGCTACCTATCACTATAGGGTCCTGTCATGAAATTAATATGCACATTGCCTTACCACACAGTCTTGTCTTCAAGACACCAGGTCATTATATGGTCCTGTTCCTAGATCAGCACATAGTCTTGTATATGGGCTATGATGTCACTAAATTGTTTCCAAGCTTCCCAGTCCTGTTACTCCAGCTACCATTTCTGTGAAAGGTACAGGATCCAAAACCATTAGGAGGCAGGCCTCTGAGGACAAGAACTTCATGAAATCCTCCCCATGCCCCGCCAGGCTCTCTCTAGCAGAGGTCCAAGCATGCTGGTGCACCCAGGGTTTCTATGATTCCTGCCACACCCTCCACTCTTCACTTTGAATCTTACTCGAATATGCATTAAGTCCTAAGTCCTCTTTGTGGCTCTAGGCAGAACCTCCCTTTCTTGCTTTTCTGTCTTAATCACTGTGGGGTGCACAGGAATGGGGCAAGGGGGTCTAGAGTCTTCACCTGGTTATTGAGAGACTAGAAAGGCTTCTCCATGTTCATTTTATCCAGTACCATAGATAAATTAACCATTCAGCTCCCTTGGCACTGGAGGTATGGCTGTACAGCAGAGTGCCTGCCTGTCATGCTGGGTTCCTCTCCCAACATCACAAGGGGAAGGGAGTAGGAAGCAAGGATATTATGTAGCTAGAGCAAGCTCTGCCTGCCTTTCATCTCCAGAGGAACTAATGCATGTTCATTCTCAGGCCTCAATGACTCTGTATGGAGCCTGTATAGAGCCTCCTGGATCCTTCAGGGGTGTCAGACTCTTGGCTGAGGTGGGCAGCCTGTTGAGGCCACAGAGAAGTGCCTAAGTTTCTTAGGGACCATGTGTGACTAGGAGAAGAGTCCAGAGTCCCTCCAATGCCTCATGAGAGGATGTTTAATGTCTTAGAGTCTCTCTTATCCCCAAGTAGAATGTTTCTTTGGTAACTCACATTGCCTCTCTGCTCCACACTTTGCTGATGTGTCCCTCTAGGTTGCTGTGCTTGGTACAGGACACATGTCTGCCTTCACAGAGGTTCTCTTTTCCTGGGATAAGCACACCACTAAGAAGTAGATGAAAACAGAAATGAGTAACTACTAGTGATGATACATGCTGGAAGAAGCAGGATGCCACCAAAAGGACATAGGTGCTCATGACCAGGTCAATGGCCAATGGCCAACAGCCAGTGGTTAGGCCACTCAGAGAACCCAGGGATAACATTTCAACATTAGACCTTAGAATGCTGGGTATGGCTACAAGAAGATAATTAGTTCCATGATCAGGAACTTTAGAGGATCAAGAACTGGACTGGGGGGAGGGGCGGTATCCATGTTGAGGGAAAGCAAAGTCCTACTTGGGCCAGGGGAAGGTGGGATATACATTCTCTGACATATACATATGCTCCCCAGAGGGAGTAATGAATTGAAAAGCTGTGGTGTCTCTTAGGTCACAGAATGAAGTGAGAGATTTCCCAGTAAAAATGATGGAAAGTGAAGACAAAAACTTCATTTCATATGTTTGCGCACATATATGTGTGAATGTGCACATACACATGTGATTGTGCATGTGTGCACATACTGGCAGTGCTAGATATTCAACTCAGGGCCTTATACATGCTATACAAGTTCTCTACCACTGGTCTGTAATCCCAGCCCATTATGCATCCACCAAAAGCAGCTTTTACTGTGAAGAATTTGTGCTTTCTGTTCACAGTTGGACACATGGGTTGCTAATATCAATTTTCCACTGCAAAAAGAAAAAACCATCACCAATTCATGGATAAAAATCAGTATCACTTATGTAATAACTAACAGGCCCCAAGCCAGGGACCTCCCGTGATGGTGCAGCAGTGCCTTAATTCCTCACTGTGCTAGCCTGCATTTATTTCAGTTTTGTCTTCCCCATGTTCCATGGTGTGCAGATCTTGCTGGCTATAGAGCTAACATGCTAATATTAAAGTGGTAATCAAGATGCCTCTAAATATTCATAGCAATAAATGCCTCCCTTGTGCCCCATGAATGCCAGAGCTGCAGTCTGAAGCATTTATTTAGTGCAGGAAAGGGACTTAGCTATTCCCCAGCTCCCTTCAGTGCAGTATTTTAATGCTGTTGTTATGCCTGAAAAATGAGATCCCTCTGACCTTCCAGCACGATGGTTTAGATGGATGGCTTTGGCTCTGAGTGGACCCCTTGGAAAAGACGACCTCAAGGCTGTGATGGGAATGGACGTGGCTATCGAAGGTGATTCTCTGCTCCTGCTGAGCCTGTGCCAAGCCACCGCCACAGGGCTTCAGCTTCAAGGTCACGGTCAAATTTTTCTAAGTAATTGAAAATTCAGCATGTGTGTACATGTGCGTGCGAGTGTATGGTGTATGCACACTTGTGGAAGGAAGGAAAAGAAAGGATGGTAATTTTCATCTGTGAATTACTGATCTCTTGCTTTCTGGTAGAAAATTGATATTAGCAAGCAGGTATCCACCTGTGCAACAGAGCACACACTCTCCATGGTAAAATCTACCACTAATAAATTCTAAAGGGATGAGGATGTGGCTCAGGGGTAGGAAGTATGAGCTGGATTTTCATGGAAGAGCAGTATCACATGTCCCAAAGATTCTCTGCCTGTCACCGATAGTAGAGATATAAGCTAAAGCCTTAGGCTATAAATGGCTCAAGAGGTAATGGGGCTTGCGTCTAAGCCAGATGATCTGAGTTCAAGGTCTGGAATCCATGTGATTGAAGGTGAGAACCAACTCTGGCATGTTGTCCACTCACCTCCACATGTGTGCCATAGCACTGGCTCCCAATCAACAAACAGATGTAAAAGATTTAAAACAAATAAATTCTCAATAAAGTGCTCTCATATACTTAGCAATTTTTTTTGTCTAACTTTTTTTCTTTGTCAAATATCCAAGACATGAAGTAGCAGGAATATGTATCCAGTAACTGAGGGAATGTGATCCATCCGTACATTAGAAACAATTAATTAATTAATTATTAATTAATTTGAAATGCCCAATGAAGGCAAGTGGACAAATCCTATCACCCACAGAACCTATTCAATTGCAGACATGACACAGATATGTGAAGTCATGTACAGAGAAAGGATCAGAAAAAAAAAATCAGTGAGCATCTATTTACATGACTGTGGGTATGTAAGTTGTTTTACACAATAGAATATTGTAAATCTATAAGGATGAACAACACATAGAGCCAATAATCCCTACAGGTATAAAATTAAGCAAAACCAGCTGAGCCATAGAAGAATGAGCCCAGTATAAGGCTAGTGTTCGTTTAGAAATACTTAGTGTATGAATAAACTGTAAATGAAATCAAGATGCTAAGTAATATTAGTTAGTGATTAATGGGTTCAGGATAGTTGTTACATCTGGTGAGCAATGAGTGGAACGTAAGAATGAAGAAGGGACGTTATAGATTCAATCACATGCCTGACCCTGCCAGATCTATACTGAAGCTCTAACCCCTCTCCTTGAAATGTGGAACATCTAGAGAGAAGGTCTTTAAGAGGCTACTCAGGTAAACTGAGGTCATAGTGTGCAATAATAATCTTTTCTTGACTTTGTGACCAAACTATTTCACAGAACATCTTAGGAAGGAAACAATTAATTTGACTCATGATTTCAGTTCATTGTGGCAGGGAAGCAATGAGCGTCAGCTCAGTTTATGGAGGCAGAAACACATCAGCAGAGGCTCTTCACTTCAAGAAGGCCCAGGAAACAGAAGGCAAAGCCAGAATCAGAGGCTGGAGGGGGAAAAAAAACCTTCAAGAGATTGCCCTTAGTGACTCATCTCCATCAGTAGACTGGACTTGCTCAAAGTGTCACAATACCCCCAAAGCACCACCAACTGGGAATCAAGCATTCAAAACATGAACCTGTGAAGGACATTTTAGGTTTAGTCCATAACATATAGGTAGGTCCTAACTCAACAAGGCAGGCATCCTTCTAAGAAAAGTTTAGACCATAGCTGTGCAAAAGATAGCATCAACTTACTATGGGCAGTGCCATCCCTACACAGGTAGACCTGGACTGTATAATAAATGTAACCAAGCAAGCCAGGAGAGACAATCCAGTAAGCAGCATTCCCCCATGGTCTCTGCCTCAGTTCCTGCCTTAACTTCCCGCAATGATGGGTTATAGTCTGTAAGACAAATAAGCTCTTTCCTCCCTAGGTTTCTTTTGGTAGCTGTGTTTATCAGAGGAACAGAAAAGCAAACTAGTGAAAGGGCTTTCTAGAATTCTGGGAATAGTCTATATTTTCAGCTGTGTAGTATATATACCCTATCATTATTTTATTTTATTTTATTTTATTTTATTTTATTTTATTTTATTTTATTTTTAAAATGTACATTGATGTACTTTACATATTTGTTTAGAGGCATTTCTCCAAGTTTAAAAAGATAGGATAATAGTGACTGCCTAAATATCTTGGGCTTATTGATTAGCATTTGATTGATTGGTTCAGCAAATACAGTTCTTTGCACATCCAACAAAGGATGTAGTTCCATTAGGTAAATCCGTCAATATATCATCGTAAGAAAAAAGAATGGTGTGTGTTATGGCCTCCGGTCAATAACAATTAGGAAAATGGATGCAAGCATGCTTTTAAACAAAAATGTCCAGTGTAATGAGTGGATTGGAATGAATGTTCCTTCCATTCCCTTCCTCCACTGAATATTTCTTGTACCACTCAGCCCCCAACTGGTATACTGTGGTAGTTTATACTGGTTTTCAACTTGATAAGATATAGAATCACTTTGGAGACAAGTGTCTAGGCACAAGCATGCCTGTGAGAGATTGTCTAGATTAGGGTCACTGTGGTAGAAAGATCAACCCTAAATATGGGCAGCACCATCCCCAGGACTAGGCTATCTACACTGAGCTTGGGGTATATGGATTAGGGAAGGGAAGGCTGTGTAACAAGAGGAAAAGATGTCTACAGAGCAATTTCTCTGGCATGGGTGAATTTCTTCCTTCACTTCCCACCCAGCCCTCTGGTGGCTATAAAGATGTGCAAGCCAACATACCAATCACAAGTATATGATGCCATTCCTTTTCATAGGGGAAAGGACAGGACAGTAAGAGGTTGATGGTAATGTGACACTTCTTCTAATAGCTAATTTTTAAGCTCATTCCACTAGACAGGAAAAGCATCGCAGGTAGAGAAGCAAGCATGTGCAAATTCTCAGGGCAGCAGGACAAGTCTTGTATTCCAAAAGCAGGCAAGGTCAGGAACTAGAGCCAGGTTAGGAGGGAGGAGGGCAGTGAAGGCATGTGAACAGCATGTGGAAGCCTGCAGGGGAGAGGACATTGAGAACCACAGACCAAGTTCAAAGGTAGTACCCTATCAGTGCAATGGAAAACAAGCAGAGGCACATTGTAAGATTGAAGTTTTAAGTGTCCTTCCACTGCTAGATAATAGATGAGGAGAAAGCAAAGGCAGACCCAGGAGAACCTGGATTAGAAGGATTTACAGGAGGAAGTCATGTACTGAGGAGAGTTGCCTATGGGTTGAACAGGAACAGGCTGGAGGGGAGGATGGGAAGGAGCTACGGGAGCAGCAGAGGTGCTGTAGAAAGCAGCTCTGCAGGACTGCTCCTGGGTCCAGTAGAGGAGGCAAAAGCCATGGAGCCTGAACGATAGTTTTCTGCCACAAGCAGGTAATGAATAAGGTTGCCCTTTGTACAGTCCAGGAAGACTAAAGAAAGGGTGGATGAATAGGGTAGGTAGGGTGGATGGAGCTATGATGAGAGGGGAGGGTTCAGAGGAAGAATCATTAAAGGAGAAGAGTAGAATGGCCACATCAGAGGCAGGGGTCCCATTTTCTAACACTGTTGCTCTGGTCTTCAGTATTTGAAGTTGAAAAAATCCCCAAGAATAAAATCATCTATCTATCTATCTATCTATCTATCTATCTATCTATCTATCCATCCATCCATCCATCATCCATCCATCTATCATCCATCCATCCATCCATCTATCCAATCTATTATCTGTCTCTTATGCCCCTCCCCTGCCCCTTCCTCTCCCAATCAATCTCAACACCCCCCTCTTCCCTCTCCACTGACAATACTGATGAAGAACATCCAGATGTTGGCAAGGCAAAGCCAACTGCTAACTCTTCCTGTTCATTTTTCAGGATCATCCAGATGTGCTGACTGTGCAACTGCAGCTGGAGAGCCGAGAACTGATCCTCAGCCTGGAAAGGAATGAGTAAGTCAAGGTCATTCTTGGTTACAGAGCAGCAGAGAAAGTTAGGGCAATGTCCAGTCAAAACTGCTCTATCTTTTATATCCCCATCAGGATGTATTCAATCTCATGAGCTTGCTCCAGTGTAATAAACTTCATCTTATGCCTTTTTTTTTTTTCAAAATTTTGACTCTTTAATGAAGAAATTATAAATTCTTAGAAAATAGTACATTGGGTTTCTTTGTTGTTGTTGTTGTTAGTTTTTTAAAATTTGTTTGTTCTTTCTTTCTGAGAGAATAGGTTTGTTATGTTTCATGTATGGCTTCTCAGGGGAAATGGTGTCTCCTAAGATCAACTTCTCATGTCTCCTTTACCTTCTGACACTCCCACAAGAACCACAGTTGCAAAGGACTTCTCTCATCTACTTAATTCTTACTTTAGCTAATGAGGTTTTCCAGTGAGCAGCCTATACTTAAAAGATTAACTCTATTTGTCAGGTCCTACGTGGTTTAAAGCAGCAATTTTACCTTTGCAAGAGAACCAACCCTCTTCGTAACTTTGAAGAATGAGGGTTCCCTGGGGGTGTGGGGGATGGGGAGGGGGACTGACAGAGGAGAGAAGACAACCACCAGGGACATGTAGTTGCAGAAACCAGGATCAATCTCCATATGAGCAGACCATGCCTTTCATTGTGTCAGAGCTTGAGTTTGTGGCATTGAGACAGTCAGATGGAAGAACCACCTGTCCTGACATGTAGCATCTAAGGCCACAGAGTGCCGAAAATCAGTATATGTAAATGGCACAGCCTGCTCCCTGGGATCTGCAACCTGCCACTTGGTGTTTTTTCCTTTCATGCCTAGCTTTCACCACCGAGTGGATCAAAGGCTAGAAAAACAGTAAAGAAATGACATGTTTTAGCTTTTTCTTGTATCCTGATGACTTGAAAATAGAGATTTGGGCACATGGGTTGAATACTCAAGAGTTCTGAAGAGAATATTATTTTGCTTTTATGTGGATGTCTTCGGAAAGTAAACCTTTTAGAAGATCTTTCTAGACAATGTAATTGGTGTGTATGCATATGCAGGTGTAGGCTCACACCTGTGCATACCAATGTGTGTCTACATATGTGAGACAGACAGCCACTTCCTCCATTGCTTTCTCCACTCTGGGGGGGGGGTTGTTTGTTTCTTTGATTTGTCTTGTTTAGAGACACCTGGAGCTAGACACTAAGATTTCCCTGGAAAAGCCTCCAGGAGGATTCTCTTGTCTTTGTTTCCCAGTGGCTTTTATGTGGGTGCTAGGGAATCAGAATTTAAGTCATCACGTTTCTATACCAAGAACTATAGCCACTGAGCAATGTTCCCAGCCCCTCCTCTATTTTTGTCCATGTAAAAATATTGTGGGAAATTCACCTTTTAGTTTTTGCATTGCTGCGTGCATATGGTTTTGGAAATATCTCCATGGAGGTAAGTAGAGGGCATGGTTAGAATGTGAAGTGTCCTCTGTGGGCTCAGGTGTTTAAACACTTGCTTCTCAAATGGTAGCACTGGTTTGGAATGCTGGGAAGCCTTTAAAGGGTGGGACCTCTCTAGAGAAGGTAGGTCACTAGTGGCAGACCCTGAGACTTCATAATCTATCTCCCTTGTCCGATTTCTCCTCCTGTCCGTGGATGCAGTGTGACCAGCAAGCTCACACTCCTATCACCATGCCTTCTCTACCATGATGGATCATGTTTTCAAACTGTAAATCAAAGTAAACCTTCTTCCCTGAAGATGATTCTGGTCAAATGTTTGGTCACAGCAGTGAGAAAAGTAGCTGGTACTTTAGATGCTCTCTGAAAAGACACAGAAAAACAAACAAAAATTTTGTAAAGACATCCATGAGGTCATGTGTCTCCAAGGGTTGTTATTATTGGCAGCAGGGCCTAGAAATAGCTGTGTTGCAACCTGCTCTGGGTATCTGGCCATTGTAGGAACATGTTGCCTAGCACAGAGGAGGCTGTGACCCTGAGTTTGCAGATGGCCTTAGAGTTGCAGGTAGAAGAGTGGAAAGATCTTATGAAATCCTTTTCTGTTTTTACTCAAAGAGTCTGTTCCACAACAGAACATAGAAGACTGTAGGGAGAAATGAAACAAAGAATAACAACAAAATAATCCAATGTGCAAACCCTGGGTGACAAGGCAAGTACAAGGTGGATTTTCACCTTATAAACATGGCTTTGCTTTGGATGTCTCTAGTTGACACAGCAGTCTTTGTACAACGCTGTACCATTGCTTCACTTAGCATCATTATTGACATGCCCTTCCATAGAAAATGCTGTCTTGGCTCCATCTGCTTCTCTAGGTTTGTAAAGTGGCTTAATTGCTCTGTTCATGGCTCCCTCTGGAAGTGATTTACCCTCTGTTACTGAAGATAGCATAATGCATGCTGACAACCAGACAAAGGATAACTTGTGTGGAAAATCATCTCAAAGGTGCCCTAATTTATTCCTGTCCAATCCTTTAGGCCTTTCCTAAAATAACCTCAAAATTAGAAAAGGTAGAAACATGAAATGCTTTTTTCTCAATTTCTTCCTTTCTTGCTTCCTAATCTCTTTGTCTATATTTTTAGAGTATATGGATTATGGGATTGGAGATATGCTCCAGAGGTTACGAGCACTTGGTGCAGGACTGGGTTCTCTTCCCAGCACCCACATGACAGCTCATAGCTGTCTGTTACTCCAATTCCAGGGGATTTGGTGCTCTGTTCTCGCCTTCCTGGGCTCTGTACTCCCCAGGTACACATACATGCTAGAGCCAAATCACCCATACTCAGAAAATAAAAAGAAATGAATCTCTTTTTTTTGAAGTATCTGGAACATCTGGGCACAGTGGTGAAATTGTATTCTCAGCACTCAAGAGGCTGAGGCAGAAGATTCACCACAAGTTTAAGGCTAGAATGGGCAATATAGGTATTTTTTATGCCAGCCCTGGCCAAAATAACAAAAACAACAAACCAAAACAAAACCTTAATTAAAAATCATCATAATTAATTTAAATTTAAAATACATAGTGAATACATAGTTATCCCTCTGAGATACAGTAGCTTTGGTTTACTTATAGCAGTTGTACTGACTTTAATTTTGCAGTGTTGGGGGCCTTGTGTGCACTAAGTAAACACTCCCCTCTCAGCTTTTCCTCAGTCCCCACCTGTGCCAATTTTAAAGATCACAGTCTGTTTAACAGTAATGTTTTCGTAATTCAGACATTCTGGTATTGCTCTCTTAATGATATTTTTGCTCAAATATTCAGTGTAACCTTTTAAAAAAGGTGATATGTCTACTAAAAATGAAGTCATGAATATGTACAGCTTTGTGAATGTACAGCTTTGTGAGGAAGGTAAAGTTGTTACAATTCTCCTCATGTTGGAAGACACAAAATGTAATTAATCATGCACCTTTTAATTAAATTTTAATTTCCATAGCCTTTGGCCCAGGAGATCCAATTTAGAAAGTTTAGTCAAATGAAGCTGTAAGAAATGAGAACAGGTCATTTAAATATTTAAGACCCAAGACAGTAGAGGGCCTGACCAATCAGGTAGCCAGACTGTTACAGCTAGGGATTAGCCCCAGGTTCAAAGTCATTCACTGCTGAGTCTCTTCCTCAAAATTAAATTGGAAGAAGATGAATAAAACGATGAAGAGCTTGACCGTTGTAAAAGAAATTCCATGATGTACCCTATGTAAATATCATATTAAGAAATCGTATACATGGCCTTCAGTTTTAATTTTAAAATGTTATGTATGCCACATAGCTCTGAATACGGGTACTATAAAAGAAGACTTTATTGTTTTACAATAAGAAAGTATCATAGAGATTAGGAAGGAACTTTATTTCAAAAATGTGAAAAGTAGAAATGTTTCAAAATAGGAAAGATGGATGTGCCCCAGCCATTAAAGAGCATACGGCACAGGACCATTTTTCAAAAGACCTTTGAACAGCCTCAAGCAACTCCCAGAGAGCAAAAAATTGTCTACTTTTTGAGCAAGGAACCACTGGATATCTTGAGATCTGTTATCATTTAAACCGTGCTCAGCAATTAAAGCTGAACTAAGAGTGGCTTTGGCCCCTTCAATCGCAAGAAGTGTCATCTAGTCTGATGCTGGCAGAGCCCCCTCATTATCCTCCTCAAACCCCTGCCTGGTAAGACAGCTCTTGACAGAGCAGAGCTGGATTCTTATGAAATACTCCTTTCAGGGGATCTGTTTGATTTGCCTTCCAGCATCCCTAATTTGTGCAAAGATCTGCTGGTGGCTTAAAATATGTGTTTGTGTAACCATAATTGAATGTTTAAAGAAACATTAGGTTTCCCTGGAGCAGCATCTATCAGGACGTTGCCGTCTGTCTATGGGACAGCAGGGACCAGATTTTAGCTGCTGTACCTCCCTTGCATTCCTATGGACTCCCCAGCCATTCCTCAGTGCTGCAGAAACTGCATCTTTGATCAAAATGCTTTATGGGACATGCTGGCCAGCCTAGACATCCATTTTATTTTCCAATTTTTTTTTTTTAAGTGAGAGCACTAGACCCTATTCAACACATCTCTCTGCCCCAGGGAGCCTTCGGTTTGCACGTCCTGTTCCACCACTGCTCAAAGGTGGCTGCTGTGGGAAATCCACGAAAAACTAAATTTATACTTGGGGACTCTCTGAGAGCAAAGAATGTCACTATTGATTTTTATCCTACCTGGAACAATTCCAGACATCTCTAAAAGGCAAGTCTAATTAGTACTTTGCTCCAGAACAAGAGCAGAGTGGGTGTTTAAACATTGTCTAGGAGGGTGTTTGTTTTAATTTTGGGGATTATAACATAATAACATTTCTCCCTTCCTTTTCCTCCCTTCAAACCTTCCCATACATGCCTCACCACTCTCCTTCAAATCCATGGCCCTTTTTCATTAATTGTGTGTGTGTGTGTGTGTGTGTGTGTCTGTGTCTGTGTGTCTGTGTGTGTCTGTGTGTCCATCCCTAAATATAACATGCTCAGTCCATATAAAGTTACATGCATGCACGTTTTCAGGGCTGACCGTTCAGCACTGGACAATTATTCTGTGTACCCCTTCTTCCCTGGGGAAGTCCACCTCTCCCTCTCCAGGCTTTCCTTGGTTGTCTATAGCTTTTTGTGTAGGGGGAGGCCTCATGGACTTCATTTCCATTGGTACATCTGTTAGTGTCACCCTTGTTCAACTCCCATTTGGCAGCCATATTGGTAAGACTTTATGTGTGTAGCTTCTGATGTTACAAAGAGGGTTAATCTCACAGCAAACTCCTTGATCAGTTGGCTCTTACAGTCTCTCCATCCCTTCTTCAACAATCTTCCCTGAGCTTACGTGTGGAAATTGTTTTGTAAATGTATCCATTGGGACTGGGGTCCACAACTCTGCATTTTGATGGTTGTAGCTTTCTATAGTAGTCTCCAGTTACAAAGAGACGTTTCCTTGATGATGGATGAAGACTGTGCTTAACTGTGGGTGTAAGGAGAAAAGTTTATAGGTTATTGTTAGGGATTATGCTGGTCTAGTATAATAATGGTTATAGAGTCTTCTCCAATATCCACAACTTCACCAGGACTGAGTAGTTGGCTAGGTTTCCAATGACAGGCATGTTTTCCCTCTTGTTAAGTGGATCTTAAGACTAATATAAGAGCTGTTGGTTACCACCTAGGTGTGTGTACCACAACTGCACCTTTAATATTATCACAACACACTAGTTGTTTATAGGTGTTGTTATAGGTTGCTCTATAGGTGTCATAGATGTGTAAGACTGTTGGTTGCTTCCTGACTTTGGAAGCTTATATGGTACCTTCTGTTACCATGCAAACTAATCCTTAGGGAAGGTCAATCCCCCCTCAAGAGACTCTGGGTGTTTCTAGAATGCATGGTATCTTTAGCAATAGGGACTACCTTCCACCTCTGGAGGATAACCAAAGGCAACAGCAGCAGGCCATATGTTTGAAGAGTCTCTTGAACATCCATGACCAGCAACTCAAATGAGGGCTTCTCATGTCTGTTGAGGTTTTTGTTATGTTGACTTTGGCTCTTGGAAAGAGTACCAACAGCTTAGATGAGAAAAGTTTATTAAAGCTATGTATATATGGCATTATGTGTACTTTTTAGGTAAATAGTTAAAAGTTTAATTGCTTTTGGCTTTTTCAGACATATTTATAAGGGTGTTTATTTTAGATCCTTCCTCAGGCTACATCATACAAATGAGAAAGGTGTGGCTGGTGTGGAGATTGCATTTGGTGGATTAAGACTTGGCTAAGTGACCATGTAAAGGATGCTAGACCGTCATTCATGCTGACCTGGACTATGATGAGCAGCTGGAGAAGCTGCTGTCAGTTGCCTCTGGCAATGCGTGCATTTAGCCTTACTCTGGCCCATAGTTTTGTCAGTTGTTGCTATAAAGACATAACGGGATGCCCAATTCACATCTCCTGGCAGCGCAAAGCTGAGGGTATACGCGTGCCTGACACGGCAGGATCTGGATTACAGAGCTTTTTACACTTTGGATCAATGGGCCAAAACTAACAAGATGAGATTAAATAGAGATAAATGTAAAGTCCTATGCTTGAGTTAACAGTGAAAAAAAAAAAAAAACCCTGTACATTTAGGAAAATTGGCCAGTAATCTTGTGAATAAGACTGCTGACTCAACAGGAATCTTCAAGGCTACATTGCTACTGATAAGGGTGACTTCCACAGAGCATGTGGAAGGCAGTAGCAAGCCCTAGACTAGGGAGGTCAATTTTCTTTCCTATAGTGACCCTGTCCAGGCCACATCTAGACCCTATATCTTTTACAGTCCTACATGGCATTTGAGAGCCAATGGCTCCCCACTGCTGATCAGTGGTTCTTTTCTCCCTACCAAGCAGGGATGACCTAAGGTCAGAGGGAGGGTCATGATGTCCCACTACCATCTCCCACACAGCCTACTGATCACAGGCACCAAGTAAACCCTTATATACTAATGAATGATGGAACCTGAACAGCCTACAGCCATCGGACATGAGTCACTAGGAGGCTGACAACATGTCATACGAGGTATAGGAAACAATTCCAGGAGAGAAGCTTTGAAACCCAGCTGTTGTTTCTATAGCAAGCTGCTTTAAGGTCTGCCCCAATTTCTTGGCCTGCAGAGTGGGGTCAAGGTCTATGAATAGAGTGTTGGAAGATTCCTGCTTATGTTATCTGTGATGCTCAGTGTAAATGGCTTCAGTATGGTTTCCCTGCCATGCTTGTGATGCTCATTGTTTTATCACACTGCCTTCTTCCTGTGCCCCACTTTAGACTTTTGGATGAATGAAAAATGGTTTAGATCTGTTCTCTTCCCAAAGGTTAGGTAACGGCCATCCATCTCAGTTCTGACCAGACCTGAATTAGCAGGAGCCATCCTTTGTGTTCTTGTTGCAAGAAAGATTTTAACTTCATAGTCTTGATATTCTCAACAACTGCAGTTGTAAAACCCTTGCATGTGAATTCTTCACTTTTTCTCAGAGAAATGCCACTCACCTGTAACATCACGAGCTGTAAATTTCCTTGTTGCTTCTAAGTGCTGGTTAAATAAAGAACATAACTCGGCTACCTAGATCCGCGGCTCCGTCTCTCTGATTCCGTTTCTGTTGACAAATCCTCATTAGCATTTTGTTAACGCATCATTGATATCTGTCCATCCACTTACTTTTCTCATCATTTACTCATAAATATTTGATTGACAGCTGACATGATCATGGGCATTGAAGATGAAAGAATGGTCTGACATGATGGTGAGCCCTGGAGAAAGAACAGTGAATGAGGTAAAGGCCTGGCCTCTTATAGACAAGCCAAGGAGCCCAACACTATACAGACCATGGCAAAAGCAGTAGACAGATATCAGTTGTGCTTGTAGCCAAGGAAGGACTGCATGGGACATCATCCTGACCTTGAGAAAAAAAAGCAGATATATAACTGAATGTCATTTGAGATGTATGCAAGTAGGTGTTATTCAAGTTATATAAATAGGCATGAAACAAGTAAAGTGGGCAGATGGTAGACGGTTCAAGAGAGAAGGAAAGGTTATGCAAAGGTCCAGAGTAATGAGGAAGGGGCATTCCAGAGACAAGGATTTCATTGGGCTAGTGAGCAGATGGTACAGAAAGAGGCAGGATAGCTAAGCCATGAAGGGTCTTCTGCTCATGTGAGGGCCTAGAATTTTCTTATGGTGGGCCACCATGAAAGACAGGCCTGTGAACAGGGCTGTGACATGACATGGGTTAACTAATTCTAGCTATATGGGAAGATGGTACTGGAGGACATAAAGAGTGAGGGTGACTGTTATCCAGGGAAAGAGGACGGACCAAATGAACATTCAAGGAGAGAAGATGGTTGTTGGAAAACATTTTTGAGACAAAATGGACAGAACTTGAGAAACATTTGAATGGTTGGGGTGATGGGACAGAAGATCCCAGGATTGGAGGATTCTTACACGGGAAGAACTAGGGGTGCTGCTTCAATCAGATTAAGAGCCCCCAAAGCATACTGAGGAGTTCTACCTGGAGTGGTGATCAAAGACATGAAAATGAGGATTATGACTGGCACAGTCTTATAACATACCTGGACTGCCTGGAGCCTGGTGCTAAGATGGCCCATGGAGGGTAATGGTGAACTGAACAGGTCTTTTCTCTGGAATTTCTGGATTTATGTAGCTGACAGTACAGAGTAATACAAACCTAAAGTGGATAGATCCCAAGCAGGGGGCAGTTATTATAACCAAAGGCAATGCCCACTCCATTCAGCTTCTAAGCCAGAGCCTGTATAACAGGTAGGGCCTCCAGGAATGCAGGTTTCCTCCAACACCTCTTCAACATTCCTCCTAGCCCACACCCACCCACACACTCTGTACTCCTCTACTAGAAGCTCAGGCCCTCCTCCCTGAATGAAACCCAGGAGATTGTTTCTAGGCTGTAGCGGGAGGTGTTAGAAAGAGCAGGCGGTCTGGCTAGCTCCTGGCCTGGCTACCTTGTTCCCACTGTAAGTTCCCACACTAAGCGCATCACTGGCTGGCCAGGAATGCTGGCCTGGGACCCACCAGATGTTGGTGTGGCTGCTGCCTCCACTGGTCAACTCCATGGACTCTATGGCTCTAAGCACGGCCGTTTGGGCCAACTCTGCCACCCTCATAGTGATCGACTCAACCCCAGACAATATCTGCCATCCTCATGGTACCCGGTAGAAAGAAGACTCTTAATGCTTAAAGATTATCCAATGGATTTATATATTAGCAAATACTCAATACACAAGATGTCCACACAATTAGAATTGTTAACCCAATTGCCTAACCTTGAATGAATAACTATTTTAGACTTCTAGAGCCATGTGGCCATCCTCAGCCATCTTCTCTCCTCTCTCTTCCTTCTCCTCCCTCATTTGTTCCTCCTCCCAACTCCTAGCTCCACCTACCTCTTCTACTGCCCAATCACTGGCTCTAGCCTTTATTTTACAAATTAAGGTGGGCAGAAGCTTCACAAAGTTACCTGTATATTGATTCACTCCTTGTCTTCAGCCCCTCCCAGGAAAGTAGAATTAGCATCAAAATACAAGACCAGGCCTATCCACAACACTAGGCCACCAACATTAACCCTAAGCCAAGTGTTTAGTAAACACAAGGAGCATGGCCATTCTCACAGACAGTTCTGTTGTTAAAAGCTTGGACTAGCAGGAAAATATCCACCTATAATGGGCTTCTGGTCTAAGGTTCCTGAGGTAATATTTTCCAGTTGTCCCAGTGAGTGTTGTCTCCTATGAGGTTAGACTACATCTGCTCAGCTTATCCTACCTTGTGCCTCAGAGAACCAGGAGGCTCTAGAGGGCCACTGGAGCACATTGCCATGGATGGCTTGAGGGCCAGGAGATAGTTCTGTGAGCATGAGAGTCAGCTATGAATTGATACAAGCTATACCAATTTGAACCATCTTCTAACAAAACCAAACTCATCAGATTTTGCTAGCAGTTTCTCAGCCTTAACATTTAAGAGCATTTTAATTGGACTAAATTTTGCTTCCTGATATGAGCTGAATTCCTTTGAGTCTCTCTTTTTATTTGAAGTTGTGCAGATAGACAATGGAAAAGGTCAGAATACCATTTTTAGAATATTTTGTTCACCAATCTGACTTAGCATGTAAGTGTCTAAGTGGGTTAAGATCAACCTCGTCCGAACAATATCTCTTCTTGTTGCAACCAGGGAGTATAGCATCCTTATCCAGATTCCATAGGAGATGAGAACCTGCACAGGATGCTTGAATATAAAGTAGAAAAGTAGATCTCTGTATCCACTTTCCTCACTTTAGTCTCTTAGCTCTTGGAACACACACACGCACACGCACACGCACACGCACACGCACACACACACATCAAAGTTTTGCCAATGAGAATCCTGCAGGGTGGATCTCTATCTCTGTCTCTGAGGCTGCATCCCAAATAAATGGGAATAGTAATGTCTTGTCTTCTCTGGGTGATCTCTGGCCACTGAGGGGTGCCAGTGCAATCTGCGGATGTCATTGTACTGTCCCTGTCCCTGAAGCATGGCCGGGTAATTGTACAGGTGTTGCATGAGCTGGCTGGCTTATGGCAAGCATTTTCCTGGGTTTCATTTCCTCTACAGAACAACCATGGCACTTCTGTTCATGGGTGTCAGTAAAGTTTATCAGCCACTTAAGACACCAAGATTAATACGTAGGAGAGCATGGAGCTTTAGTGTAGTTTTAATAAGTTTGTGGCCATCGATTCAGCAGGTTCTTGAACTGGCACAGGAGAGCACAAGGGTAGGTGGTTTTGCTCCGAAAGGTTTACTTTGAAGTCATTTTCCTGAATCCAATTGGAGCCCTTGCCTATTATTGGCCAGGGCTTTGTTGTGTGTTTGAGAAACTTGAACTTGGCCATTGGATACAGCTGTTTTCTTTTTTCTTCCTCAGTCCCTCTCATTATGCTGCCAATTTCTACTTCATCAGTGATATAAAAAGCTCTGATGTCATTAATCACCAATAGACTAGTTTTATCACTATAAAGTCTTCATGGTATAGCTGTGTTTTGCCAGAGGCTTAAACAGGTGTTAGCACACTGGTGTTTACAGTCATATTATTCACAGTAGACAAAGGGGAAAACAGCTTACATAGTCATCAGCAGGCTAGATAAACACCATGCAGTTATAGATCCCAAAAAGGGTTTGTTTTTCCTGACTTAAGAAAAAAAATATCACTCTGACATAGGCTGCGGCAGAATCAGAAGCTATTGAGTTAAGCAAAATAAGCCAGGGACAAAGGACAACCAAGAGTGTGAGTTCAATTATATGAATGTCCTAGTTTCTTCTCTGTTGATGTGATAAAACACACTGACCAAAAACAACTTAGAGGAGAAATAATTTCTTTTAGCTTACAGCTCCAGATCATAGTCAGCGATAGCCAGGAAGCCAAGGCAGGAACTTGAATCAGGTCATGTCACATCCACAGCTACATCAACTCCAGCCATTTTCTTACTGTAAACTCCTTCAGAGTTTACTCTCTCTTAACCTTTACATTTAAGCTCATTTTAATTGAGCTAAAATTTGTTGAAGAGAGAAAAAGGACTATATACCCATGTTGCTTGGTTGCTGTTCCTCATAGCATAGCCTCTGACTAAGGAATGTACTTCACAGCCAAAGAAGTGCAGTAGGAACCGTGGGAGAATCTGCTTGTTGGCTAGGAGATAGGCTTCTGCTTCTATAACTCGGGGTCCTCAGGAATGGTACGGCCCACATCAATTAACAATCAGGACTGTCTCCCAGAGACATCCTTAAAACCTATTTTATCTAAGCAGTTGCTCGATTGAGATTCGGTCCCCAGAGATTCTAGTTGACAGCTAAGATGAACCAGAACAGTGTCCTACCTAAGATAAACAGATGGAGTTGAAAATGGAATGAGGCTGACAGGGGCTGGGAGGAGGAAGCAGTTCAGTTGTAACTGAGCCTTGGGTGTGGAGGTTGAGAGTATCCTGGAAATGGGGGGTAGCAGCAGTTCCAACATTGTGGATATAATTCTTACCACCAGATTACATACTCCAAATGGTTAAAACCACTATATATACAATTATAACATGTAAATACACACACACACACATGCACACACATTTTATATTTCACCACTATTTTAACACCCAGTATCTGAGATCCCAGTATGTTTTTATCTTCAAACAGAAGGTTTACTTCCAATGTTCCTTCATGAACATACACACTATAGAATTTATTGAATCTTTCTCTCCTTAATTCTAAGAAGATCATTCATCTTGGTGAAGCCACTGTCCCAACTGGCAAATAAAGATGTTGCAATACTGTAACTCACAAGAGCTGATCTATATCCAGATCATTCTTTTGGTTTTCTGAGACAGAGTCTTTCTATGTAACCCAAGCTGGCCTCCAACTTATGCTTCTCGGCAGTGTGTCACTGCGTGCACTTGTAGCTCACTCTAAAGGTACTTGTGACTTCAAGTGCAGCGGATGACTGTGATGCTAGTGTTTCAATATGATTATAAAAGCATCTCAAGGGAGAAAGGGTTCATTTTAGTGCACAAGTCAAAGCACAGCCTGTCATGATGGGAAGTCAGGGCAGCAGGAGTTTGAAGCAGCTGCTTGCGTGGCATTCACCATCAGAAACAGAGAGCAAGGAAGGCATGTACCAGCTCAGCTCACTTCCTCCATTTCTTACAGCCCAGGATTCCCTGTCCAGGCAACAGTACTATCCACAATTAAGACAGGTCTTCTCACATCATTCTTGATATAATCAAGATAATCTCCCGCGGGAATGCCCAGAGGTCATTTCTAGATTCTGTTGACGTGAAAGGTAACACTAATTTTTACAGTAGAGTTTAGAAACAAGTTTCCAGGTACTTGGAGGTCTCATCTGAAGCTTTCCTGCCTCTGGCTTCCCAAACATTCAAGTCCTAAGCTGTGGCCTGTCTCCCTGCCTTCTTGGTTCCATCCTTCTCCTGATGCCAGCCAGCTCTGTATGGTGTCCTTCTTCATCCACCCTACCTCGAGCCACTTCAATTGACTCCCAGTCTTCATTTCAAACTGGCATTAAGAATGGGAGAGTCCCAAGTTTTCTGTGGGCTGTGGGTTGGAGTGAGCCCTGAGGATTCAGGCTGCCTGTTGGCTGACTTGGGAGCTGAGTATGTGCCTGTCAGCTGACAATCCTTGTACAATAATGAATAGTTTTGTTCAGACTCTCCATCCTGACACATCCCATCATCTTTTCCTAAGATTCTTATACCTGGAGCAGTATAAAAATAATGGTTGTTACATCTCTAAAAATGAATAGTGACTCTAATATCAACTCTCCAGGCAGAATAAACATTTTGCAGATGTTGTATTTCCTTTCTTCTTCCCTTCCTGCAACATGGATTTAGAATCACCATGGAGATATACCTCTGGGCATGTGCATGAGGACGAATGAGTTCAGAAAAGTTTGACCTAGCAGAGTAGACCCACCATGAATGTGGGTACCACCACCCAATAGGCTAGAGTGTGAGAATAAGGAGGAGAAACAAAGTGAGAACATGACCTTCTTTCTCTGCTTTATGAAGCAGTGACCTGTTGTCCTCCACTCCAGCTCCATGCCTTCCCTGCCATGATGGAGCAGCCTCCTTAAGCTGAGCCAAAAATAAACCCTCCCTTCCTTAAGTTATCTTGTCAAGTATTTTGTTCCTGTAATGACAGAAGTAACTAATGCAGGCTTGTGTATTTATATCAGTAGAATAGATAGAATGTTAGGAGGTTGGTTAAAACATACTGAAAAGTAAAATTTTTCCTCAGGGATTATAGGAATATATTTAAACTTTCTCTAAATTTTGAATTCACTTTACTATCTTAATGACTGTGACTTGATTCCATCACCACTTCTGTTCTAGTTACTTTTTCTATTGTTGAGAAGAGACTCTGTTACCAAGGCAACATACCAAGAGACACACTTACCAAGACAAGAGAAAGCAATTAATTGGGGGCTTGCTTACAGTTTCAGAGAATGAGTCCACGACCAAAACCTGGCAGGCAGCATTGCAGCAGGTAGGCAGGCATGGCAATGGTAGCTAAACTCTTTCATCCTGATTCATAAGCAGGAGTCAGAAAAAAAAAAACTGAGCCTGGCAAGGACTTTTTAAACTTCAAACCCTACCCCGATTCACATGCTTACATGGACATGACTTGTAATCCTTCCTAAACAGATTCACAAACTGAGAACCAAACATTCAAACATCTGAGCCTATGGGGGCCATTCTCATTCATCCCACCACATTCTCTCCATTCTATAAGCACTTTATTCAAAAGCTTTGTGCTTTAACACTATTTTAACCATAAAATAATCTTTATATTTAGAAAATTAGTCATTTCTTCAGATGGCTGCTTTTTCCCCCATTGCTATTCTGAATGAGATCTATAGCCCTAAGAACTTTGAACACCAGAATCCATTCTCATCTCTCTGGAAGGAACGTGTGGCTTGGCTAGATAAGCAGACACATACTGATCACCCAGAGAATCAAGGAGAATGTATCACATTTAAGTATGGAAACCAATTAACTAAGTCCTGAGTAAGCCCATGTTCTCCCCCAGGTGTGTTTTGAGCTCCCCTTGAGCTTCGAGCTGGCTCACTAGAAACATGGGAATCATAGGCTACATCCGTAGAGGCAGACCTGTCTATTTCCTTGGAAAAGTTAAACACATAAAAAATTTCAGTCTAGGAAAAATTGTGCTACAGGAATGCTCCTGTTCAGTAGTTACACAAGTGGAATCCCCAGGCTGTAGGGAGGATGTAGGGTAGGCAGCACCCCAAGCAAGACAGGGTCCCTCAACTTGAGGCATAGATGGTCTTGAGTAAAGACTGGAGGGCCTTCGTGGCCAACTCAGTGATGAAACCTTGGCCTCCTGGAGACTGTTGAATAAAACAAGATGATGATGATGGACCCAAGGCTTGAGTACCTCCAGGATGCTCATTCTGTTCTTAAAGCACATGACTGAGGTGTGCTGTTGACTTTGGAGTTTGTTTTCCAAAACTCTCCCATGCATGTCCTATAAGTCACAAGGATAAAACTCTAGTTTGGGGTAACAAATGTTTTTGTTAACAAAGGCTAATTCTGTTGTCTTTGAGCATGTCCATCTTTCCCTCCCTACAGACCTTCATAGATAGGAATCCAGATGAACATTCAAACATTGTTGTTGGATAGAGTTTAAGTAAAATGTTTTTTGCTGCCAAAGACAAGAGTTGCTGAATATTTTTGATGGGTTGACATCTTTTCTTCTATAATCTTTGGCAAGGAAATTTTATAAAAGGAGATTGTGGTAAAAAACACAAATACTATATAAAGAGTTGAAATTTATGGAGTATATTTGTAACAGCAATACTTACATGCCATACATCAAATATACTCATAATCTATAAGTATCCTGTATTATCTAACTTTGCATTATATCGAACTATAATCTGTATTATGTAATACATATTTTCTTCATTTTCTTAAAGGTATCCAGTAACCAATAAGTTATATCTAGAAAAATAAAATTCATTTTACATCTCCAATGACTTTGATGGGGCTTAAGATATAAGATCTTACTGTGTAGCCTAGGCTGACTTTAAACCAATGGTGATCTTCGTTCAGTCTTTTAGGTGCTGGAATAACAGGTGTGAGCCACTACTCCTAATTTTCTGTGACCACTGCCACTCTAGTGGGCAGTGTGAATCTGAGAGAATGGGGCCTAAAAATGAGGTGGACTAAAGTCTAATGTAGTAGCCAACATCAGGCAATTAATACCTTGATGGTTAAGAAAAATCACATGAATGAGGTGTTCAATCACAAGGACAGGCCACATGTGTCGAAACCATGTTTCCATAGAGAGGCACATGAATAATAGCTGAAATAAACTCACTCCTCCCACCACACCTGGAAGGAGCATGAAAACACATTCCAAGAATCCTTTTGTGTCTTGAAGAAACTGAGGCCACAAGACTCTTGTTTTCTTGGAGTGTTTTTACAAGTCCTCAGAATTCTCACATGACTCCAGTTTATGGACTGTGTTCTGACACACGACTTTTCAAAAAGTTCTATAGATTTTAGGAAAATAGCTAAATCAGCAAATTACTTGCTATACAAGCACACAGATGTGAGTTTGATCCCTAGAACCCAGAGAAAAAAAGCCAGGTATGGTTGTACATGCATGCATTTCAACTGCTGAGGCAGAGACAGGTCAGTCCTTAGGGCTCTCTATCCAGCCACCCTAACCCATTTGGTGATCTCCAGGCAAGTAGAAACTTGTCCCGAAAACAAACAAACAAACAAACAAAAAGCAAAAAGCAAAAACAACAAAAAAACATGGATAATGCCTGGGACATGACACTAGTGGTTGTCTGGTTGTCCACTGACCCCCCCCCCCCACCCCAAAAAATTAAAGTGGTTTAAACTTACTTACTAAAAAAAAACTGACAGGTTTTTACTTAGAAACAGATATTAGAACATAGAACCTGAGATGACCTGAACATCGATTCTTTACAACATTTAGAGACTGAGTATCAAAACTATCAATCAGTCTGGGGCTAGAGAGATGGCTCAACTGTTAAGAGTATTGATTGCTCTTCCAGAAGTCCTGAGTTCAATTCCCAGCAACCACATGGTGTCTCACAACCATCTGTAATGGGGTCTGATGCCCTCTTCTGGTATGTGTGAAGACAACTACAGTGTACTCATATACATAAAATAAATAAATCTAAAAAACAAACAAACAAAAACCATATTTGTTCATGTTTCTCACTAAAATGAAAAAAAATCTTCAGTCCCTGGCATCTCCAAGCAGCCAGTGCATGTGCCTGAAGAGATGTCGTGGTTAAGAGCATTTGTTTCTCTTGCAAAGAATCCTGTTTGGTTCTAAGCACCCACAGGACAGTTCACAACTATGTGTAACTCCAGTTGCTTTGATATCCTGACTTTCTGTCTTGATGGACTGCAAACTAAGTTGAAATAAACCATTTCCTCCCCAAATTGCTTTTTATTATGGTGTTTATCACAGCAATAGAAACCTAACTAAGACATACAAGGAACATACAATATTAATAAATGATGCAACTGAAGTTGCATCTCCAAGTATTTCCATAATATATGTGTAGCTCCATAAATTTAATATAAGTGTAAAGACATAAATATGAGAGACGATTTTGGCATCTTCTTACCATGAACTCGGGAGACCACATGCCCTTGGGTTTGGAGGATACTGTAGACACTGTTCTTCTAGTGTGGTGAGAAAGGAAGACAGACCATGAACCTTGTAGGATGCAGCTATGGGCAAGGGCTCCTGGGTATAAGTGTAGGGGCAACTGTAAAAGCGGGGCCTTGGAAAAACACAGAAGTCTCTCTTCATGGTCATTGTTAGTACAATTCTCCCCACCCCAGTGACTATGCTAGAAGGCATTTGCAATGTTAATATTAACTATCTTTTCACCCACCACATCATTTTAACTATCTTTCTTCCCCCACACCATACCTATCCTTTTGAGCCTCTCTGGGTAGTTGAGAAAACCCCTGTTTACTTTTTCACTAGCCTAATCTCTGCTTTCTGAACTGGGCTGTTGCAGATCAAAGACCCAGGTCCCCAGAATTGCAGACTTTGCCTAATGGAGGTCATTAACAGGGGAGGCCTCCTGCAATGAGAGCCCACAAAGGACAGATGCTAGTCTGGCTCCTGGCTGCATGGCTGGTGTCCAGGACAGATCTAAGCACACCGTGGAGCTGGGTTAGATGCATGAAAACAGGAGCCTCAACCATCTAGGTGTCCCTTGTACAGATGGAGATTTGAAGAGCAGGGAGAAACCAGCCCAAGTTTGGTGAAGGTGAAAAATGAAGTCAGGGGCTCCCCACATTAAACCCAGAGTTGCTGTTTGCTAACACTCTGGACTTGGGATTCTACTGTACAGCCTGAAGTCCCTGAACTCGGGTATCTCCTTTTGTTCACAAGCTCTTGGTCATGTGGTCTGGCAGTGTTCTATTAGCCCAGCTGGCCTGCACATTTGTCAGCTGTAGCTGTCTTTACTACTTTTTTTTTCCCTTCCACCCTTTTCTACCCTTCCTACCATCTAACACTAGATAAGAGAGGAGAAAGGATAGAGGGGAAAGGGGGTGATGTTATCATTAGACTACTTCCTGCTGATTATGGGTATCAAGTTCCTTGGGACAAGTCTGATCTTCACCATCAGGATATTTAATTTCTTTTTGTTGTTGTTTCCTCTTTGCGTATTACTACTTAACAAACCACAACCACCAACAACCAACAGCAACCAACCAACAACCCACCCTGGTTCTCGGAGACCTAAATTTATATACCCTCTGAAAAGTCCCTAGAATTTTAAACAATTGCAGAAACTATGTGTCTTGGCAATGGCAAAATCACATCCCTGCTAGAGCACTAGGCAAATCATAGTTAGCTGTTGTAAACAGTCTGAAGCAGCCCCATATCCCACACCTGGGATTAAAATGAAAACACATTCTTATTTCTATGTTTTTTCAAAGAAGCTAAAACTCCAAAAGTCTCACTACAGTCAGCTGGATGCTCAGGACTAGGATTCCCAAGAAGAGAAGTCAATTCATCTACTTTTCCCTGAACTTTAGTTTTTCTCAGAGTGCCCAGCTGATCTGAAGTTAGCAGGGTGAAAACATTGTGAAAACATGGCCTCCAGCTGGAAGAGGTAGGGGACTGGACCCTTCCTTGAAGAATGTAAATGCTCTGCCGAGTGTTTCCTTCCTGCCTGCACCAATGCCCACCTTCACCCCCACCCCAACACACTGACTGGCCAAGGTTCCAGATAAAGGGATCTCTGCCACTTTGGTTCAGATGTCATATAGATCAGTTTCAGCCTGCCTTGTTATCTTACTGACAGATTGTAATATTAGCAGACAGCCTCATGGGGCATGTGCTTTTGGGGGAGCCCCTGATGATGAGAGGTTTTCCATGCATTGGAGGCAAATGCGTTTGGGTATTTGTAAATGCAGAGTCAGTTACCACAGACAGCCCCACTTTCTGTTGGGATTTAAATGTAAGTGTTCCTGGTAACCTGTACCCTTTGCTTTTTAAATCTGAATACTGTGGCCACTGATGTCTATCAATGTGGAAAGAACCTCCTCCATGGGCTTCGCCAGTTCTCTCTGGCATAAAGAGCCTCCATTCTGAAGGACATTTTGAACACAACTATGTGTTGTGGGGGCAGTAGGAAGCTGGGCCTGAGAGCAAGCATGAACTGAACTCAGAACACAATCTAATGTTGTCACCAACCTGTTTCAACTCCTTAGGATAAAAAGTAGCAGGCTGGGTGTGGTGGTTTATGCCTTTAATCCCAGAACTTGGAGGCAGAGGCAGGTGGATCTCTGTAAATATGAGGCCAGCCTGTTCTACAAAGGGAAACCCTGTCTGAAAAAAAAAATAGTAATATCTCACATCCACAAGCAAGCCCAAGCCAGCTTCTAGCCACTAATACAGTCTCAGTACTTCTAGGAGAAGGAACCTGCCCCAGCCATCACCCTGTACTTGCCTGAGAGCTATCAGCCAATGAGGCCAACATTGAAGGACCCATGGAATGAAATAAGAGCTAGTACAGGACCTTAGAAATGCCAAGACTGACCAAGGCACTCAGTGTGTGCCTCCTGCTGATGCCACCAGAGACTCTTGACAAGAGCAAGTGACACCAGAGCCTGCGAATCTGTATCTTTGGAAGCCCAAATCAAAGTGGAGAAAATGTGTCTAATTACAGTTTTTTCTTCTTGGCACACTTTTAAGGCTGTGTTAGAAGTTTCTGAGCATGTCAAGAAATCCTTCCAGAAAGGAGGGAGTACTCCCCAGAGATGGCAGTGTGTGAAGTAGCTCAATGGTGGCCTGGGAACATGATTTCAAAACAGCTGAAGACCTTTACCCCTAAAGAGTGTGGCAGTCATAGATGCTCCATGGGAATCCCAGGGCAGTGTGGTCTGCAGCCCTGTAGAAAGCTGGGAAATGCAGACCAGTGCTGCACAGCAGAACCACACTGGGTAGGCTCTGTTACCTTGTTCACAGAGAGGGCAGGAGGGAAGAATAGCATCCCTGGGGCAGGGCTTGAGAAGGTGCCTGAGCTGAGGCTGATGCTAAGGAAAACAGCCAGCCACAATAGAGCCCAGAATGTTCTCAGCTGCACTTTTGTCCACACTGTCTGCTTTTCCCTTGCATCAGCCCTGTTCACTGCATATGACAGCTGCCCCTGTTTTTCACAGGACACAGGACACAGTTGAGGCAATTGATAGGTGATAGCACTGGATCCAGACTCTAGCCAGTGACCTGCTGAGTCCAGCTTTTTGCCCATTCTGAAGATGGAAGCCTATGAAAAGAAGTCAGGGCTTGGGGGGTAGGCTGCACTGCCTAGGAGGGACCTGGGCTGAATACTCTGCCTGAGCACAGCATGGGGCAGATGAGCTGGCAATGACTCAAGGGCACCCTGTCTTCCAGAAACAGGATGGGAGCTCTCCAGGGAAGAGAAGTCAGGAATGCTTAGGACCTACCAGTCCTTCCAGAGGCTTCTCTCACAGAGCCTGTACAAGCTCAGGCCAGACAGGAACCATATCTTATCACAGTTTATCCCAGGCCCTCCACTCCTCTTCACAGTGTCCTGCCATGAGGGAGCCCCCACAGCACAAGCAGGATGGTGTGTGAGAAGACCCTGTCATCCCCACCCCCAAGGGATGTTATCAGCCCAAGTGAATTCAAGAGCTATCTATTAGAAGACCTGTCTCGGGGCAGACGTTTCTCTATCCTGCCTCGTTCTGTGATACAAGAAGCAGATGCCTCATTGTAATCTCTAAGCAGGCTCACTCATGAACAGAGCCACTGGCTGCTTTTCTTCACACAAGGAGAAATCTGGTGATTCCTTTGTGGCTGAGTTCACTGGGTTCCAGTACCAACACCCCTCCCCCAGGAATACCCCTGGGAACAAAAGAAATGATAAACTAGTAGAGATTAAGCTGAAAGGAACGAGTCCCCATCATGAGTCATGAGGACAGAGGACACGTTGGCAAGCAGATGAAAACCCTTTGATAAAGAACAGTTGTAAAAGCATGGACTAACCTAATGCCAAGGAAACTGCAGTGACTCAAAGCACAATGTATGTATCACCCCCACGCCCTCCTTCTCTCTTTTTTGACTTAAAAAATTGACAAAACAACATTTCCTGTGAGGAGGAGTTCCCAGGGAAAGCTCAGAGGGAAGGGAGCTCAAAGCAAACATGTTCAGAGTGCACAGTTCTGTGATGCCTGTCCACAGAGGCATCAGAATTACCCTGTCCTGTCTCAAGAAAGCAGTTATGACCAGGCCTCACTTGCGAGATCTGCCAACTCACATCTCAGTATGGATAAAGTTGTTTCCCAGAAATGTCCCAGGGGAGATCAGTGTGGTTTCAGAAGGCAGAATGCCCCAACCACAGGGGTAAAACCAAATGTTAGGTTTGGTGGCAAGTACCTTTACCTTGCTGAACCATCTCATCTCTCCCCAGCCAGAGATACCTGGTGACAACTATGTGTTAATCTACAATCCTGTCAATAAAGTTTCAGTTAGTAACAATACATTAGTAACAGCTTCATCTAAGCAAGAGGTTTATCCTATAGGAGTCTATCATTTAACTTCCATTCTACTTAAAAAAAAAAGGAACTAAGAAAAGAAGAGAAAAAAGAGTTTAAAAATGTTAAGTGTAAAGCTTTGAAGGATTAAAAATTCTTTTAAAACTTTTTTTTAAGAAAACCTTGATATAATAAAAAAGAATGAAACTAGCTTGAACATTCACTCCATAAAGGTGTTTATTATTGGACATTCAATTAGTTTGGACACATGTGTGCACACATACCTTACCCTTGCTGGCCGCTCGGTAAACATGTGAGCAGAGAGGGTCAGTCTGCTTCACCTCCTGTGGTTGATTCTAGGGAGAGCTGTTTGTTCTCACTCTTTCCTCTTAAATGTTGGTTTACTTAAGTGAAGGTGAGCCTCAGTGAGCAGCAGCTCCCAGGAACATCCTGTAGGCTTCTGGAGCCCAGACCAAGAGCCCCTGTTTATACAATCTGCGATTACTCTGCAGGAAACTACAGCATCAAAAGACTATAAAGAGCCTGGCAGAAGGCAGACTCAGGTCACACGTTGGGATTTGCTTGTTCACTTTCTCTTCTCTGGTGTCAGAGGCTGGCCAGTCAGCATGAACATCAAGCTGCAGTTCTGCCCTAGACAGACTCCTAGCCTGGGAGTAGATCATGAGTTCTGTTCCAACAGTAACTAGTCCAGACAAGTGGGTCTGTGTCTTGTGTACTAGCAAAGTGCTGTTGACTCAAAACTGCTTAATCAATGAAGCCATGAATTCAAAGTTGCACTGGATTGCCCTGGATTTACCTTGTGTCAAAGGCAAAGACAGGGCACTAGTATGGCTTTCTAAGGCTCTGTTTGCTCTTGGAGACCCACATGCTCTCTCCATCCGTCTACTACTGACTCCCACTTGGACAATTCTGTTTCCAGTTTCCAGTAGGAAAGGAAGTGCTTGCATTTGACCCTCTTGGCTGATGAGTGTGGCTTGATTTTAGGAGGTGAATTAATTACAGAGTAAAAATATATCATCCAGAACTAGGTGGCGTCAAGAGTATAAGAACATTTTAACCTGACAAGACCAGACTAGGGAGAAAGTCAAGCAGTGGAGCCCTGGCAAAAAATATTGGCTTTCTTATCCCTCAATTTCTCTAGCTGTAATAGGGATAGTGTCCCATGAAAATTCTAGAGTTGAAATCGGCAGATACCTGCAAAGCATTTACGAGAATGTGGTATTGACAGGTAATATTAAAAGTATAGCCTCTGCCTCAGAAACACTAAATGAAACTAGAGATATAGCTTAGTCAAGTGTTTCCTTGCAACCGTGAGGCTCCCAGACCCCACATTTTTGAAGAAACAGCAAGGTGGTATTCATTTTAATCCCAGAGCTGGGAAAGAAGGAGCATGTTGATCCCTGGGGCTTTCTGACCTAAGCTGCTTTACATGTTGGAGGACCATGAGAGTAATTAACTGAAAAAAAAATAGTTAATAACTGAGAAATGACAGCTAAGGGTTTTCTACATACACATGTACTCGTAAAAGCACATGCATGTATGTGCACATGAGAGAGAAATTTACTATGTGTCTTTGAGTGCTAGTGAGCCTATCCGGGGAGAAGAGCTTTCTGATTGACCAGACCTGTGAATGGAAGCAACAGATAGGGAAACCAAGGAAGAATCAGCTGTCACAGTCCTTGTGCAAGAATTGAGCTGCCTCAGAAGGGTGAGGCCTGCATTGCAGAGGACCCATAGGAGGGAACCCTGTGCTTCTCTAGCAAACTCAGAACACTGGGCAAGGACAGCATATTAGCTATTTTCCTTATTACTATGAGAAAATAGCAGACAAAAGCCACCTGAAGAAGGAAGGGTTGATTTTGGCTCACAGTTGAAAGAACAGTTCATGGCAGCATGGAGCATCTGGGATCATGTCATCCTCAGGAAGCAGAGAGAGGGAGATGCTGTTGCTCAGTTTGATTTCTCTTATTTAGTCTGAGTCTCCAGAGAAGAGAATGGTACTATTCATACTATTCATCTTGATTAACCCAATGTAGAAAATTCCTCAAAGATATGCCTGAAGATTTGCCTGTCATGTTGGCTATCAGCATAAACCACTTCAGACAGAAGTAGCCATTTACTCTGTGTTGGGTCCTATGCTAAATGCTCTCAAGTTGGTGATGGGTTTGTGTGCTTTGTGGGTTTTGTTTACTCCCAAGCTCAGTTGTTCAGGCCCTCTTTGTAGACAAATATGTAGCAGACAACATTCATCCTGGAATGTATGTGCGAATGATGGCTTCATTCATTAGACTTTCATCTCTGCACCAAGTAGCCTACAGTGACTATTTAACAGGAAAGGTTTACTTTGTTCCATGATTTCAGAGGCATCATTCCATGGTAGGCTGGCTCCACTGCTATGAGCTGAAGTGGTAAGGTGACATCATGGTGACAGGGCATGATAGAGAAAGACTTCTCACCTCATCCTAGTCATAGCCGAGAAGCAGAGACCAATTCAAAAATTCCCAGTTACCTACCTCCAACTAGGCCTTGCCACGTCTCAATAATGCCACCAAATCATGTCTCCCTCGGTGGCCTAATCCATTAACAAAGTCAGAGCCCTCATGACCCAGTTACCTTCAAACCTTTATCACATGATCCTTTGGACCCATCTTATATCCAAAACACAGCAATGACCTCCTCTTTTTCTGATAAGCCAGTGCTATGGTTTAAATGTGAAATGTCCCCACAGGAGTCCCCAGCCATCATGCTGTCTGGGAAGCATGTGGAAGCTCTAGGAGGTGGGGACTCACAGAAGAAACTGAGTTAGGCCCCATAGGTCTTGTAGATAGGTCTTGTATCCCAGCCCTGCTTCTGTTCACTCTTTGCTCCTGCATGGGCATATGAAGTGACCGAGGTCCTCCTGCTCCTGCTGCCAAGTCTTCCCCTCCCTGATGGAATAATCGCCATGAACTGTCATCCAGAGTCAGCCCTTCCTCCCTTAGAGTTCTTGGCATTTATTTGATGACAGTAAGGAAGAAAGTAGCCAAAGAGTATGAGGGATATCTAGGAGCATCGATCTCTTCCTCACACTTGCATATGGAAGCCTAGAAGGATGAAGGGCACCTTCCAAGTACCATAGGTCATAAACACTGCCACCCACAAGCATAGAGTAGAGAACCCAAGGCCTCCTATGATTCTCTCTCCTGAAGTTCCCCATTGGGCTTACTACCAGCTCTCAGCTTGAAGATGCTCGTTCAAGCTGATCAATCCCTGAGCTCAAAAAAGCATGTCTTAGGGTCATTATCACCCTAATCAGTCACAAGAGCCTAAGAAACATAACTGTGTACTCCTGGTAGTTTAGAAAAGGCCTACAAGAAGAGGAGGCAGATATATGCCCCTTCGCACCCCACACCCCACTTACATTGAGCATATTATCGGCTCATGGCCACCATGCTGACTTTAGGGGTATTTTTAGAGTCACGTGGTCATTAGTCATGACTGACATTTTTACTAGTACCAAAAAGTAGATAACAGCACTATTTCCTAGTTGGTGACTTACTCTCAAGATTGGCTCCCAGCCCTGTCTTAAGTGATTCACATTATTCCCCAGCTGCTATGGGATGTCAGCCATTTCTCCTCGTAACATGGGGCCAAAAAAGCACAAGATTCCCAGGACCCAGTCAGGCGTTATGAATACCCAGACATCACCCATGGCAAGCTCTCTCCTGAACGTGTCACAGCAGTTGTGGAGTGGTGAGGGTTTTCATATTATCACCCTTTGTGAGTATGCGGATGACTTTGGTCAGTGGATCATGTCACTGAGAAGCTGGTTTTTTCTTTTTCCACTTGATTTGTTAACATTGCACTTGATTGGAAGCAGCACTGTCATGTCTAGGAAAGAGGGAGGGAAGAGTTAATATTAAACAGCAGCATTTTATACAAAACATCCTCAAGCTAACTCCAGAAGCAGCGATGTTTAAGTAGAGCACACACTTGATTCTGTAAGCTTCCTCGCCCGCTGACTTAGTGCGTTCCTGAAGTTGATTTGAGTCAGAGGCTTTCAGGCTGTCACTGAAAAAGCCTTTCTTGTAAAACACTTTCAGATCTTTTTAAGAAGGATAATTGGAGTTATTTTCCAACATGAAGTGGTTTTATGCAATTTCAAAACCATTTTCATTTAAATGTCAAGTGACATCTCTTCTTTGCTACGGAGGACTAAAGTGTAAGCATGGAACTGAGTGGGTGCCTGGGTATTGCTGGTTTACCCTCATGGTCCATGGCCATCTTTTTTTTGAGACTATAACTATGAAATCAGAGATTCTTCTCAACAGATTTGAAATAAAGTGGGGATGCAAACAATTACCCAGAACACCAGGTCAGCAGATGAGATCTGAAGATCTGTCACGGTGCTTCCAGTCTCTGTCCCTAGAGCCATTCACTCTACTTTAAAAGAGCCCACTTTTCCTTAAGAACGCTAGGTTTGGGGTTCCCCATCACCTTCTTTATTTATACTGTTTTGTCCCACCCCTTCCCATGTATTTGTTACTTTCTTTACATTGTTTTTTTTTTACCTTTACCTTGATCTTTCCAGTCTTTAAAAAAATAACTGCCTCTGCCTGTCTTTGATTCATCCACCCAGCCTATCTCCCTTCAAGTTTAGTTAGAACTTTCTCTTTCATCTCGTAGTCAAGGTACATACACACACATAAGCTCTGGTGTTCTGTGTTCCCAAGACATTCCTTCCCCAATCCTGTGCCTCCTCTCCATGCCCCTTTCTTTCTCACAAGGAAAGGACCTGTCTTAGGAGGCCCAATGCTTTCTCAGCCCACTGCCTTCTTGACCTCAGTTTCATCCACCTCTTGAAGAGACCCATTCTGGACTATCATGGTGATCTCTTTCCCAATATCCTCAACCTATACAGCTGCAGAATCTCTCTGCAGGCTTCTCTCCCTCCTTCCTCTATGTGTGGATGAACGCTGGTTAACTGGTACTCACCTTTTCTGTCTGTATTCTGTAGGTGTGTTCTGAGATCTATCTCCTATTGCCATTGACCCCAAAAGGAATTGTCCCAGCCATGCTACCCATTGTCCAGTCCATCATCTTCTAATTCAGGCTTTCTAGCCTGAGCTCCAGGCCCCTCTGGGTGGTTGTTATTCCCAACTGTTCACTTGCCCTTCTTCTTAGGCCAACAGAAACATCTTCCATTGTCTACATTTGGCTTGAGTTCCCATATTCCTTCTTTCAGACTCTCTAGGACATGCCACTATTCCTTCCAGTCCTCCTCTAGGCTCACATGGATTCTCACATGGGTTGCTTCAACAGTCAACTCAATAGTTTTCCAGAAATTTCTGGCCACCATTTATCCAACAACGATGCTAGAGCAATCCCATCCCCTTTTCAATTTTCTTTGCCACATCCAACTTGGTTGTTGTGCCCACACTCCCACCCTCACCCCCTGTACTCACTGGTTTTGTATCTACTTAATACAGAGAAGGAAGAACTTAGTTGAGGGAATGCTTCCCTGAGATTCAGCTGTAAGGCATTTTCTCAATTAGTGATCAATGGAGAAGGGATTGTCTCATTGTGGGTGGTGCTATCTCTGGGCTGGTGGTCCTGAGCACTATAAGAAAGCAGGGTAAGCAAGTTATGTGGGGCAAAGCCAGTAACACCCCTCCTTGCCCTCTCCATCAGCTACTGTCTCCATGTTCCAGCCCGGCTTGAGTTTCTGTCCTGGATGAACAGCAATGTGGAAATGTTGACCAAATAAATCATTTCCTCTCCAACTTGCCTTTTGGCCATTGCGTTTCATCACAGCACTAGAAACCCTAAAACACCTCTGGTTGCCCCCCATTGTTGGGAGCTATATTAGGCATTTTAACTATTCTGTGGTAAAATACCCAACTGAAGCTTTCTAAGGGAAAAAGGATGGTTTTATTTCAGATTACAATTCAAGAGTATAGCCCATCATAACAGGGAGGTCATGACAGCAGGGCCTTAAGGTATCTGATTATATTGCTTCTACAATTGGGAAGCAGAAAGTCATGGATGCCTGTGTTCAGCATGTTTTCTTAAGGCACTACAGGACTTAAGCCTAGGGGATGTGCTGCCATCCTTCAGGGTGGGTCTTCCTATCCTAATTTGCCAAATCAAGACATGCCTAGAAGCTAACCTAATCTAAACAACCCCTGATAGGTGTGCCTGGATAGGCTTGTCTCTTGGGTGATTTCTAGGTCTGTCAGGTTGACAGTTGGTACTATCCCAGTTGGGGATGCCCTAGTGTTTCTAGGTGTCTCCATGGTCAGTCTCTGTGTTACACTCCCAGTTTCTTCTCTCTTTTTGTGCTCACACCTGCTTAGCATCTCCTCAATACTCTTCATCCTATTTTGCAGGCTTTTCCATTCCTCATCATGCATTCCTGGCTTCTCCTCCACCCCCAATACCTCCATGTCTCTGCCCTAAATGCTCTCTTGTCTAGTTGCCACTTGGGTTAGTGATGGGGTTTTTATCACCATGACCAAAGTCCTTAGAAAAAGGTTAAAGGAGGAAAGATTTACTTTTGACTTGTGGTTTCAGGTGCTTTAGTCCATGGTCAGCTGATTCTTTTGCCTCTAGGCCTATGGTGAGGCAGCTCATCATGGTGGATGAATGTGGCCAACTTGCTTACCTCATGGTAGCCAAGAACGAAAGAGATGTAGCAGGAAGGATCCAGGTCAAACTATATCCTACAATGGCACATGCCAGTGAATGCTATGAGCCTTGCTTTCAGCAGTTTCACTATCTCTAAGTCAGTGGTCTCAACCTGTGGGTCTCAATCTTTTTGGAGTCACAAAAAGATATCAGATGTCCTACATGTCAGATATTTACATTATGATTCACAACAGTAGCAAAATTACAGTTATAGAGTAGCAATGAAATAATTTTAGGATTGGGATCACCACAACGTAAGGAACTGTATTCAAGGGTCACCACATTCAGAAGGTTGAGAGCCACTCTTCTAAATAGTCTATTCAGATCCTGAATCTAGCAATGGATTATAGCATTAGTTAGGTCAGGGTCCCCCTGATCTAAACACCACTGGAAACATCCTCACAAACATGCTCAGAGGCTAGTCTGTTAATCTAAGTATCTCGATCTAGTCAAGTGGACAATCAAGATTAAATATCCATCCTTACCTTCACTTAGTGCATTGCCATGTACACAGTTTCAAATGTACAGCCTGAGATCACCTTCTCCAGAGCTTTTCATGCTGTTTCTAAGCCTCCCATTTTATCCCAATCCAAGTGCAGTTTTCCCCTTCTCTCTGCCCATGCAGCTTTGTCATAGTATGCACCTTTCACTGTCCCTATTATTAGGATCGCATGTACTAATAGTATACAAGCTACTTGGGATCACTTCATAGGGTCCCCAGTGCCAGACACATGCAGTAATAGATGTCAGTTAAAGCTGCTTGGATTGGATTAGATTTTAAACTGCACTTAACCTACTAAAGGATCGGATTCAGGTCTCTGCTGTTTAGCTAAAAGAATACAACCTTTCTATGGCATTCACCATGATTCTCCAACACATACTTAGTCAAAGATTTCCAGAAATTTTCTAGGCCTGTTTCTCCACTTCTCAGAGCCTCCCTTCCCCTCCCTCACCATCTCTTATCAGCAGGCTATGTTCGTTACCACGAATACAGCAGTATAGTAAAGAGCCAATGACTCATGTTGGCTCCCCAGATGTCTTTTTACTAGTGGTCTTATCTCCCAACGTGTTGTTCAAGCCAGATGAAGGTACAGGCTGTGCTACGGATGTCTCATGATTACTACCAATGCTGGACTAGAGGCATGCACAGTACTATGCATCAGAAACTTGATGAATTGTTTAGATATCTTAGCTTTCATTTCAAAGTACTCAAGATAATCTAGCCCACTGTTTTATGGCAGAACCTTTGTCTTTGAATCACCACAGAATGGCCAAAACATGAGTAGGCAGTCTGGAAATGACTAGAATTTAAGCAACAGGAATCTTCTGCTCCCAGCTTTCCACCAGATCTGAATAGTATCATGAATTTTTGCTCAACTGGTCAATGTAGGACTTGAGAAACTTGTTGCAGCCAGTGACTAGAGTCACACTTGTTTCCCCACAACAGTGTCATTACCATCATAGAGCTATCAAACGCCCCTTTCCCTCCAAGCAACAGGCTGCAAGCTATTCTAAGGACAGAAGATATCAGCAGCATCTCCCATCTGGGAATGTCTCCAAAGTTTCTAGATATTTACATGTCTCTGAAAAATAAGGCATGTTTTATCATGAGTGAGTTCATTTTCAAATCCCAGCATTAGTGATGGAGGATGGAGTGTAGTTGATAGAGTGCTTGCCTAGCATGCGAAAAGCCCTGGCTTCAATTTTTAGCACTTCATATAGCCAGATGTGCTGGTTAGTACATGCCTGTAATCTCAGGGCTAAGGTAGAGGCTGGAGGATTTGGAGGTCAAGGTCATCACTGACTGCATATGGAGATAAAGTACATTCTAGACTACATGTGACTATGTCTTGATGCAAAAACAAAAGGAAGAAAATGAAAAACAAAACCACAAAATCAAGAATTTTAAGAATGTACAGTTTACTCACTCAATGAAGTCAATATGACTTCCTCCAGCTACCCACATTCCACACCCCAATACACACACACACACACACACACGAAATTGCTCTCATTGAGGTTAACATTAGTTCCTGCCTTCCAGAGTGCTATGAGAAGTATGGAAGATGTGTGAGCAGAGTTAGCACAAAGTAAGAATCAATAAATGCCCAATCTGGTTTCAATTACACACTTATTATTAGTCATTTCATTTGCCTGCTGCAGAATCATCTAGGAATTACTCAGAAGAAACTTAGCAAAAGGATTTGATGGCTGGTTGATGTCAGCCATCCAAGGTGGGATTCTCAAGATCCCCTACAACAGTGTCCCTATTGCTTGAGCACAGATGAGTGATACCATACATTGGGCATGCTTCCTGCAGTGTCCTATAGCCATCACAGCTGCTCTGGATGTACAGATGTGATGAATGTGTCTAGAAAGGAGAAGGGAAGGGATGAAGTCATGTGAGTATGCATGGGTAGAGGGGGAATTTCCCACAAGGGTTGCCTGTGCATCTTTCTACACAGCCGTGATTAGGTTTCATCCGTAGCATTGGGAGCTTTCACAAGGAGAAAAAAGTTGTATGAGATCTTAAGAGTCTACTGCATGTTGTGATGGAAAAAAACAGGCATTTACATGGCACCGTTGAGTCTTATTCCTTTCCATGTCGAAGTCTACAGTTAAATTATGTGTCTACCTATTTCTTCCCCAGCACAGAGATTTTGACATCCTGAGGAGCCTGGGGTTCCAGCCATGTCTTTGTTTGTTATTTGTGTAGAAATTCCATAACCGTTCCAACTCAAATAAAGCAAGCTTGCTCTTCATTAAGCAGGTTCACACAGCTTAGGTCAGACTCTTTGCTGAGACCCACCATGGACAGGCGGGGAGGCTTGCCTCACAAACTGCTGTGTTTGCAGGATCTCACAGAGGGGAAGCAAGCCCCAGCTCCCCTGTGCTGCAAGAACTGCTTACATTGTGCTTAATTTTGCCTCATTTTGCCTTGATTTTGAAAGTCTTTGGGGAATTTCAATGGAAAGCAAGCAAGAACATTTAGTGTTTACTGCTGACCCAGAAATACAACTCACTCTCCTGCTTTGTAAAAATCCTTAGGAGTCAAAGCCAGTGTTTACAAAATAGGTAAAGGGGGGGGGAGTCCTTTAAAGAACATCAAGGATGTTTTTGAATATGTTTTTACAACTTGACAAAGTCTGTGGAGAAAACAAGGCTTAAAACTAAAGTGTTAGGAACAGCTGCCAATTGAAAATAAATCCTAAATGAAGATAAATTGCCTCTGAGCATATCATGTAGAAAAATGGAAAAATATTATCAGAATTGTAAAAATCTGATTTGTATGCATCTTCCCCCCCCAAACATAGCTTTGCAAGCGTAAATTGAAACAAGCAGAGACCAACTTGTGTAATGGAGTAAAATCAGCCTGAGATTCCAAATGTGTGTGTCAGGAGACACTGATTGGATTGGAAAAACAGAAACAAATAAACTTTGATTTCCCCTCGCTAATTTATTCTTTTCCGTGGAGAATTCCAAAGGGTGTTTATAAGTCAGTTAACCACTAAGACCCTGGAGAATGTATCAATAAGATAGTTAATAATGCTCCTACTAGTATCCCCTGCTTTTCTTGGTTCTGCACACACGTCTCCAGTATTCTAGCAATGACCATGCAATTATTCCCCACAAATGCATTCTGTTCCCATTTTCTAGATGGGTACACTGTGCACAACACACACCAAATTTGCCCCCAGGCTACACAGCCCTTGTATCACAAAGACACCATTCAAACTTCATTTCCACTGAAGTTATGGTGCAACCTACTTTTTTGTGACCTTTTCAGGCCTCCCAGGCTAGCCAGTGTTGAGCATGGGTACATGGCATTGGTGCATCTTCGAAGTAACTCCTCTGGATATTGGCATCATGCTGGCGATGGAAACAAACTGGAGCTCAAGACAGAGATGCCACAAGTCTCATTGCTAGTCATATGATCTAAGAGACCAGAAGAAAACATTGACTGAATGATGTTTTTATAAGAACTCACTCTGGTTAGGATTTTTCCAATTGAGGTATCATTGATATCACATAAAAATAGCCATTCTAAAGTACACAACCTCAGTGTGTTTGGTATAATCACAGTATATTATAACTGCTGCTACAATCAAATTTACTAGTATCTCTTTCTACCTCCTTCCAAAACCACCAAAAGAACAGCAAAAATAAGTTACTTTCTAGCTCCTATTTCATTCCATCCAAAGCTCTGTTAGGCCCTCATCAGTTTGTAACTATGGATTTCACTATTTTATTTTTATTTATTTTAGTGTGATGTACACAACACATACATATGTGTGTGTCTATATCATATATATACATATATACATACACACACATACACTTACACACACACACACACACACACACACACACACACACACACAAGATATGTATGTGGTGTGAAGGCCACTGGTCAATGTTGGATCTCTTTCTCTATCATTCTCTACCTTACTTTTAGAAAGCATTTAATTATTTTTATGTTGTATGTATGGATATTTTGACAACATGTATGTCTGTGACTAGTACTCTCAGAGTCTAGAAGAAAGCATTGGCTCCCTTGGAACTAGAGTTTTAGATGATTCTGAGCTGTCATGTGGGTGATAAGAATTGAACCTGAGTCCTCTGGAAGAGCAGCCAGTGTTCTTTACCACTGAACCATCTCTCCAGCCCTGCTATCTTATTTTTTTGAGATAGGATCTCTCACCAGACTTCAAGCTGACTGGTTAGACTAGCTACCCAGCAAGCACCTACAGTCCTCCTGTCTCCAAATTCCAGGTGCTGGAATTGCAGGCACACACTGTCATGCCCAGCTTTTTAGTTGTATGCCTGTAATCTGAGCCCAAGACCTTATAGTTGCACAAGCTCTGCATACTAAGCCATCCCTTTCTCAGCCTAGATTTGTCTATTTTTGTTCCTATAAATAGAACCATACAGTATGAGTCCTTTTATATCTAGCTTCTCTCACTGTCCATGTCTTTTCAAGGTCATCAATATTGTAGCACATGTCAAAATTCTAGCTAGCATCATGATTTTATCACTGAACAATATGGATCCTGATTTGGTTGTGCACTTATTAGTTACTGAACAATATTCTGAGGCCACTTTAAAGTTAGTTACAAGGAGTTTGGTAAACCCAAGTGAACGAACACTGCAAGGTCTAATACCTCACCTGGTACCCAGTGGTCACATAGTAGCAATGACAGCATCGAGTGAAGGCTCTTTCAGGGGCTCCGTGGAGCTTTCAGAATACCGCAGATGCTCACAACAGGACCTCCAGGCCAGTTCTGCCTGCTCTCAGCCTCCAGCATCAACCTCTACAAGGCCCTTCACTCATGGATTTCTGGCTTCAATCCTTTCAGCTCTTGAATATGTAGTTTTTGCTGCAGGCTCTCATGTGTTTTTCTCCTTGCCTGGAAAATTCTACTTTCTCACTGTTGTGTGCTCCTCACCCTCCAGGTCTCAGGCTAAATGCTGAGAGAGCACAACTGACCACCTGTCTAAACTAGATGCAGCCAATCCCTTGTTCTCTCCTAGGACTCCCCTTGTTTCCCACTAGACATGTTTCATAATTTACAATTGCATCCTAATGTGTGTTTATGAATTATTCATTGATCTCTGTTTCTCCCAATAGCTAGAGCAGGCATCTATTCTGTTTTGGCTGTCCCACCACTAGGACTTAAGAACACCAGCACATTTGGAGCCAGTCACTACCCACAGGGCTACCTTTGTACTCTTGGCCAGGCCAGACTTCCTGGGTTAAAAAAGGACAATGGTCCACCAACTGCTACTTCAGATCAATAGTGTTGGTGGCACCTAGTAACTTCTTAGATGTGCCCATCCTTGGGCCTCATCCAAGAATGCTGGGGTTGGAGGTCAGCAGTCTGGTATTAACAAGTACTCTTGGGGATTCTGCTGCTGGATAGAAGCTGAAGAATACCAATGTAGGAAGCATCTCTAACTCTACTCATGCCTCTGGTACTAGACCCTCCCGCCAGGTTGAGTCCTTTGATCTAAAACATGATCCAGAGAGGCCAGGAGAGTCTCTTGAGTCAGTCACAGGGTGATAACAGAAACTAAAGTGTCACCTAGACCTAGAAAAGATCATGAAAGTTTCATCAATTGAGAAAACAGAATGGTTATTGACTCAGAAATCCCATACCTGGGTGTATGGTGTATATCCAAAGGAAATGGAATTGTAATCTCAAGAAATACATCTGCAATCTATGTTTATTGTAGTAAACATGGTGGGCAACACCAGCCCAAGTATCTGTCCCCCCCTCTATGTTTCTCTCTCTCTCTCTCTCTCTCTCTCTCTCTCTCTCTCTCTCTCTCTCTCTCTCTCTCTGTGTATGTGTGTGTGTGTGTGTGTGTGTGTGTGTGTGTGTGTGTGTGTGTACGTACAGGATGTAACATTATTCAGCTTCAAAAAAGGATATCCTGTTACTTGGAACAATATGAATGAGGGCATGATGTTAGGATAACATGCCAGTCAGAGAAAGGAAAGTACCAAATAGTCCTGATTTTGTGTGGAACCTAGGAGCTAGAGTTTATCAGACTCAGAGGTGCTTGGTGTCAGAGAGCACCGGCCTGTATTAGGTAACCTGAGGAAATTGATGCTTATATACATGGGACACACCCCCCCTTTCCAGAGCCCCTTTCCTGACACTTCCTTTTCTCACCTTCCCCCCTCTTCTTTGGTGAGTACCATCTCCTCCCCTGTCTGTCAGGTCTGAGTCACTTGATACCCTGCCTCTATTTCCCACCCACCCTGTGATGTCTGATTACTATGTCATTGTCATTGTAGGCCCACAGGTTTCTTCTGCTGTGACCTGGGGACCTAAACTACTCACCATTATCTACTTGACTTGAGCCTGCCACACCTAACAGTTCTGGCAACACATTCTCTTCTTGGGGTTGGTCCTGTTTTCCATGATTACCAGCTGGCACTCTTCTCACATCTCCCTTGGAATTCTCTACATAGTTGGAGGGATGTAGAACTCTACAATGTGAAATTTGAGCATCTAGATTGACCAACAAAATCAGAGATGCTTTGTGTCTGCTTCTCCCCAGGCCTAGGCAAGCCATGAGTCTTTGTTTTCTCCCAAGTTGGTCTTTATTTCTTCCACTGTCCCAAAGTTGCCATTTGGTGTGAAGGAGACACTCAGTACATAATAAAGGAGGCATGTTGCTCAACTACAAATGGAATAACCAATTCATCACATGAGCCTGTGTTTGGATGCCAGATTGTGTGACTCCTAAGCAAATGTCAATGAAGATGACAGGCATTACCAGGTGTTTTCTGAGTTTGTATGTTTGAGCATGAACTTCTAAGCATTTGGTTTTTATTGACATATGTAATATTATCATAAGTGCTATTACTGTGTAAAATTGTAAATGGAACTGAGCTATTTATACAAGCCATGGAAGAAACAGAAACAAAAATGAAATGATTCACAGTCTGGTCCCTTTTTGGCATACTTCCTTCCTGTCTCTTTTCTATGACATAGCAATTTTGGGACTGGTGGTTTTCTCTGTGTAGAATTCTGGCATGCCAGCCTGCTCATGGGCTCTGCCTAATGTGTGTCACTGCCTTTTATGACTGTCCTCATGAAGGAAAACTGTAGCTCCTACTTAAGAAAAATAAATTATGCTGTTATTTATAAGTCTCTCTCCCTTCTCTTCTCTTCTCTCTCTCTCTCTCTCTCTCTCTCTCTCTCTCTCTCTCTCTCTGTGTGTGTGTGTGTATGTGTGTGTGTGTGTGTGTGTGTGTGTGTGTGTGTGTGTGAGAGAGAGAGAGAGAGAGAGAGAGAGAGAGTGTTACCCACAGAGGCCAGAGAAAGTATTGGATCCCCCTGGAGCTGGAGTTACAGGCAGTTGTGATCACTTGATGTGGGAGCTGGGAACTGAACCTGAGTCCTCTGCAAGAACAATGATGCTCTTAACCATCAAATCCTCTCTCCAGCCCTAGCTCAGTTTCTCTATAGTAATACAAGAGTGTACTTATGTCCCTGACATACATATGTGAATGGTGATACATTGCCCGTCCTTAATCTGTTCCTCTTTTATTTCCTTTGTAGAGGCTTCTGTGATATGGCGTGTGTACCAAAGTAGTGCTGTAAAATACCAAGTAGGCTGTAGAGATGGCAGTTGTCATTCACCTTGTCATCTCTTAGTATAAATCAGAGGCTGCTTGCTGCAATGCAGGAAGCTCCTTTCCAACACATGGTGGACTTGCTCAGATATGGCAGGACAGGGCTCCCCTCATTTAGTTCCTAAGTGTTCAATAACCTGTAAGTACTCCATCCTCTTCTTTGAATGTTGAGGTACCTGGGGTGGGGAGGGGACTTCAGAGTTCACATAAAGTGCATTAAAACCAGCCTGAACACCCCTCCTCTTCAAACGAGTACCAATTGCCTCAAAGCCTGCAGCATCTCCAATCCTATAAACTTTCCCTCCTCCACTGCTCTGGTCCACACACACCCCCTCACCCCATGACAGTCCCACAAAGATCACAGTCCTTTAGTTTTTCCTTCCTTAGCTCTTTTCCTAAGTATTGCTCTGGAAGAGTGACTCTTCCAGCCATCTGATTTATCATGCAGTCAGAAGACCAATGCCATGTTAATACAGAGGAAAGAGGGAGCAAGGCATGGTGGGAAATTTGGCTTGACTCATTCAGCTTTTTTTTTGTAGATAGCAATTTCCAGGAAGAAGGATGAATGTAAAGACTCCTTAGAGTCATGGGAAAGGATTCCTACAAGCAAGCACTTCATTTAGTAGCACTGTAGGAATTGCATTCTCAGTTCTCCACTGGAAACAGGATTCCCAGTGATCTGGTTTCACTCTAGTAGGCCATAGACTGAGGAGGAGGATGTTTTCTATTTCAGTATTCAAAAAACATATGCTTAAAAAATAACTAAGTATCTTAGGGTTTCATTAAGATGAAATCCTTCTATCCAAAGGATGTTCAAAGTTCTCTCTTGACAATCTGTTTGCTTCTGTTTCATTAGCTGCTGCTGCTTAGTTTTGTGAGGAATGATTTCTTGAACTCAAGCATTTAATAGTTGAATAGAAAAGAAATCATCTTAGAGTATGCTTTAATGGGGCAAAATCCCTCACGTTGCAAGTGTTAAGCTTTGGTTAATACCAGCCATTGACTGGCATGCAGCTGGCATTCTTGGGACTTTGCACACTTTCAAACAATATTGGTTTGCTTTTGTCAGCAGCATTTGGTTTTTATTTGAGAACCTGGGCAGTTCTGGGGGGTGTAGGGACCCCAATCTACTCAGATGTTATATATCCAGCTTTCTGCTTTTCAAGTCCGAGCCAAGAATGCCTATGACAGTCCTCATCCTCCCTTGAGGTCATTCACTCAATCCAGACTTGGGATCCCATGCCCATGTGTTCTGCCAGTTCTTCCCCAGGGACCCACAGCTTTGGAGCAGCATGAGGGAAATAGTTCTGGAAACAAATGGGAACTACCAATACCTGCTTTCTTCTCACCCCGGCTAGCTCTTGCAGCCCCCTGGAAGTATTGTAATACTTTGGTTTCTGTCACTTTGTTTTCTTGACCTTGTGGTGGTATCAGGATTATTCAGCGGGCCCCTGGGAAGAAATAAGGAGTAGGCAGACAAAGGTGCTAGAACTCTGACTGCACCAGCCACATTTTCCTTGGAGTTAGTGCCTTTCTGAGTTCTGTCTTATTATACAAGCTAGTGCTTCTCAAGCTCAGATCCATCTAAGAGCCATTGTAGATGTGACTAACATGTACATTATAAATCAGTGGTCCAGAGGGAGCTAAAGAACCCCTGCTTCTAAGAAGCCCCTGTGAAGGGTAGATACTGCTGGTCCATGTTCTGAATAGTAAAGGGTACTCTGTGTGGATAATATGTCCCCTAAAAGCCAGAGGGACAATCCATAAGGGAGCCAAGCAAAGTGCTTAGGAAAGGGCTTGAAGATGTTAAATACAATCATGATGGTGGTGATGGAGGCAGGTGGTGGTGGCGGTGGTGATGACAGAGACAAGAAAGACGGTGATGGAAACAGTAGTAGAGATGGTGATGAAGATGATAGTGATGGCAATGAAGGCAATGGTGATGATGTTAGAGATCACAGTAATGATGGCAACAGCAGTGGTAACGGTTATAACGTTACCATGGTGATAGTAGTAATCGAGGTAATAGCAACAATGGTGATGATGATAGAGATAATAACGCTGATGAAGATAAATGTGGGGATTACAGAAACTGATGGTAGATGTCAATGATGGAAATAGTGGTTGAATTGGTTATAATTGGTGGTGATGGTGGTAGTGGTGATAATGATGGTGGTGACCATAATTATGAAACTATAGTGGTAGTGCTAGTTGTCATGGTGACAGTGATGATGATGGCAATGGTGATAATAATGGTAATCATGGTGATGGTGGTCGGTGGGGGAAGTGACAGAAATCATGGTGTTGGTGATGGCAATTATCTTTTGTGATAGTGAAAAACATTTATCTTCATAAGAAGGTCATTGTTGACACAGCTGTAAAATCAGAGTGATTTTTCAGGGACTAAACAAAGGAGCAGAGCAAATAGAGATGCATTGCTGGGCAGTGTGCAGTCACTCCCCACAGGAACGTCACACACCTCTCCCATCAGACCGCTTCCCTTAGAAAGCAGTCCAAGTTAGCTTTATTATCTCTCTGTGTCTCTATCCTGGTACCTGGGAAAAAAGCCTAGACCCTGGCGACCCCTCAGCAAATGTGGACTTCCCTTATCTTTTTCTGAGAAGTTCCAATACACCAGACTGCTCAATAGTCTTCTCAGTTAACTTTTACACAGCCTTGGGCATGGGTATGGTTATCAGTCTCTGTTTAAAGGGACAGAAAGTAATTCTTGCCCAAGGTCATTTGGTTGGTTCGGGCACAACAGAAACTCAGCCTCTGTATTCAATACCCTAAAACCTTTACTCCATGCCATCCCAATCTTGGGCTAATGACAGAAGGGTCTTTGATGGTGCAGCTGCCTGCTGGGTAAGAGGCCCTTCCCCTTAGCTGAGTGGTCTGTAGAGAGGACATCCTGACAGATAAGCACTGTGCTCACTACACCCTCTAAGCCTACCTTGTCTTCTTGTTCCTGTTACTGGCCTCTTAACTCTGCATCCTTCCCTCACAGTCCTGCCTGCATTCTGGAGAGCTTACTCAGGCAGACATTGAGGGTGAAATAGCACTGGCCTGAGAATGGTACCACTCCTTGTTTCCTCATGGAGATGTCATCTTTACACCATCTGTGACATGTGCAGAGAACATGGTCCCCATTTGCCTGGGCTGTCTGTGCCAGGATCTTTAGCTCCACAGCTGTCTTCAGTAGGATGTCTCTCTCTGAGGTCTTCCAGGACTGCCTGGGCTGAACCCCAGGTGCACATTTCATGTTACTGGGTAACCTCCGTTTCACATCCACTGATATTCTCCAAGGCTACATCTTTGGTCCATCTGGCTTGTGGGTGGAGATTCCTGTGCAGCTGGTTCCCATGTCCTATTGGAACAGTGAGGAAGTGGTAGCTATACCATATTGCAACATTCCAGGGAGTAGCATTATTCCCAGCCATGTACTTGAAGTGTTTGGTGACAAAGGCTGAACCTGGCATATGCTGAAAGACTAGACGGCATCAGACTGAAGGGCAGGACCAGGCAACTTTGTACATGCTTTGGTCTCCCCTCATTATCTAGCTCAAATACATTCTTGCTAATATTCCATGTGTTACACATTCAACCATGCTGTCTCTAGCTATTCAAGGAAGTCTGACGTCTCTTCACTGAGACGTGAAAGCAAGCCAATATTTGAAAGGATTGGGCAAGGTCATACAAGGCCATAGATATTCTTGTCCTGATCTCACACTCATTTGCTGTGTGACCTTGTGAAACTCTCTTCATTCATTTATTCACCTGTAAAATGAAGACTTTAACTAGAAGCCTCTAACATTCACTCAGGTTTGACACTAGGACTGACAGATCATAGTCTCCAAGCAGTCAACCTTTTTAAATGATTCCTTTTCCATTATTTCTCTTTCACTCCCCCCATGCTCTGTGATAGATAGATATGATGGGTCATGTAACACATAAATAATTCTTTAATAGATGAGTTCCTGTCTCGTCCACCTTTCCCAGGAGGTATGGACAAGAGGGAGTAGGACACAATAGTCCAGGGTGATCATCACTTTAGGGAAGCATTCACACCATAGCCACTAGGAGACAGCTCCAGGAAGTCATGGGCAGCAAACCCTAGCATGTGTACCTTCTTCTGGAGCTACTGCCATTTTAAATAGTAGCTGTCCATCTGAACTTATCAGTATGGAAAAGGCAGCTGACAGTATGGCTCAGGGTTGGTGCTGCTCACTGCAGTGTGCCCCCTATAACTGGTCTCCCCTCTCCTGCTGTGGTACTTGCCTGGGGTTGTCCAAGGCTGGACAAAAGCCCAGGAAGTGTACATCTTCCCATGTTGCTTCTTGCCCACCTGTGGCCAATGGCCAGTGTTGGCTGTGATGATGTACCCTTGTGAGGATGGCATTGTGGATGCTCAGAGCCAGGGTGAGTGAGACAGGGAAGGCAGGAAGCAGAGGAGCTCGGGAGGCTACATGCTGTCCTCCAGGAAAATAAAAAAACTAAAGGCCATTGTGTTGTGGGAGGATACAGAGGAACCTCATAACTTGAGGTGTGGTGGTGGGTACTGTGTTCCCCCAGTCTTCCTGAGAGTGAGGAGTGTGGCTTCCATACGTCTCTCTTCTCCTTCTCCCCACTGGCCACCTACTTTCCCAGAAAAGCTTCATTTGGATCAGTATATAAGCTGGCCCTGGCTGTAGGAAGCTAGCTAGTATCTCTGTGAAAGAAAGTGGCCAGATGTTGGAGACACATTGAGGTGTGGCTTTTCTCTTTTAATAGGTTTTACTCATGGGCACAATCAAGCCTGAGCCTACAGAGCTGTCCATCCCTTCGAAGAGCTGAATATGAGATTTCCCTGACCCCTATAGGCCACTGGGAAGAAGAGGAGGAGGAAGGTACCCCAGGAACCCCAGGCAGGCCTCAGGCTTTTCCAAATCAGAGTTTTGTGTGTTACAGGAGCCCTGGACCAGTCCCACTAAAAGACATTCCCCACCAGCACCAAGGGGTCTGGGTGTTTAGAGCCCCATGGCCTTACTTGGACTATGGGTCAATAAGATACTGTGTGAACATGTTGCTAGGTTAGAACTCAAGCCCTGCTCTGTGATCTGCTTGGCCTATGTCTGACATCTGGCTTTGCAGAAGTTGCCATTCCCATCTATAAAATTGAGCCCTATCCCACAGGAATGCTGTAAAGGTGCTAGCTGCCCGCATACAGGGGTAGAAACATCAACACTGGTCTCACACAAGACAGGTCCTCATGCTTACGTAGCAATCATTTGACTGACAGAGCCATTTCCCTTGTCCTTCAAATTATGTATAGATACCTCAGAGGTTCTCAGCTCGTTCAACCAAGGTCATTCCGTGTAGAATACCATTCATCATTTTATTGCCTGTGATATGTACAGCAAAGGCTGACACCAAGACAAACTCCAGGGAGAAGCAGCACCTACCCCCAATTAGCTCTTATTCTCAGCCTTTCCCTCAGCAGATGTGAGTGAACAGGAGGAAAAAATATAACACAGAGAAGCTGAAATGGGGAGGAAGAAACAGCATGCCTCTTTAGAATCAAATTTGAATCTTTGTCAGTGCACTGTTCTTGAATCTTATTAAGAGAGCATGAATTAAGATTAAACTGCACCCGGTTTTTTAGAGCTCTGCTTATTATAAGCACAGCCCCCTCCCATTTGCATCCTATCTGGAAGCATTCGGGAAAACTCATAAACCATAAATGGATAGGGGAATGATGGGAGCAAATGCAGAGCGTTTGCTGTTTGAATAAAGCAAAGCATTTGTGGCGGAGGAGTTGGCAGAAAGCTGGGCTTTCTACAGCTCCAAGGAACCCAGAGACAATTAGTCAGGATGACAGACCAGCTGACAAAGGCACTTTCCCTCAGCCCACGTGAAAGGAAGGGAAATCTCCTCCAGTAAATCTCATTTCTAAAGGATTGGGGTGTGTATCAAATGACGTCTGAGGTCTCTACAGAGATACAGAAATGAATGGGTGATGGGGGTGTATACACACCTGACATCACCTGATGCCAGGAGAGTATGAAGTTGCAGGAGCATCACCCCACCCGCCATCACCAACGTCTCTCGAACACCAGTGTCTCTATCTTCATTACCCGTAGAAAACAAACCAGAAATGAGGATAAGGGCTCCACATGGACTCTTTGGGGGACTCTATGGGCTAGTGTGACTATCGGATCCACTAAAAAAATACATGGTGTGTGTTGTCTGCTACTCAGTGGGTCAAGTTGCATGGCTTCTGGAAAGCCAGGCAAGCTGCTCCTGCTGGGTAGAAGAGACAGTCCTGTGGTTGCCACTCACCTGGATCAGAGGCTCTGCTCTGTCTTCTTCCAGCACTGTCCCTGGGGTGGGCACTGGCCTTGTCATCACTACTAGGTGAAAAGTACCCTCACAGAGAAACTAAAAGGCCTGAGCAGAGAAACACCTAGAAATGGAGGTATGATCTGTAAACCTGCCAATTCATTCCATGTAAGGTCCCAAAAGCTGATTGCTCCAAGAAGAGTCTGTTCTTACAAGGGAGAGTTCTGTGCTATGGAGACACTTGGACCTGGCCCCTTTCTAAACACAAATCTCTGCAACAGCCTGAGCTGTGTCCATGAGCCCCTTTGACTCAGAACTCTTCCTGTCTCCAGAGACTACTAGCATTCTTGTTCCATGGAACGCTGTTCCTATGATAGGTGAGCAGTAACCCTGCTCAAAGGGGCTGCACTGCACTGCTAAGAACCTCAGGAGACAGCCATCTAGGCTAGGGACTTCAGATGGACCATGGGTGGCCCTGGGCAAGATGGTTTCTTGGGATATTTGGTTCTAAGGGTCTATGACAGTCAGTAACTCACAGGAATATCACCTTAAGAAATTGGAAGACGCTGTCATTTTTGACCAGACAGCCTTGGGTATAAGGTATAGTACCTGCCAAGGTGCCTTTCTCTGTGGGAAGAATGAAGATGGTTTGACTTCCAGGGAGAAGTAGAATTCCAGCTACCTTGAATTTTAGATCTACCTCTCCCTCCCGTCATTTCTGTGTTGGTTACAGTAGATAGAAGCTGCCGGCCAAGTTCCCTCTTCTTCACTGAGAAAGGAAAGACATGGAGAGTTGATTACAAGCATGTTAACCATGTCCACATGTGAAGACATTACAAAATGAGTAGGGAATTGGTGTGTGTGAAAACCATCCATAATCCCTCACTTTTGAGCAGCCTCAGCATCTATACATCTCCTCAGACCTCTTAGATGTGTGGATGTTCCATCATGATGTCATCACAACTGTGTCCTTCTCTTTTCAAATATTTCTGCATGGTGCTCTAAATTCTACTTTGTCAATGCCTTAGAAAGAGTTCATCAAGTAATCTCATCAGCTGGAGACTTGCCTCCTTTGTTTGGGCATCTGGTTAAGCCTTGTGCTTAGAAGATAAACAAACCATACAGAGATTAGTATCTTGGTATCCAGGCCCCATAGGACCACTCTATGTTTCCGAAATGAGTACCACAGGAAGACTGGCAGGACTTAGGAACATTTGTGCCCTGCATGTGTTTTTGACAAATTGCTCTGCTTTCCAAGGGGTTGTGTGGTCATCTAACTGGCACTACTGCATGGAGAGGTTTCATCTTTCCTCAAGGGAAGCGTGTGAAGTATGGTTTGCAAGCGTCTAGTCCTATCTGGCCTTCTGGAGATGTGCAATCTTCTGACACAAGGCACTGACCATTGTCAGAGGCTAACCTTCTCTGAGAAACAGCAGGTGCCTGAGAAGGGCTTATAGGTGCCAGAGGTGATGTGGATGTTGCCACTTGAGTCTTGGTGGAACACTCTTCTAGCACAGGTCAGCTATGGATGAGGCTTCAGAGCCACTCCACAAGGAGGGCAGTGGTAGCTTTGGGGTAGTTAACCATCATCCCAGAAGGGAAGCTGCTCAGGGTGGCCAAGCAGCAGATGTGAACTTAAATTTCAGATAAAGAATTTTTAGAATTATGTCTTAAAAATATACTAGTGATGATTATGTATTATTTATCTGAAATCAAGTTTAGTCAAGTGCCCTAGGTTTTACCCAGCAACCCCCTACAAGCATGCCAAACATGCCACGGTGCCCCTATTTAGAATGAGTGCTGAGAGGCCATCAACTAGATCACCCCCTAATTTCTCCCTAACTCCCTAAGTCCTTCACTTCCTAACATCTTTCATTAGATAGCACAAAGCCTCATAGCATAGCTGTCCAGATAGCCACGTGGCATTGGTTCCAGGAACATCAAGGATACAATATTGATCAATGCTCATGTCCTTCATACTGAATGACTTAGTGTGTGTCTGTAACCTAGAGATGTAAATCATCTGTAGATTCTAACATCTAATATAATGCAAATGATTTGTAAATAATTCCAGAGTATATTGTTTAAGGCTTTTATTATTGTTGTTAATTATATACATATATACATACATACATTCATATATATATACACACACATATATACACACATGTAATATGTATCATATTACATATTATACATAACTATACATTATATTTATATTTTTATATATAATAGATATTATATATTATAAAACAGCTTTCCTTCTGGGATGATGGTTAACTATTCCAAAGCTACCACTGTCCTGCTTGTGGAGTGGGTCTGAAGCCTCATCCATAGCTGACTTGTGCTAGAGGAGTGTTCTGCATAGACCCAAGAGAGGCAGCATCCACACCACCTCTGGCAATATAAAAGAAGGTAATGGATCCCTGTAGCTGGAGTTAAAGGTGATTGTGAGCAGGGTACTGGGAACTGAATTCAACTCCTCTGCAAGAGCAGTATATACTGCTCTTAGTGGCTGAGCTATCTCTCTAGTCCTTAGTCTGTATTGTTTATGGAATAAAAATAAGGAGAAAACAGTTGGGCCAGTGAGACAGCTCTGTGAGTAAAGGCATTCCTGCCCAGCCTAATATGAGCTTGACTCTGGGAACCTACATACAGAAAGGAAAGAAGTGACACCAGCAAGTTGTCCTCTGGTTTCCATGTACATGTGTGCACACACACAGATAGATAAATAGACAAATGTATTTTAAACCTGCGCGTTTTCATTACAGGTGCAGTGTGGCTGACTAACTCCATGGGTGTGGAGCTTGCAGGTACAGAGGACTGTGTCTAAGTTTACTGAGAGAGTGATGCACAACCCTTAGCTCACAGAAACCACTCAGTAAATACTTAGTGACTCTTTTGCTGTCATACAAAGGAAAGCTCAGATCTGGAGACAGTTAACAAAGCTCTAGCCTTGTGTTTTAATTAGTTTTTTTTTTTAGAAATATGTCATATTCATCCTCCTCCCACCACTCCTCCCAGACCCTCACCCCTTCTCTACCCACTAAACTTTGTGTCCTATTTTTTTAAAAAAAATTGACCAAATACAATTTATACTTCCCATATACTCTTAGACAGGTGACTTTCTACTGGACTGTGGTCACCCTACCAGAGGGCCCTTAAAGAAAACTGATTTTTCTCTCCCAGTAGCTATTAGTTGCCAATAGTTTCTCAGCTAAGGGCAGGACTTCATGCCCACCTCTGTCCCTCCATGGGATTGTGTCTAGCTTGAGTGCATGCGACTCTTGTGCATTCTGTCACAATCACTTTGAGTTCATAAGTTCAGCTGCCCTACTGTGTTGAGAAGACACTATTTCCTGGTAGGAATCCATCATCTCTAGGTTTGACACTACAGTAATGATCCCTGAGCTTCAGTTGAAGGGGTGAGATGCTGATGTCCTATTTAAGGCCAAGCATTCTTCAGTCTCTTATTCCCTGCTCCTTGGCCAGTTATATGTCTCTGTGTAAATCAGTATCTACTGCACATAGAGGTTTCAACTCTCAGCTACCCAGATTTTATAAGGGACTGAATCTGGTTCCATCTGAAGGATAGAAGTACCCTAGCTGATGGACAGGTATGTGCCACCCATCTTCCAAGGAGATCCATGTGTCCTCTTGGGTGGACTTAGTCTCTGCTGAGGTTTTGAATCATCCTCTTTGGTTTGATGAGGTGCTGTTTATTACCCTGGAAAATCCTAAAGTTGTCCAGCTACTATCCAACGTGTTCCTCCTGCTTTCTGACTGCCAGAGCCCTAGTTCTGATGAATAAATTCCAGGTCAGTTTCCAGGAGTGATCCAATTCTTATCGTATATATAAACACACTTCTTTTTCATTTGCTCAGAGTTATCTGATAATAATAACAGGAAGAGAAACTATTTTCAAAATATTAGCCAGGTGAAACGAATGGATGTACCTGTCATATCAACACATTAGCTGGTACCCTGAGAGAAATGCTGCTTTGTAGGCAATTGCAGCATATCTATTTCCCTGCTGTACTATTGTCTTGGCCTGAGGTTGTTAAGCTAAGGGTACACACTAAGTTGTTACAATGTCGTAATAACACGATTAGATTTAATGGACATCCATTTTCCTTCATAAAATGTGGTTATTTTACGGCCCTGCCCGTCTTTAAAATGAAGATGAGGTTAAAGATCACTGGTACATAGAACTAAAGAGATGAGCACATGTCCGGATTAGCAAATGTGCCCTGCTCTGACTGGCTGTGAGAAGGAAAGTTCTGAGGACTGAAGTGATGTGGCTGCTACAGGACTGGTCATTCAGAGCTAAGCCTCCTAAACCAGGTCACCAGAACATTCCTGCAATAACCACCTCAGGCTCTGATCCCAAAGGTCACACACAGTCTGGTGTAACACCCAGGGTAATCAGTCTTTTGGCCTGTATGGACAGTTCATGTATGTTTTTTATTCTTTTGAATTCAAGAGCTCCCTCCAAACAGCGTGAGCCACTTGGACTCTATGACCAGAATTCCCAGGCCTGGCTGACTACTTGCATCTTATCTCCTTTACCTGGAAGCTGGGGTAACCCTACCTTACAGGATTGAGGAGACCAGGCACAAGGCGAGGCGTGAAGCAGATGAGCAGCTGATCAGAAGCATCAATGACCTCATCTGTGACAAAGGTCTAACCCACTGGCTTTTATTCTTGGTCCCCAAACATCTGTACAGATCTCAGTTCAGAAGATGTCTTTCCCTCCAAAAGCCCTATGAGAAATGGCCCAGAATGATGCACATTTTCTCTGAGGGTTAGTTTCTGGGTTCACTTTACGTCAATCACACTGGATAAGGAACCACACCTTTGAACCTCAATGACAGCCAATCCCATGCTCTGGGGATGGACAGTGAGTAAGGCAGCCTCCATTGCTCAATGGTCATTCTGAAACACTCCCCACAAACCTGTTTCTTAGTTCTTTCAGAGTGGGAATATGTTCTCCCCTATACCTTCCATCTCATAGGCTGAGAGAGGAGGAGCCTCCAAAGAACCCACAGCGTATTTCTAATTAGCTTAGGGTCTACCTCAAAAAGTGAAAGCTTTTCAACCCATTTGTAAGCTCTACAACCTCTCCTATTATCTAGTTCTGTGACCTTGACCCAAGTCTCCACTCCTCTATCTGTAAAATGGGGACAAAAATACCTACCCTGGTGAGCAGTGACGAAAGTGGGCAGATGATATGGGCAGTTGTCCTTTCTGTCCAGGCTTTCCTGAGATGATCCAATATTGCCAGGACAAGCATTGTAACAGTGTCTTCATTCACTCTCAAAAGTACCCCAATGTCTGTGGGGTCTGCCTAAACATATAGACTATAGATACCAAATAATGATATATTACTATTAGCTTTGGACAATGATGATAATGATTATCTTGCAACATCATTGCTGTTCCTAGTCCTAATCTAATGAACACCAAAAAGCACCAAAAGTTTTCATTTTCCCTATTATAAAACATTGTAATTTACATGATTTTTTAAAAGTGTGAACTCTGAGGGCTGAAGAGATGCCTAGTAGATGAGAGGGCATTGTTTTCTTGCAGAGAGTTTGGTCCCACACTCACACCAGGCAGCTCACAACTGCCAGTAACTCCAGCCTCATCAGATCCGGTACCCTCTTCTGGACTCCATGGCACACATTCTCACGTACACAGACACGTCATGCATAATTTTTTTGAAGTAGATATTTTTAAAATATTTAAATATTATAATGCCTGTCCTGGAAATATTATTTAAACTGTGAATTTTAGATGATGCTTCTACTTTCCAGTGACAATTTCATGGACTTGGGTTATTTAAAGTTTGTCGTATTTCCTATTACAATTTTTTTCACTTATTTTCCTATTGCAAAGCATGATTTGATCAGATGAGAACATGTGACATACACAAGTGTCACATTTCCTGTGTCAGATTCATAGAATTCGGGTGTTTGTGTTTCTTCTTTGTAGGAGTCCATGGGAGCAGTGATTACTTTTCTCACTTCTGATTAAAGTTTGGTTCCTCTTTTTTTTATAGGCCACGTAGACTTAGGCCACTCATTTGGGAAACAAAGCTCAACCTTTGCTAGTTGTTATAAAGTGAACCCACCTTCCACCAGCATTCTCCGCTGTAAGATGTGTTTACCAAGGCTCACCCTTTGCATAAAATTTCCTAGGTGCCAGAATTTGTTTCCTAGCAGCCTGGACTCGTGAACACCGAGTATCACTACAAAGAGAAACAGAAACTCACTTCTGTCCTGTGGAACCTTTGAAAGTCATAGAAAAGAGACACCATGGGCTGAAGGCTGGGCACGTATCTGGGGAGAGGTACCCAAAGCCTCTTGAGTATCTCCAGGCTCATCTTTCAAAATCTGGAATTTTCTATTTAGCTCTGAGATAGCATCCTTTGGCCTTCTGCTGGGATTACCCTAGCAGGCTGGCTGAGTTCCATCCAAGGGAGAGGCCACCTCCCTGACCCACCAAGCCTTTTTGATATATGTCCAGCATTCCCAGTGGCCAAAAGCATGGGCGTCATTAATAAAGGACAGGTCTGCAGATACACTGGAAGCTGTGTGACACATTTTAAAGCAGTGGGAACAGATTTATAGCTTCAGAGTGTCCTCCTCTTCCTGGAGTTACTCAGGCCCAACAGCTCCATGAACCTGGAACAAAAGGTCTATCCTGAGGGTGATTTATGGAGAAGGCACTGATGGAACACATCTTGTTAGAAGCAAAATTGTTAGAGGTGAAATTGAGAGCTTTTGAGCTTAAAGTTTCTTAACAGTTGGGAAACAAATGGTGGTATCCCCCACTCCACCTCTACCCGCACCCTGCCCTTCCAAGCTGACCTGTGCCTGCCTAGGAGTTGCTTTCCTTAAATCTTTATGGGAGTTCTTTTAAGTTGAGAGGGACATGCATGATGCAGGGAAGGCTAGAGTTTGTCCTTACTGGGCACTGTCTTCCCTGGCCTTCATAGAGGAGGCCTCTAAGTCCTAGGCCTGAGCAAAGACTGAGACCCGTGAGAGGGGCAACGCCAGCAAGCCAGTTCTGGATATAGTGTGCCAATCTGGGGATGGTACAGTCCTTGTGTCAAGAAGAATGAAAAATCTTAGATAAAAAGCATAGCAACAGAAAAATCTCAGATACAGAAAACAGGAGCAGACAGAATCAGGAACTGGACAAAGACTTTTAATGGAGGTAATGGGACACACATGAACAGAAGACCCTCCACAAAGCAGAGGGAGGACTTGGGAAGCTAAAAGAAAATCCAGTCTCTTCTTATGGCTGGTTTGTTTGTTTGTTTGTTTTTTAAGTTTCTAAAGAGCCTTCCTTCCCAAATTTAGGGTTGGTCACTTTAAAGACACAGGATAGTTGATTTGCCCACAACTGTTATATAGCATGTTGTGATCCTGTTTGGAACTTTTGAGCCAGTCCATCAGCAGGAGGCCTAATGACTAGAGAGGAAAAAATGTACAAAGCCTTTTATTTTTTTTTCTTTAAAGCTGCCAGGCTTTTATCTCATGTCAAGAGAGTGAGAAAGAAACCGGCCATCTTGGAAGTTTGCTTTATTACTTAGCTGTGACCCCTGTCTCTATCTGTCTGCCTAGCAGGAAGTCTGTCTAATCCCTTATCCCTCACTTGTAATCACTCAAACAATTTTTATTTTATTTTTATAAATGCATGATTATATGTGAGTATTCACACATGTGGGGTACACATGTGTACAAGTGCATTTGTGTGTGTGCAGATGTGTGCGATTGTGTATGGAGTCCAGAGAAGAACCTAGAATATTATCCTCGGTAGTTCCATCTAGCTTCTTTGAGACAAGGACTCTGACTAGCCTAGAGCTCACCAAGTAGAGTAGGCTGACTGGGCAGCAAGCCCTAGGAATGCCCCTCTCTCTGCTTTCCTTTCAGGGATGATAAGCATGAGCCACCATAGCCATTTTCAATGTGGCCTCTGGTGATGCATCTCTGATCCCAGTGCTTTACCCAGCAAGCACTTTGCCAACTGAGTTGGCTTCCTAACCCACTCAAGCTATTTTAAAAGCAGAAAGCTATAAGCAAATACTTTTAACGCTGCATGCAAAAGCAAGCACATGAAGCGACTAGCAAAGGTCCCAAGGCAGCTGACATGGGGATGTGGTTATGGCTGCTTCCTTTGGGTGGGGTCACATCTAAGACAATAACACAGATGTCCCCAGAGTGTATAAACCTGAGGGCTTTGGCCAGAAGGTGAGACCAACTCATGAACTCTCATCTGTCACAATGTTAATATGTTCATGGACAGCATGGCACTCAGTCAACACACATGCACTTTTGTACTGTGAACATAGGTTGTGCCATCGTGAGTTACAGGAAGTTTGCTACCTCTGATGCTTTTCCTGTTTATTAAAAATTCACCTCCTTTCCATCATGAAGCTTTCTTTGGGATTGAGTCCCCTCTTTGCTTGAGTTCCACCTCTAGCATTCTGGTGGGTGCATCTTTTCTTCAAATATGTTCCTTTTCCCCATTCATCTAGGATGAAGTTTCTCCAAGTTGTCAGAACTCAGTGTCCCATCATGTGATTCAAGGAACACTAAGCTAAGTAGCAGGAGTCTCCAGGCAAGGTCAGAACAGTTTTCCTGATGCTCAACCCCCAGCATACATGGTAAGAGAAAAGGAAGTAATGAAAGGATCCAGGAAGAGTGGCACACCCTCTTTACCCCCTGCTTATCTCACCACACCTGTCTACCCTGGATTGGAACAGGAACCCACTTTAGGTCCTACAGCCAAAAATTACCAGTGGCAGAGCTGAATAGGTGCTAAGTAGCCTAGCCCTACCGCTCAGTACCATGCAGTCTCTCAGAAAGCCATGGGTGTAAGCAGAAAGTTCAGGGTTGTCGGGAGCAGCCCTGCTTATACACTGAAGGCCTAAAATCAGCCATAGGCCTAAAATCAGCAATAGGCCTAACATACATGCCTGCTAGCACCAAGTCTTGAGTCTCTGTGGAAAAACACTGAAACAGATAGCTGGGAGTTATTGTAAACAGACAGCTTTGGTGGAAGGCTGCCAAGCCTAGTCATAAGCCCTTGTAGATGGGCAACCTTGGTGGATAGTACCAACTTAGATAAAGACAAGTGAATCATAGGCGGAGTCAAAGTGGTCTGTCCCCTGAACCTTCACCCAGCTGACACTCTGTTCTGGAAGAGATCTGTACTCCCCCTGAACACCCACACTCCTACGTCATCCCCTTCCCCTCATCCTGCCTTTTTGTGTATATAACCTGTGTGTGGAAAAGTAAAAATTACAATCTGATCAGATTATAGACAGGTTGTCATTCCTTTCATCTTTGCCTGCTCCCCCGCTCTCTTTCAGGTGACCTCCCCGAACCCCTGTTTAATGTCCTGCTGGAGAGGACATTTTGGCACCCAACATGGGGCTCTAACCCACGACTCTGAGATTAAGAGTCTCATGCTCTACCAACTGAGCTAGCCAGGCCCCTGTTTAATGTCCTGTTAGACAGGACACAGGGTGCAGTTTTAACTAGCCTGATGAGACAGGTGTGTCTGAAACAAAGCCCAAATATATGAACCATGTCTTGAGGATATTAAGGGTTCAGAGAAGACAAAGAAAAAGTGATAGTTGCAGGTGACAGTCCACAAGACAGAGAGAGAGAGAGAGAGAGGATGATAGGAGTCTGGGAGACCAGCAGAACAGAGCCCTGGACCCAGGCATTCATCAGGCTAAAAAGCTAATGGTGGGGCCTAGGATCACAAGAGTTGGCTATTCTAGTTCCAGAAATGATGTGTCATGGGACCCAGGAGGGGAGGAGGAGTTCAGAGTTCAACTCTTAAGGTAAGTCATGGTGGAACCCCACAGATGTTCAACTTCAAAACATTTGCTTGTATCAGGGGCCCTATTTCTTCATTTCAGAAAAACACAGTGCTGTTTGGTTTAGGTTTTGTTTGGGATTTTTTTGGAGGGGGGATGGCACATACTGTTTTGTTTTTACAGCAACAAAGGCACACAGAATCTCAGAGACTACAAAAATATATGGCTTGGCTAGAGTTGGCTTTGTGGGGAAAGGAATCTGTGCCTGAGCCTGATGACCTGAGTTCAATTCCTGAGATCCACAAAAAAACTGACTCTGATGATACTTCTCTTCCACTGCATATAAGAACACACACACACATATACACACACACACACACATACACCATGGGGGAGTAGTAAATTTTAAAACAATTTTTAAAGATGTGATGAATGAGTGAATTACTCATTTGACTCCATAATCATCTCTCGGAAACAACTAGTTCCCAGTCTCCCCCATCATTTCTGTGAACATATGGACATCTCTGTGCTCTGATGATGGTAGCCATGGCAGCAGTATGCAATATGCTTGTGTTGTGCTTGCTTAAGTCAGGAACCACTGAAAGTAACCATGAATTGCATCCCAGGACAGGACCTTAAAACAACCTACAGGCAGGAGTTTTTACCTGCCCTATTCTCCACATGATGGAGGCACAGAGCTCAGAGGGCAGGGCTAGGATGGGCTCAGCCATCCACCACAGGGGGCAGTCATTCCTACCAGCTATATGCTTCTATGCAGGATACCATGTGCAGAGTGAGCCCTAATCATGTACCCAACATCTTCTTGATAAACATGCCAGTTGTTTCTGGCCTTTGCAGAGGGATCATTAGAACACATGATAAAATTGGGCTTTTCTTTCTATTGTGTTCCTGTCTTAAGAGAAGTTATGGAACTTTGTTAAGCCCGAGATACACATTGGTCCAGAAAGCTTAAGCTTTGATAGAGGAGCCTTCTCTGACTTGCCTGTAGTATGTCCGTGCAGAGTCGAGGCAGCAGGTGGCCCCTGCTTTGAGGGGTAACCAAGATGAGAACTCATTCTAGTGTGTCTGCAGGGAGCTTTCAGGAGCGCAGTTGAAAGGCCTGCCTTGTGCCCTGCTCCAGTTCAAATGCTCTGCGCCTGGCTGGAAGCTTTTCAGAATATGGATTATTAATCACAACAATAATTAGCTTTAGTCACATGGAGATGTAAGGATAAGAACAAATATCTAGTTTTAAATTGGTGGATAATTTAGGCCTGTTCATATTTTTACACCCAGCAATTATTCCACAACCACCCCAGAGAAAATGTTCGCGTGTTTCTGTGGGTGGCTTATTCATTTCAATGAGTTGGAAAATTCTAGCATATCATGCTGCAAAATTGTGTGTGGTACAAGTGCTGAATTGATTATTAGCTTTTCTCTCCTGCCTGTGCAGACACTCACTTTAGAATCAGTAATGTTCAGGGGTATGGTTTTGAGACAACCTCACTCTCTAGCTCAGGATGGCCTATTAACTGGGCATCACCTCTGAAACCTGTAGTGTGAAACTGGGTAAAATGAAGTGTGTTCTTTCCAAAGAACAAAGCATGCCCATCCCACACTCTCCAGGTTGGTTTGGTCGAGTGAGAACATATAATCTTTAGCATTTTATCACTTACAAAAGTACTGTCAGACACAATTTTTTTTTTATAAAAAAAAAAATCTTGCACCCACTAAATAGCCGAGGATAACTTTGAACTTCTTGTCCTTCTGCCTTCACCTCCCAAGTACTGGGATTACACCTGGTTAATGGGATGGCAAGAATCGAATCCATGGCTTCACGCATGCTAGGCAAGCACCCTGAGTGTGATGGTTTGCATATGTTTGGCCCAGGGAGTTGAAACTATTAGGAGGTGTGGCCCTGTTGGAGTAGGTGTGTCACTGTGGATGTGGGCTTAAGATCCTCACCCTAGCTGCCTGAAAGTCAGTCTTCCACTAGCAGCCTTCAGATAAAGATGTAGAACTCTCTGCTCTGCCTCCACCATACCTGCCTAGATGCTGCCAACCTCCCTCCTTAATGATAATGGACTGAACCTCTGAACCTGTAAGTCCTTATAAGAGTTGCTTTGGTCATGGTGTCTGTTCACAGCAATAAAATCTAACTAAGACACTGAGCAATACCCTCAATATTTTTATATTGAGTAGATTTCTAAGCTTAGTTCCTCTACAAAATAATGAACATTTTCCTCCAAGTGTTTGTTGAGAATCTATCACAAGTTCCACACTGTGTTGGATGCAGCAGGGGAAAATTGCTAAGCCAAACATGAATGCTGCAAAGCTTTGTGAGCTTTGAAGAGTGAGGGTGTGAGGCTGGAGGTGATGCTAAAGAAGTTCATGGCTGGAGAGATGTCTCAGAGGATAAAAGTACTGGCTGCTCTTTCAGAGAATCCAGGCTCAATTCTCAGCACCCACACAGCAGCTCATAACTATCTGTAACTCTAGTTTCAGGGGATCCAGGGAGTCCTCTTTTGACCTCCATGGGTACCGAACATACACATTATACACAGATGTTTATATATGGGCAAAATATCCGTGCATATAAAATAAGATGAACAGTTTTTTAACTTAAAAAAAATCTTTCCCACAACTCTATGAGTATAGTTAAAAGCACTGGCTTGTCCAGCTTAGAAGGGGGAATTTTATGGTATATGAATTACATCTAAATATAATATTGTAAGCTCACTCTCTAGCTATATATGTGGAATCTATCAAGAGGCTGATAAGGGAACTGACCTCAAGTTCCAAGCATCTTTTTTGCTGCTTAGTGATTACATGAAGAAGGAATCCTGTCCCTACATTTACAGTAAACTTGAGAAAAATCAACATATCTGCCATCAAAGCTGCTCTCGGTTAAGCTCTGAAGGATCTGAGTGCCAGTGTTGAAGAAGGTGCTTCAGTCAGTGACTGAACATGATGAAATTAGAATAGCAAAGCAAGGCTGACATGAGAGACCATAGAACCCCACAGCAGCCTGAACTTCTGTGTATACACAGGAAGAAAGTGAATTGATTCAAACCTATTTCAAGGAAGGAAGGAAGGAAGGAAGGAAGGAAGGAAGGAAGGAAGGAAGGAAGG
>NW_021604659.1:2063175-2114592 GCF_004785775.1 Grammomys surdaster
GAAGGAAGGAAGGAAAAAAGGAAGGAAGGAAAGAAGGAAGGAAGGAAGGAAGAGGAAGGAAGGGAGGGAGGGAGGGAAGAAGGAAAGAAGGAAAAAAGGAAGGAAGGAAGGGAAGAAAGAGAAAAGTGAGAGACTGGGGAGATGGCTCAGTCAGTAAAGCACTTGCTGAAAGAACATGAGACCCTGTGTTCACATGACCTCTCTGGGGTTAGGGAATAGAAGGATCCCTGGGGCTTAGTGCATAGTGAGCTCTAGGTTCAGTGAGTGTCTTAGTTAGGGTTTCCATTGCTATGAAAGTGTATGACCAAAAAAGGTATGACAAAAGCCACTCTTATAAAGGACATTTAATTGAGGCTGGCTTAGTTTCAGAGATTTAGTCCATTACCATCATGGTGGGAAGCATGGCAGCCTACAGGCAGACATGGAGCTGAAGGACCTAAGAGTTCTACATCTTGTTCCAAAGGCAAACATGAGAAGACTGGCTAGGAGGAGGATCTCAAAGCCCACCCCCTCAGTGACACACTTCCTCCAGCAAGGCCACACTTCCTAAGAGTGCTACTCCCTGGGCCAAGCATAGTCAAACCACCACAGTGAAAGACCTAATGGTGAAGACTGAGTAATACTCAGTGCTCACTCATTCTCACCATTTTGACCAGTTATAAATCTCTGCAAACAAGCTCCTCAAACCAAGGCTGAGAGAAACACTAATTGTATTATAAACCAACTCATTCTAGTATACTGAATCTTACTATAAGCCAAAAGCTAGATTTTGCAATGTGCTTTTAACAAAGTAATGGTTGTAGATTCCTACCATAGCACCTGTGATCTCCCTAACCAAGAGCTTTGGACCAGGCTTGCCGTTCCAGGAATAGATTCTTTCTGTGAAGCAGGCCACCAATCTAATCAGAAAGTAGTTGGTTATCCCAGTAGCATTCATACCACTGTTTCACCAGTGGGCACATCTTGCCTGGATGGTTGATATTGCAACTTACAAAGTTCATAACAGAGTAAGATTGTTGGTGAGTTTCTTCCCCCAGAAGCCTGCATCTAGCACCTTCTAGCACTCTGAAAGCCAGCCAGCAGGGAGAAAGCTCCAAGCTCAGTCTCACTTGATTTCTCCATGTCCTGCAGATATGGTCTACAATAGTAGGGGGCTCATCATCTAGTTATGGCAGGAAAGAAAGAGCAATACCAGTAACCTGTATTATTTGGTGGGTCTCCAAACTAACATTTCATAAGGAGGCATTCCACACCTGGCACTGTTGTTCTTGTTTAACAACCTATGGCTTCTGGGAGCAACATTCTCCACCATGGAAAGTAGCTCTCTTCAAACTTCTTTTAAATTATATTTTAGCATCATCTAATAAAATATTAGGTCTCCTGATGGCATTTTCACTCATCCTTGTTTTGGTTAATCCTATCCTCCAGTCCAGGTCCCACCTTTTCATGCCCACTTAAACCTTTATACCCTAAGTATTTTTCTTCCTACTTTCATATCACGTGGTCTTTATTATCATCCTTCCCTTAAGCCAAGGACATAATGGAAGTGAGGGCAGAAAGAATGTAAGAGCCAGAGAATGGAAAAAGAGTACTGGGAAATGCTGTCTTCTGGACATGACATTGGTGTTGCACTCACGAATTCACAGCAGCAGTGGCTACCTGGATAGGATCTGCACAAGACTGTGTCCATCAGCATTCCATCATGGATGAGGGAGGAGCTCGTAAGGCCACACCCTGAGAAGCTATAAGCAGTTAAGGATTGCTGGGGAAGGGGGACAGGCGTCATATTCCTCAGTGGTGTAGTCACTGGTAAGTTCCCCTTGCTCAAGTAAATAACCCCACAGTCATGCCCCTGTAAGCAGTCCTAATTAAGTACCATGGGCATAGAAGCAAAAAACATGAGTAAGAGAGAGATTTGTTGGGAAGAAGTTTAGTGGGTATGGGATAGGACAAAAAACTCTGTGTGTGTGTGTGTGTGTGTGTGTGTGTGTGTGTGTACAAGTGGGTGTATGTATACACATGCATATGTACTTGTGTATTTGCATCTGTCTGGGTGTATATGTATGTGCAAATGCACATGCATTTGTATGTACATGCATGTGAGGTTTCAAAGTTGACTTCCTTGATCATTGAAGCAGGGTGTCTCGCTGAAGGCAGAGATCACTGATTCAGGATACTCTAGGTAGCCAGCTTACCCCAGCCTGCCTTCTATCTGCATCAGAGTGTTGAGACTGCAGGTAGCTGGCATGCCTCTTGGGCACTGACTTGGATTCTGGGGATCCAGAAGATAAAATGAGGCATACACTTTATCCACTGAACTGTCTCCCTAGGCTCCCTCCAAATATGCTTTTAATGATCTCTTCCTGGAATCCCCTGTGTCCTGTAACCTGTATGAGTGTCCCCAGATGTTTCTTTTGCCACCCCTCCCAAAGACCTCTTGAGCAGCTGCTGGCAGAACACAGCTGGTATAGGCAGGTGACTGTGGTACTGTGTTCTCATCATTTCATGCTCTACAGCTTGTCCAGTGGAATTGTTATGTGTTTCATAAGTTAAGGTGTGATACAGACTCTTGTTACAGATATTAGAGTGGATCCTGGCACATATTTCTATGACAACAGGACACCAGAATTTATTTTCTCACAGTTACATGTTTATAAAGTCTAAAAAAAATTTTTTTTGAAGGTCAGGAAGGAGTGACATTGTATTGGTCCATTTTTATCTATTTGAAGCAGTTTACGTGTCCAGCAGATTTTATAGAGATGTCACAAGAATATATACTGAAAGGCACCCTACAATAAAGATTTCACAAGCTGTATATCTGTCACCATCTTTATCAAGGTATGAACCATCTACATTTTCTGGAAGTATTCTTGAGAAGCAATGAAAGACTGAACAAGTGCCTGTAGGTTTATAGCTACTGGTTCTCTGCCCAAATTTCCCACGGTGACTTGACAGCCTCTTCCTGCCTCTAGAATTCTGGTTTGCATGGCTCTCTCCCCAGCTGCAATTTTGACAGCAGTATAATAAGTAATATAAAAGTTCCATTAATCTTCAAAAAGAAATGCTCTGTCAGTTGATGATTCTCAGAGAATATTCCTGTAACAAGAAGTAAGAGCATAATTGAGATAAAGCTCCATTTGTAGAGACAGGAGGACATGATCACTGTGAAAGACAGGGTGGCAGGAACAGGGGGAAGAAGAGAAGGAATTTCCGCTGCTCATCAGGAATGTCTGTAGGAGATAAATCAGAGGAGGACATGTGTGCCACTGAGATTTTCATAGCCTTTCCTTGCAATAAGGACATTTTAACCAAGTGCCTCAGATGATTCTGGCTTTGCTGTCTCTCCCTGCTGAAAGCCTTTGTTCTCTTTTGCCCATATTTTGTAGTGTCAGTTTGGTCCCCCAGAACAATATCCACTTATTCAAATGGTCAATCTTCTAGCATCAAATAGCAAATAGAAAACCTAATTCCATCTATTTCTGTTTACTGTAACTATGATGAACTGCTGGTGTGGCATGTCTGTCCTGTACTTTGGACATTTGTTCTTTAATGTCATTGTATCTGAGCTTCAAGAATACCTCTCCAGCCAAGACTGAATCCACCCAGATGCCTCAGCCTGAGCATCACTAGTTGTAGTGCTGGCTAGCCTATCCCATAGGTTGCCATGCCCACCACAGGATGGTGTAGCATCCCTGGCCCCTACCAACTGTCTATTATCCACATTGTGAAAAACAAAAAAAGTGTCTCCAGATATTGCCATTATCCCCCCCCACCCCAGGGAACAGAAATCAACTGCAGTTGAAAACTACTGATTTAAAACCAGGAATGTGGAGAGCAGCTTCTCCAAATTTCCCAGGATCCCCTTCTCTTTTCTCAGTCAACTGACAGAAGTATGGAGTTCTTTAGAACAGCATGAGTCTCTTATCAAGAAGCACTATATAAAAATGCAACTCTGAATAATAACTAGTTAGCATATGTTATCAAGGAGGGGGAATCGAATCCATTAAAATCTGTTCTCTTGGAATGCTGGCTGTCTGCTATTTTCCACTTCTCGTTATGGACATTAAAGTGCATAAAGGTTTCTGTATATTTTCATAATCTTATCAACAATTAATTATGGAATTTAATCGCTGATTCCTAAGGGATAGTGATAAGGGGATGAGTGGAGCGAGAATCTGGGAGAACACCACTGTCTGAGAAACAGTTTAAATAAACAGACACAACTATTAGCCTTCCCAGTATCAGTAAGGAGTCTACAGTAATGTAAACTCCAAAGAGTTTGTGAAATGTCAGCCATGAGAGGGATTGTGCTTCAGGAAGCAGCTGCGGGGTGAGTCTGTATAGCTGGAGCGGCTGAGGCTCCGCCATCCCATCAAATCGGAGAAAATAACGGTAAAGCACATAGATAAAAATTGAGTACTTCTGAGCATTTTCTCTTAAACGAATGACTGTTTTAGTATAATTTCACATGAAATATCAGGCCTCGGTTATAACATTCTTCTAGGACTGGAGAGATAGCTCAATCACTAAAAATAAAGGCTGTTCTTGTGGAAGACCCAAGTTTCTTGTCAGCACCTGTCACAAGTAGCTCACATCCACCTTTTAACTCAGGCTACAGATATATATGTATATATATATGTGTATACATATACATATACATATATATATCATACATACACACATAAACACACAAACATACACACACATATATATACATACAGTCTGCTCTCACATTTGGAACTGGATTACTAATTGATGTGCTCTTCCCTGGGGAAGACCATTTCTCCTGTTCTCAGCATTCCTTAGCTGCCCTAGTTCTTTGTCTAAGATATTGAGGCTTTCTGAACTTTCACCCATACACTTTTACCATGTCTACTGGCATCTTCTTTGTTCAGATCATGTTCAAGCAACCATGTTTGTAGCTTCTTTAGCAATTCTAGGAGATACAAGCTCATATCAAATTCTCTTCCTCTAGCTCTCACACTCATCACACACACACACACACACCCTTCTGCAATAATCCCTGAGCCTTAGGTAAAGGAGCTGTGTGGTAGATATATCAGTTGAGACTGGACTCCACAAGCCTGCATTTTGGTTGGTTGTGGTTTTGTATAGTAGTATCCTTCTGTTGCAAAGAGAACATTCATTGATAAAGGGTGAGAACTGTACTGATCTGTGGGTATGAGGATAAATATTTAGAATGTAGGTTGGGATTATATTGGCTTAGTAGGGTAGTGGCTTCAGGTTCTCCTACAAAACCCATGGCTTTACTAGCTTTGCGTAGCTGGCTAGGTTCCCAGTACCAGGCATGATTTCCTACTTGTTAAGTGGCATTAAATTCAATTAGAGGGCCAAGGTGTGTGCCACTACTGCACTCGTGGGTTTCATTGTTTCTAAAGTCAAAAGGAAATCAACTCTGCTAACATATTTGGAAACAGGGAGCAATGCTTTCTGCCAAGAGAGAAATGCTTTCTCTCTTGTGTTCTTCTTCCCCATTTACAGACCACAGAATGTTCATCTAAGGGATTTCCAGTCTGTGTTCTTCATCCTTTGCTTTCTGTCTGCAGAGAATTGTAAAGTCAGGAAAAAAATCAAATCCCCCATTGAAGCACGCTTAGAAGTCAAGGCATGACTCTCTTGTGTTTCTTTGAATGTTGTAATCTATCAGATGACTCGATAATTGTCTGGTGTTTAGTCTTAGCAGACACACATAAATGTCCTGTAATGGAGAAGGGTCCCCTCCTGACAGCAGACAGGCACTGTGGTGAATCACACTTGATTTGAATGCACGTCTCCTTACGCATGTGATGTTATGATTTACACAATTCCATAGCTGAGTGTGAAGGAATCAACTTTTCCTTTAATGCTTGTGTTTGAAAATGTTTTCAAAAGTGGATTAATGTGTCTCTAAGCTAGGCAGGGGAGTGTCCCTTCGCACAGAACTTAATGGGATGCTGCTTTTGGTGGGATTTAGAGGGTCAGCATCTCTAGTATATTAGCCAACACTTTAAAAGGGTAAGAAAGAAGTCCATGTCTGTGTATAAGTTTCATGGGCAAGTTGTTTTTGTCTTGCAGAATTAAGGTGCTTTCTTACTGTCTATTTTCTCTCAGAAATGAAAGTTTAACTGCTTCGGGCAGCAGAGATCACAACAGTAGGCTTAATTTGAGCTCAGTTCAGACTTGGTTTGTTTAGATGCTGCTGGGAAAAGATAGGCTTTCCCCCCAGACATATGAGATGTTTGTGGGAGAGCCGTAATACCATTTTCTCACCACAATTTTTAGACAATGATGTGTGTGTGCTTTAATGTGGATGAGTGTATAAACCAGCCTGCATTAGCAGAACGGACTCCAATACCAATGCTGTTTTGTCTAAAGTGCTGATCATCTGGTAACCAGACCATCTCAAATTTTAGAAGATATTAACTCAAAAACAATACAAAGAAATTCTGCCAGTGATACTGGTCAGCTGGTCTCTCTCAGACAACTGTATAAAGCATGCCCCAGCCCTGCTGAATAGACCCTGCTGAATGAAGCAGAGAGAGCCATGGGAAGTTTCAGATGCTGAGGTGAGCTATCTCAGCCTGGGCTTTGACTCTCTGTCTAAACATAGTGGGAAGTGCTACACCTGTGGGGAAGAAGCCAGCCTGCCTTGGAAAACTTTTCTGAGAAAGATAGATCATATTTGACATACATATACTGACCTTTGAACTTGTAAGAAGTGGTGACAGGTTCGTGGGCGTGATAGATCTCTTTCATATCAGTTTTACCTCTATCACCAACATTGGATGATGTCTTTTGCCATCCTACTAAAATGGGTTGTTGTGATTAAACAAGTTAAACTTTAGGGAAATGAACTTAACTAACATCCTATTGTTTTCTATAGAAAGTGAATTCTTTGTTTCTTTGCTTTTTGTTTTGTTTGTTTTGTTTTAATTTCTTTTTTTTTTATTTATTCACTTTACATTCCTCTTACTGCCTCCCTCCCAGTTACCCCTTTCCACAATCCTTCTCCTATCCCCCCTTCTCCTCTGAGCTGATAGGGTCCCCCTGGGTATCCTCCCACCTTGACACATCAAGTCTCTGTGGGGCTAGGTGTACCCTCTCCCACTGAGGCTAGACAAGTCAGCCCAGCTAGAACATATCCCACAGACAGGCAGCAGCTTTTGGGATAGTCCCTGCTCCATTTGTTCAGGATCCACATGAACACCAAGCTGTACATATGCTATGTATGTGCAGAGAGGCCCATGTATGTTCTTTAGTTGGTGGTTCAGTCTCTGAGAGCCCCAAGGGTCCAGGTTACTTGACTCTGTTGGTCTTCCTGTGGAGTTCTTATCCCCTTCAGGCCTGCAATCCTTCTTCCTGTTCTTCCATAGAAGTCCCAAAACTGCATCCACTGTTTTGCTGTAAGTGTCTGCATTCATCTGAGTCAGCTACTGGGTGGAGCCTCTCAGAGGATAGCCAGCCATGCTTACCTTTTGTCTGCAAGTATAACAGAGTATCATTAATAATGTCAGAGATTGGTGCTTGTCCATGGGATGGGTCTCAAGTTGGGCTGGTTATCGCTTGGCCATTCCTTCAGTCTCTGCTCCATTCCCCATCCCTGCATTTTTTTGTAGACAGGATAAATTTTGGGTCAAAGATACTGTGAGTGGGTTGGTATCTCTATCACTCCACTGGGGTTCCTGTCTGTGAGAAGAACTGGATCTCTGACTCTTTGCCTATGCTTGGGACCCGTTTTCCTCCTGTTAGGTTGTCATATACAACTTTGATATACTTTTTGCTTCATATTATTATATTTTATTTTGTCATGCTTGGCTGTTATCTCTTAGAAGCCCGCCCTTTTCTCTTTTAAGATGTACTTATTTTATTTATTATATATATGAATGTTTTATCTACATATACACCTGCAAGCCAGAAGAGGGCATCAGAACTCATTGTAGATGGTTGTAAGCCACCATGTGGTTGCTGGGAATTGAACTCAGGACCTTAGGAAGAGAAGTCAATGCTCTTAACCACTGAGACATATCTCCAACTCCAGCCTGTTCTTTACTAATGAGAGACAGAAAGGAAGTAGATTCATATGGGGGAGATAGGAGCAGGAACTGGGAGGAGTAGAGAGAGGGGAAGCTGTAATCAGGATATATTATATGAAAAAAGAAACTACTTTCAATAAAAGAAGAAAACTTTTAAAAATATATAATTATATAAAATGTGAATTCTTTTTGGTACCAAGTGACAAAAAAGTTAATGCAACCTACTACAAGGAAAAGAAACATCTTACTTCAGGTATGGCCAGATGAGGGACTTGGAACCATCAGAGCCCCTTCTCTCTGGTTGAATATGATGATCCAGAAGACCTTAAACATCCCCAGACTTATCCATAATCACCTGGAAGCCTAGCTAAATGCTGATATATTTCCCATAACTGGCAAGGACAAAAAAGGGGCTTCCAAATAACTTGCCACTGAGCCAGTTCAATGACTAGGAAGTCAACATCCCTTGGACCTAATTTGGCCCTCGTGCCTATATCTGTGGTGGAAGATATGATCAGACCTATCTAATCCACAAGAAGTGAGGCTCTGTCACTAGCAAAAGGGTAAAGGAAAGAGAGACCATTGAGACCAGTACATTCATGGCATGGGTATAAAAACAGAATCTTGTTTAGTTGGCCATCTCCAAGGACAGTCAATGAGCATGTGTTTAAAATCTTCAGTACAAGAGGTATTTGTTTTTCCTCAAAGAGCCTATAAGTCAGAGGTATAAGAAATCATTTCCATCCTTGGGGGCTCCAAGAATCACTTAGGAAATGTTTATTGAGTCCCTGTGCTAAATTGACATTAATGGGTATATACTTAAGCATACCAGATACCACAGTGGTTACTAGGTATACAGTAGTCAGCAAAACAGATCTCTGCTTGAGTCTGGACTCCATAAGAGTCAGGGTTAAGCACTCATGGGTCTCAGGGATCCTGTGAGCCTGCCCTGCAGTTCTGTCTAGTGTTTTCAGTCTTGACTGTGTGCTCCCAAAGTGCAACCCATGGCCAACAGCATCTGTGTTACCTGGGGTCTTGTTATCATCCAAGCTCAGGCTGTTATACAGCTCTCCTGCTGACTCCAGCACTGTATTCCCACAGAGACCTCAGGGGATTTGTGTGCACGTCCACATTCAAGTTTCACTCTAGTCCAGTAGTCAGTAAACAAACACCTCTTAGCCAGGACCACCTGTTGCTATGAATAAAGTTTTATTGAAACAAAGTCATGCTGGTATGTTCACATATTATCTATAGCTGCCTTGACTCTATGGCGACCATTTGGAAGTTATGACAAAGACTATAAGCCTAGAAAAGCACAATATACTTGCTTTGTGTCCCTTAATAGAAAAATAATTCTCCAGGTCTATCCAATTTTCTAGAAATTTCCATTATATACTCACTTATTGATGAACATCTAGAGTGACTTCATTTCCTTACTATTGTGACTCATAAAACAATGAACACAATGTACAGGTCTCTATGTGGTTGGACTGGCAGTCCTCTGGGAATATGCTCAGGAGTGGCATAGCTGGGCCAGATGGTAGTTCGATTTTTAATTTTTCAAGAATCCTCCATACTGATTTCTCTAATGGCTGTGCCAGGTTATACTCTCGCTGGTGGCAGATAAGGGCATTGTTTCTCCCCACACCCTCTCCAGCATTTGGTACTTGGTTTTTATTGTTATTTGTATTCTAAAAAAAATAAAAATCTAAAAGCAGTTCTAATTTACTCTGGTTTCCCTGATGGCTCAGGATAGTAAGCACTTTTTCATGTCTCTTTCTTCTTCTGAGAACTGTCTTTTTCATTTGTTAGCTTATTCCCTGCTTTGAAGATTTGTTTGTGGTGTTACATTTGGACGTTATCTGTGTATTTTATATGTTATCCCCACTAAGTTCCCGTTAAGTCTAGGGAATAAAGCTTACTGCCATAGGATGGGGGTCGGGGTTGGGGGTGAGAATTGCTCTCTCTTCTAGAAGCAACACAGACTTCATGAAGGTGCTGAGTAGCTGTAGGGTCCTGTGGCTGCTTTAATGTTCTGCCCTTATCTCAAATCCCTAATACTTTATAAAGAGAGATGTGTCATATTAACAGCTGTACAAGGCACCATGAGTTCTCTGGCTAATTCTGTTAGGAAGGGAGCCGTTACCTAGGGAACTGAATGCTAAGTTGCATGGTGCTCAGGGCACCATGGGAAAGGTAACTAGCTTCCCCTAGAGGATCCCAAGTGATGTTCCTCCAAGCTGACCATCAACTAAGACTTGAAGGGTGAGAGTATTTCCAGAGTACCTCCACCTATGAAGACAGCACATGAAGCAGACCTGTGTGTTCTAATGGCAGAGTACCCAACCCAAGTAGCTTTGCCAACAGGAAGTTACTACATATAGACAGGCAGCCACAGCATTGCTAACGTTGGCTAATATAGCAGCTGGATGTCATTTGGTCTCTGTGGAGGCTCATGGTGATTCTGTTTGGTTTTCATCTCTCAGTCACAGCTACTGATTGCACTTTCGAGTATCCCACCGATGTGTAACATTAAATGTCTTAACTCTTTAATGAAAGAAGTTGTGTTTCCTCTCTTGCCTTGCTCAATTATTTAGGAAAGAAAATTCTTCCTCTAAAAAGTTCCCTGGCATATCTATTCACCAAGGGACCTGCCACGATCTACTTCCATGGTGAATTAGGGAGGGAATGGTGGCTGGAGCTTGGCAGTCACACCATCCTTTAGCTCTTGGGTAGATTTGAGTGGACTGAAGACATCTGAAGAGACCAAAAATGGACTGTCTGACACACACACACACACACACACACACACACACACACACACACACACAAAGTCTGACTTCCTCCAGTTTTCCAAGAATGGACCTCCATAGACAGTAAGGTCCCTGTAATAGTGAGACTCTCAAGGGAAAGCTGGGGGTAATGGTGTGGTTTCTATGGGTCACACCCTCTTACTGCCCACAGTTATGAAACATCTTTTTTAAAAAATCTGCCTAAAAGTTTCTGAAGAATTTGGGAATAGGAAGGAAATTTTTACCTCAAAAGATATTTAGTCAGATCCTGTCAAGTAAGTAAAGAATAGTTGGGGTGTGTTTGCAAGACAAGATTTCTTGTCTGAAGATGGATGGGTACTTCAGGTATCAGTTGCTTGGATACAGTTTACTCCTAGACCATTGTTTTCTCACCGACTTCTGTATTTCCTGGTGTTTACATTTCTATATTTGTTCAAAAAGGACGTCTGAAATCTGTAAAAACATAATTTTTCTTGGCCAAGGCACCTACATTCCATAGGAATTCCACCCTACTCTATTTTATGAAATAAAGTTAAAACGTCTGTTGCAGTATTTACCTTAAATATTATTTTTGTTACAATTGAACCAAGGTATTTCTCCCCCTCACACTGTAATCCTTCTGAATATTAGATGCTGGGAGGGATTTATTAATATGCATATCAAATAAAGAATGCATTTTAGTTCCTTCTTTCAAAAAAAAAAAAGACACTAATATGATGCCCGTAAGTTAAGTAAGATCCGCATTCTTGTTCAGTTTCAAGGTGAAAACAAAACCTTGGATTTCGGAATGGAAGGTCCACATGGATCTGGCCTTGGTAACAAGCCCTGTCCCGTCTCTATTACTCTGCATCTGTTTCTCATCATGTAATCAACATAGTACATTTTTGGCCACTTTAATTTTCATGAAGGATAGTTTCTTAAGAGGAAGCTCATGAGAATTTAGACACAAAATCTTCTATAGCCTACCTACTCCACCATCAGCAAATGAAGGCTCAGAGACACAGTTTTTCTGTAGTGGTCTGAGGATCAGATCTCAATTTGAACTTTATAATAGAAGTTCAAGGCAGAATTCTGTGAACCTGGGGTAATTTGGGGACCTTGTACAACCTGAAGCCACTTGAGTCCTGAGACAGTTAGCGATGATGAGACTTCCATTGTAGCAAAGTGCATTTCATGCCTCTTGGCCCCAAGAAAATTGCATGCTGTGAGTGGCTTGTGTTTTTCGTTGACGGATTTTGCTTCGGGCTTGAAACTACAATTTTACTCTTGTCATTATCTCAGATCTGTAATTTGGGGAGAAAGTTTTTAAAAATATCTCTTCTCCACTGTGGCAATTATTCTGACTGGGAAGTGGACTTTTATTTTTCTTCTGGTTGAAGGGAGACAGGGAGGGAGGCATGAAGAAGAACTGGAGCACTTTGGGGTTTCCAGGCCCTTGGATTATGGGGTAGGATATCTCAAAATGAGAAAGGAACCTTTCCAGACTCTCTAATGTCATTGGGTAGTCATTAAACATGTACAAAATTATAGTTTGATGAACTTCAGGGTGCACCAGAAGAGGTAAGAGTGGTAATAATGGGAAAAGCCTGAATCTGGAACCAATTCACTGGAAACAAATTAACCAACAATTATGGCATGCCTTATTTATATTTCTAGTGATCCCAAGTTGAAGAAAAAGCTTTTTGCAGGTACCAACAGCTCTAACCCATGTGGAGGCTCAGGACACATTCCTCTCCTGAGGTTGGATCTCCTGCCACTGAAAGAACCTTCCAGCCAAGATGTTTGAAAAGTTTTGATTTTCCAATCTTGTGTGTCTCCAGAATGCACCAGAGATGAAGTCTGGGGTTCCTGGCTTCTAGTGCTTGTATCCTGTGGATTGAAGCTCATCTTCCCACTGAATGAATTCTGTCATTACAGATATCTCTAGCCATCCATTCTTTGGCAAAATGGCCTCCACTCAATGTCTAGTTCAGAGTACCAGGGTCTCTGGGTGTAGCTGTTCTTTCCATGAAAAGATACCCTTTAGGAGCCACTTGACCATACTATCTTTCCCACCTTCCCAGTCTTTCAAATTTCGTTGCTTTTCTCAAAGGACAGTTTCTTAACTCTCTCCATTGTCACTACGATTTTATCTGGTGTGCTTGTTAGTTTTAATGGCATAACCTGGAATCACCTAAGATGACCAATCCACCTAAATGATGGAGGATGAGGAGACCAGATTGGCCTGTGGCCATGTCTGTGGGGGATTGCTTTGATTGTTAAATGAAATGGGGAGACCCACTCTGAAAGTAGACTGCACTATTTTATGGGCTAAGCCTCGTGTATAAGTGTAAAGAAACTAGCTGGACACTAAGCCCAATAGCGCAAACAAGCAAGCAGTGTGGGTGCATTCCTTTTTCTGTGGTCTTGACTGTAGATATTATGCAACTAGCTGCCTTGAGTTTTCTCCTTAGCCTGCCCTCAATAATAGACTACAACCTAGAATTTGTCTTGCACTATGTTGCTTTATATCAAGATACTTTGTCATATCAACAGAAATGTAAGTAGAACACCTGTTTTGGACCTCTCAGTCCTCATACTACTCATGGCCCATGGCATGCTCAGTCATTTCTGGCATATCAACATACTGAACACTACTGGACTTGGGGCTGGGGAGGTGACCCAGTAAATAAAATGATTGATAGGCCACATAGAAAAAACACCACGCATATGCTCATAATCCCAGCACTGGTTAATTGGAGTAGTGGGGTATGGCAGAGATAGTTGCATCACTGGGGATCACAGGCTAACCTAAATAACCAGTTCTAGGTAAAAGAATGGCTATCTCAAAAAACAAAGTAGATAATGGAGAAAATACTCAAGGTTTAACTCTGGCCTTTGCATATATTCACACACAGAGAGAGGGAGAGGGAGGGGGAGGGGGAGGAGGAGGGGGGAGGGAGGGGGAGAAGGAGAAGGAGAGAAGGAGGGGGAGGAGGAGGAAGAGGAGGGAGGGAACATGCATGCACACACCCACACACAAAGGAGAGTTGGAGACAGAGGGAACCCAAATGATCACATACTTAACTCTTTCGAAGTTCTAATAGTTAGAAGTCCACAGTCAAGAGGTTGAGATTTCCAGCATGGCCTGGTCTAGAGACACTGAGAACCTTTCTGACTTGTTCCAGCTGTTGGTGCCTTCTGACATTTCTTAGCTTGCATTACTCCACTTTCTGCCTTCATTGTCGTGTGTTCATCATCCCTGCATCCCTTCTGTGACTTCACATGGTTTTCATTTCTGGGTGTCTATGTCAAAGGAAAGGTGGGCCCTCCCCCAGTGTGAGCCACATCTTAGTTCGGCTGCATCTCTAAAGACCATGTTTCTAACGAAAGCCAGAATCACAGACCCAAGCTAGGAGCTGAGCTTTTCTTTTTGAAGATTATACCTCCTCTCATAAAACCCACCATTGTGGTGTCTTAGCTAGGATTTTTATTGCTGTGGTGAAAGATCATATGCAAAAAGCAAGTTGGGGAGAAAGGGGCTTATTTGGCTTATACTTCCATATCACTGTTTATTATTGAAGATAGTCAGGAAAGGATCCTGGAGGCAAGAGCTGATGCAGAAGCCATGGAGGAGTGCTACTTACTGGCTTGCTTCCCCTGACTACCTCACCCTGCTTTCCTATAGAACACATGACCAGCAACCCTGAGTGGTACCACCCACAATGGCCTGGGCCCTTCCCAATTGCTTACAAACTGAGAAAATGCCTTACAGATGAATCTCATGGAGATATTTCCTCAGCTGAGGTTCCATCCTCTCTGATGATTCTAGCTTGTGTCAGGTTGACACAAAAACAGCCAATACAGTGGGTATCTGTCAGATACAGTTTTTCCTCCCGCTTCAATGCTCAAAAGCCTTGCCCATGAAAGCAATGCTGACTTCCTGGGCCTGGTGACCATGATCTTTCCTACCTGTGTACTTCCCTTTCTAGTCTGGCCTCCTCTTACTCCTCATAGGAAAGCCTGCTAGTACCCAGGCTGATAAAAATCCCATGAACATTTTTAATATCTGTGTCTATGTCCAAGGCATCTCTACTCCTTAAGAACACTCTACCATCTAAGAACTAGCAGCTCTCTAAGACTCATCTCAGAGACCTTGCTAGACTCTTCCTCTAATGTCTGGAAGGCTCTGGGCTACTAAGATCCTTTTCTTCTCTGATGTCTAAGCACATAAAGCATTGCTGTGCATGAAGTCACCCTGGCTCTGAGAGCTGACATGGCGGAAAGCATCCTTGGCTTCCCTTCTCAGGCCTCTGCAGGCATTGGCTTTTAAAAATATTTTTGAATGTTTCATTTATTGATATGGTTGTTTTGCCTGCATTTGTGTCTATTTTCATTACTTCTGTGCAGTGCTCGAGAAGGAAATTGGATTCTCTGGGACTGGAGTTCCAGACAGTTATAAGCAGCCACATGGGTGCTGGTAATCCAACTTTGTTTCTCTGGAAAAGCAGCCAGGTACCTTTACCTGCTGAGCTGTCTCTTCATCCCCTGCAGCCACATTGTCTTACAACATCCCCCACCCCAGCAATGCTGACATGTGGGGATGTCATATGGAGGCGTCATGAATTCAGATGCCATGGCTGCGCGAGGTCTAAGATCCCACACAGAGTCATGGAGCAAAGTGTCACACGGAGCCTGATAACTCCAGAATTCTGGTTCTGTGTTGTATTTGTTTGTTTTGACTGTGCCGTGTCATTGCCGATCCACCAACAGTCAGAGAAGGTTTGCAGTCAAAATATCGTTTAGCAGTTGGAGCTGTTTCTGTTGGACACTAAGTACTGCTACGAAACCTCAGGTTACTAAGAGTGTTGCTGGAGGCGGCCTGCTTGCGCCTGGGGAGTGGACATAAAATCAGAGAGCTGTGCGCCTAGGTGGTGGCTCTGTGGGAAACACGAGCTGCACAAACTGAAGACAGATGGGAACCACCTAGTGGATTCCTTGTTATTTGTGTTGATTCCTGTTCTTTTTCTGATGGCAAGTTCCAAAGTAAAATCTTGTTATTTTGCAGTAAAAAAAAAAATGTATTATTATTAAATAAAAAAAGAATCTTTTGAGATTTCATTTTATCATGATCTCATGTGTATAGGTGGTTTTCCTTCATAAATGCCTGTGCACATTCACTCCTGGTACCATCAAGACTAGAAGAGGATGTTGGATTCCTGTTACTAGAGTTACAGACAGTTGAAAGTCACCATGTGGGTACTGGGAATCAAACCCAGGTCCACTGGAAGAGCAGCCAGTGTTCTTCACCACTGAGCCATTGCTCCAGTCCCCTTTAAATAATCTTTTTTTTTAAAAGTTGTTTGAGGCTGGGGGGAGCACATGTGCATACTACAGAGCACAGGCAGAAACCAGAGGGCAACTTACCTGGTGGGAGTCAGTTCTTACCTTCTTCTATGTGGGTTCTGGGGGTGAACCTGAGCTTTATCCCTGTTTCTCTCTGTGGCATTTAGGTTGGGGGACCAGCACCCCTGAGCATGCTCATTCTTGCTTTCTGTGTCTAAACACTTTTCTTCACACTCAGTCAGTATCTTCCATATAATCATCCAAACCAAACCTCCATCTAGTTAGTCTGAGGGGCCATGACCTTCTAAGAGAGTTATAAGTGTGAATACTCTATTTGATTGCTCCCTGTAAGCCTATGGCCCAATGAGCACCATAGAAAGGTCAGCCTCCCCCACCTCCCAAGAAAACGATATCCCCAGACCTTCTCTAGCCTTCCTTCCTCACACTTTGATATCAGATATGTGGCCATAAAAAATGGGACATACTTTTGATATATTGGGAAAATAATTTCTTTCCATCTTGAAAAATGTACCCTCCTCTCACCACAGCTGGGAGTTTTGAATATGAATAAATTGCCAGGAATTTGGCAGTAACTGTATATTCATAAATACACATGAAATTTGGTGAGGTTTAAAGAAAAACAGAATTGAAAGAGCATATTGTCAGGTTGAAGCCCAGACATACCTTGAGACGGGACTGAGTGTGTTTCCAATGGGTTGCTCATTTGCTTTGTGAGGATGAATGCCAGGTAGTAGACCCCACGATGAAAGCCAGGCAGACACAGTACCCACAGCCTGTGGTAGGATGTGAAGAGACCTTTGCCTTCAGGCCTAGAAATAGAAGCAACAGGATTTGCATTCAACCAGGGGCTGTGCTTGCCCAGCCCCACCATTTGCTTCTACAAAGCAGTTGCCCAATCTTTTGCCTCAAAAGTCAGTAACCCCCAAAACATTTTGCCTCCTCTGATGGCTCCTTTCAGGGGCTAGGAACACCTCTCACATGTGGGAGAGAGGGAGAACTGGCTGGTGCATCCTACCCTTCCCTGGGCATTTAAATTCTGTCATCTGACACTTCATTAGACTTCTCTCCAGATAGTGTGATGTCTCCTTTGCCATAGTTGAAATTAAGTCTGTTAAAAGGTGTCTATGGATATGAGAGATCATGTGGTACCTGACAGCAGTGCCTTACCTCTCCACCCTGTGCTTGTAGACTTGGGAGTAGAACCTACCAGGCAGGGGCAAAGAGCCATCTGGGGAGGGCTACTTGGGAAGACCATTATCCTGATTTAACGGAGGCTTTGCCTGCATCATCGCTCGCTTCCCATGATTTGGTGAATGCTTATTTATGCTTATTTTGTTATTTGTTTGGGGAATTAGAGATATAGGGTGTGTGTGTGTGTGTGTGTGTGTGTGTGTGTGTGTGTGTGTGTATGTGTACATGCAGGTACATACACCTATGCATGTCCAGGGACCAAAAGAGGGAATCAGGTCCTTTTCTATATGCATGATAGGATCCAAACTCTACTCCTCTACAAGTGCTCTTATCGGCTGGACCATCTCTTCAGCTCCAGTGACGCTCATTCTAAATAAACACTCATGCAAAAGTGATGAAGCCCCCTGTCATATTACAGAAACCCTTTCCCCCTCCCAATTTGTGCTTTGGAGATTATGTGATGGAGACCCATAGCTTTCAAAATGTCTACCCACCTCTGGAGCATACAAGCCCGTGAAGTTGTCCTGCTCTCCCTCCCCCACCATGTTCTTCCTACCTCCACGGCTGCCTACCTGTGCTACCTCCCTGTGCTTCTTCCTACCTCGTGCCTTTCACACTAGCCTTCCAAGAAATGGCAGATGTCCATGTCCTCACTAGTCTCTGTATGCCTCTTCCCTTCTCTCTTTCTGGACACTGCCAGATATAAGGCCTCTCTCTAACCATCTTTTATTTATCTCAAGAGAGTCTCATGAGTAACTGATGATCCCACCATACTTCCCCATTCCACTTCCTCCCCTACCTCCATAAAACACTCCTGGCTAGTGTCTGTCCCCAGACAGTATTGTCTTTGCTCTGGTCCTGTGTGCTAACCTCTATGTAGCAGTGCAAAACCATCTCCTCACTGTGTCCAGGACCCACCCTTCACCCACACAAAAGCATTGCCCCAACTGTCCCTCCCCACACCCTTAATTTCAGGCAACCTCAGGTTCAGGCCTTGTCCTGGACCACTCCTAGCAGCACAGAGCTGCTCTAAAGTCCCTGGATGTCACAAATGGGCCTTCCTGCCCTTCGTGTGTGCCCATATATCACTCCAGTTCATAGCCAGTCAGTCCTTGCCCCTTCTGTACCCTTCCTTTCCTGTCGTCCTTCCTTCTAACATTCTTCCAGAACAGCTCTTATTTGTGCACCGATGACATTGGAGCCTAAGCTGGTCTGTGACCTCCCTTAACCACACTTTAGAGACACTCTTCCTATATCTTCCTGATCCGCCCCACCCCCACCCCATTGATTGTCCTCTGGAATCCCACCAGTCCCCCTTTGCCCTCATGACTCTAGCATGGAGTGCTCTAAGGTCTAGCTTCCAAATACTCTCCCTGAACAGCTTCATCCTGCCTCCCCTTCACCCCTCAATCTGCAAATTAGGTGAGAGGACTCTCAGGCTCCTAATCCTGTGAACCCCTTGACATTTCCATCTCTATGACAGAAAGACCTCCCACTCCATCAGTGAATCCTAAGGATCATCTTTTACATCTTCAGGAGTTGCACCTGGCCACATCCCCCGGTACCATACCTTCTCTGATCTCAGATAAACATCATCTTCCATCCTCTAGCTCATCAACCCCCTTTTCCATGACACTTTCATCCGCTGGCCTGGACCATCAGGCATCTCTCATGAGCTATGAAGGAGTCTCTGTGAAGTCTGGATCTTTTCTCACCAACTTCTGCTCAAACTTTCCAGTGCCTTCATTGCTCAGAGCTAACTCAAGAGTCTGTCTGAGATGTCCTCACAAGTGACCTAGTTCCCTTGGTCTCTAGTCACATATGACTTTGTTGGAGAAGGTTCATGAAGTGGCAACCCTCCTGCACTACCACCTCTGCTTACTACCCATGCTTCTTTCTTTTACTTGAGTGTTTGTCATAAAATCCTACAAAATACCATGCACAGCTATCTCATTTGTTCACTACCATATCTCTACACCTAGAATTAAGCCTAAGTGGGTGATAAAGATGTACCTACTTTTAAAAACACAATGCTTGTGTGTGTGATATGTCAAGATGTGCAGAAGAGGTTATCAGGTATTCCCCCTCTACCACTCTCTGCCTTCTTTGAGACATGGTCTCCTACTGAACGTACAGCTCAAGTAACTCAGCTAGACTGACAGCTAGAGATCCCCCCACCATGACCCTCCCATCTCCATCCTGCTTTGTATGGGAGTGGGTTACAGTGTGGAAAGACTGTGCCCAACTTTTGTCAGTGATAGGATCCAAACTCTGTTTTTCCTGCTTCCTTTTTTTTTTTCTCAAATCATAATTAATTCACACAGGGCTTTTAAACACAGAAAGGCAGGATGTGGGGAAGGGAATGACTGGAGTGTGGGTGTTCAGAGGGAATACAGATATCTTCAGAACCGGGTATCGGCTAGGTGAAGGTTCAGGGGGCAATTCACTATGACTCTGCCTATGACTCGCTTGTCCTTATCTAAGTTGGTATTGTCTGCCAAGGCTACCTATTTACAAGGTCTATGACTACTCAGGCTTATAAATTTCCACAAAAGCTGCCTGTTGACATTAGCTTATAGCCATCTGTTTCAATGTTTTCTACTGAGACCCAAGACTTGGTGTTAGTATACATGTATGACAGGCCTATTGCTGATTTTGAGCCTATGGCTGATTTTAGGCCTACAGTGTGTAAGCAGGGCTAGCCCTGACATCTCCTCCCTTCTCTAAGTATAGAAGGGCTGTGACAATTCTAAACTTGCGAAGGCGGGGGTAGAGGCCTGACCTCCAGTATTTGAAGGGGACCTTGTAATGGCTCCAGTCCTCCTGTCATTGTCCAGTGAGGCATGAGGGCCATACCCATTCCAATGTCTTTTTCCTGGAGAGGGGATACTTTTGACATCAACCCCTATGCAGTCAGGCTTGTCCCTCAGGGAACCCAGATAGATATTTTTATCTTTTATTTATATTCCCTTGCAGTGCTTAGCCTCGCAGCCTAAGCAAGAATTCAGATCGCCTGTCAGAGGGGGTTCTGGGTGGCCCCTCTCTGCTTGGTCTAGGGGCAGAAGTCCCCCCTTTTAGGTTGGGTGGAGATGGGCTTTGGAAACACCTTGTATAAAGTAACAACCTCATCTTGAGTCTTGTGGTCTTCCATAGCTAACTTATGATAATGTATCTGAGTAGGTTTTGCTACCAAATTATTTATCTGTTGTATCACAGAGTTAGTCGCCTATTTGAGGGCCAGGGACCAGCAGAAAAAAGCAAAAAGAACCCAAATAATGGTCCCAAGATGGAAGGAAATAGGGTTGACAACCTTGGAGAGGCTGAAAACCAATTCTTGTACCAGGATTCATCTGTCTCTTTCTCTCTCTGATTTTTCTTAGGGCCTTCACTACCTATTTCATGCTCTCTTTAACCCTCCTTGTCTTGTCTATGTAAAGGCAACCTTCTTCTTTGAGGGTTGTACACAGTCAAGAGCTGTATACAGCCTTTTCTATTGTACTAGAGTAAATCAAGTCCAATAAGGATCTTTGCCATTTTAGGAGGTCTCTTCAGACGGCGAAACGAGGGATTTCTTCTGATTAGTGATGTCAGTCTCTAGCTGTTTGATGTTCTTGTCAGTGGCCCTTCAAAGGTCTGAGTAGTATAAGTTTGGAGACCAGCATCTGGATTAGAACTTCTAACAGCAGACATCACAGGTGATTCATTTTTATCTGGGATGCTGCCTGAGTTCAAGCTCCTGGGAGTCCCTCTTTCTCTAGGTTTTCTGGGGTTGGGTACAGAGCTGCTGCCTGTGACCTGCTCTATGCTCGGGCCCAGACCGGAAGTCTGCTTTTCCTGCTTTCAACACAAGTGTTCTAATCCACCTGGCTATCTCTCCATACTAAACATATACTTTCAAAGTGAACGATCAAATGCCCAAGCTTCTTAACTATTTGTTGAACACTAATGATGTATAGGTCCCCTATATAGTGAGCCAGGCTCTTCATACCACACCTCAAATCCTTTTCCAGGATCTCCTCTGCTCCTGAGGTGTGCTATCAACCCACCTTATAAATGTATGTCCCATCCCCGAGACTGTCACTGGTTCCCTCTGACTTCTTAGGTTCTGCTTTAAGCTTCCTGCTTTAGTCTATTTCCTCCTTCCTGTCTGGGATAAGTCACAACTGCTCCCCAAAGATCCCTATCTATGTCCTCTATACCTCCTCATGTTGCACAGAATCCTAGCTGAATGAATGAAACCCTCCGCTTCTGTCCTTTGCTCAGTCTTGTAACTGAGCAATCATACATTTCCCCATGTATGTTATACATGTCCAGTGCGTTACAGCTGTCTGAGTTGAGTTGCTTCCCACCATTCTACCATCCTGAGCTGTTGCCCTGAATTCCCTCACCTCCCACCCTCACACAATACTTCCACTGAAAGGGCTCCGAGGGCCATTCTGCTCAGTAAATTCACATACACTCATTGACAAAATGGAAATCATTCATATCAAAACAAAGAGTCTGGAAAGTTAAAGACATGACTCTCACATACATGGGCAGTGAGCATCTATCAAAGGTTTAGACATCACATTAGTTAGGGTCTTGGCCAAGCTGATCCTGGCTGAAAGAAAAAATAAAAATGATAAAATAAGAGTGCTGACTTAGATACAAAACTGGTTAATGTCCTTCAGGCCAATAAAACTGAAACTTCAAGATTTATCATCTCTAGCCAACAGAATCACTTGTGGCTTATCAGTCTTCGGCAAGTTAACCTTTAATTGCACGGAATGGGGTCAGTAATCAAAAGCAAATAGTAAATCAAACCAAACAGCACCTCTAGAATGAGAGTCTACAAAAGAAAAGGCACTGGCTATCTTGGCCTGACTGCCTCTGTCACAGTGACTCCATTCTGCCAGTGTAGCACAAAAACTGAGCCAGACAAAACATAGATGGCTGTCTTCTATTTACACCAATCAAGCCTCCCTCCCCTGACCCTGCTCCGCTCAGCCCAGTGAGCCCTAGGCAAGCTTGTTAGAAGGCACCCTGGTTGACTTTAAAAGCATGCGTGCATGAATCATGGCAAGCTTCTCACCTTAGTCTTGAGTTTTACTTAATTTATGCTTAACAGTTTGATGGCTCTTTGAAATATCAGTTCCCAAGAGCTTAAAACTAAATAGAGTAGTAAGAAAGAAAAAGTATTCCCTAGGAGTTTGATGAGATTTACAATTAATATATAATTAGTGAAGATTTTTATAATATATTTTCATTGGCAAATAAAAGTTACATGTATGTGTATGTGTCATGTGCATATTGTTTTCAAGTGTATATGTATTGTGCAATGTCTAAATGAACCCTTTAATGCCTATAGTCCTTGACACCTGTGTGTGTGTGTGTGTGTGTGTGTGTGTGTGTCTGTCTGTCTGTCTGTCTGTCTGTCTGTCTAGTGAAACCCTGTGATCTCTCAGTAATTTTAAAAAATACCATACTCTCTTGTTAGCTGTCTTAGTTAGGGTTTTACTGCTATGAACAAGCATCATGACCAAGGCAACTCTTATAAGAACATTTCATTGGGGCTGGTTTACAGATTCAGAGGTTCAGTCCATTATCATCAAGGCAAGAACAGGGCAGCATCCAGACAGGCATGGTGCAGGAGGAGCTGAGAGTTCTCCATCTTCATCTGAAGGCTGCTAGCAGAATATTGACTTCCAGGCAGCTAGGGTGAGGGTCTTAAGCCTACATCCACAGTGACACACCTATTCCAACAAGGTCACACCTCCAAATAGTGCTACTCCCTGGGCCAAGCATACTCAAACCATGACATTAGCCATCACCATGTCCTATAATAAACATCTTGACCTATTCTTGTATCTAACTGAGCTTTTGTGATATTCATTCAAAGGTCAAGACCTTCCCAACCCTTCTCTCCTAGCCCTCAGTAACCACTTGTGGGTTGTTTTTGATTGTCTTAGATCCCACTTATAAGTGAGGACAATACTTAAGTCTGACCTACGACTAATCTTTTAATCCTGCCTCTGTTTCAAATCTATGTTTGTCACCCCCTTCCTCATCAATATAGGCATTCAAAGACTGCTTCCTGATGTAATTGGAGGTGCATATGAGTTTGCTTCCTCTGTTCAGACATGTGAAACTTGAGCAATATGCTCAAACCTTAAACCAGTGCAAAAAGGCATCCTCAGAGTGAAAATACAAATGAATAAATGGGACAGTGCCACTTTTCTATGCTGGCATTTGAGATGAATCATCTTGTTTTAATGTTGTCTACAAGGTTCAGTTAATATTGCTTGTGGAGATTCAGGGACTTAGGACTCATTTTCTGTTTCACTTGTTAATTTGATTGGAAGAAGTGCTCAGAGCTGACTTTAGACTTTGTTTTTACATTTGCATGAAACACTTCAATGCATCCATTTTAATTATGATAGAGACACAGTAATGGTCTGCTTTCTAAGTGTTTGCGATTATACTCATAGATAAATACAACTTCTAGCCTAGTCATAGATTCTCTTTGCAAGCCGCCAATGCAGAGATGAGTGGCTGCTTGAGATGCTAAGAATAAGAATAAGTCTTGACTGAGTGTTCAGTCCCAAACCAGCCATTTATACCAACATTGTCCCTAAGGCTCAGGAATCACTGTGGAAGATGGGAGCAGAAAGAATATAAGAACTGGAGGGCAGGGAGCAGAACTGTGAGATGCTGTCTCCTGAGTGTGGTACAGGCACTGCAGTTATAACCTCATAGCTATTGTGGCTGCCTGCATTGGGTCTGCACAAGAAGGGGTCTGTCAACCCTTAATCATATGTAGATTTGAAGTGATTCATGGGACCCTACCCTTCCTTGATGAACTATTAGTAGTACCTGGTGGATTCTTGTAGAGGAACAGGCATTTTCTTCAGAAGTATGCCTGTGGGTAAGCCCATCAGGTTCCAATGGGTAGTTCAAATCCAGTGTTCACAATGTGGGAAAGGGACTTGTATGGAGGACAGACTCAATAGTAATGGAGGGAGATTAAAGAGGTGGGGGTTACAGCATGGAGAATGTACTTCATACATGTATAAAACTCAAAGGACAAACCTAATAAAAATGCTACAAAAGAAAAATTAAATCATAATAAAATGAAAGTAATCCAAGTCATTACAGGGGCACAGGCTCGGAGTGCCTCTAAGAATTGGAGAATTTTTCTCCATGTGTGCGATCTGCATCCTTAAACAGGTGTTGACCAGCCACAGGGTTCAGCGTCCCAGCTAGGCAGACCTTCCATTTCCATCCTCGTCTATATCTCCCAAAGCTGAAAGTGTCCCTCTCCAGACTCCTTACAGATCCACCAGGAAGCCTTTTTTTTTTCCTTTCTCCCCAAGCATCTGAGCTTCTTATTAGGTGTCTGTGACTTCTGGCAAAGTCCCAGAGTGCCAAGGACATTAGATCATTTAAAACTGGGTCATTCCAAGGCTGGCTGTAGCATTTCCTCAGTTAACATACTATATCCAGAGTCACTTTGCTTTTATTAGCTTCTCTTGATAAGCACCTGGGGTGCTCATGGAACAATGTTCCCTGCTTCATGGATGTAGAATGTCCAGGAAGAGATATATGATCCCTAAGTACTTTGGGCTACATCACTCATCTCACTTCTAAGTAAACCCCTTTATTGCTGTCTCCCACCTTTGGGCTTCCTCACATGTGTAAAAGACGTGTCTAAGGTCATTGGCCTTTGCTTTGTCTGTTAGAGGAATGTTCATGCTTCCTGGTATTACCACCAAACTTCTTTGAAGCACCCAGTTTTGTTTAAAGTGCATAGGTGAATCCAGAAGGTGCACTTCTCAAATCCACCTCACCAGTTCCAGGACTCAAATAGATTTTTTTTCCTCCATTGTTGTCAGACTGTGAGCTTTGCATGTGAAACAAGCACAGTTGTCATACCCTGTTACCCGTGCTGTTTCTTGTGATTTCACACATAGTTGTATTTGTGTCACATGTTGATATTTATTTTTTTTTTACATTGGAGTGTTTTCTTTGAATTTTAGTTTTGAGGTAGGGTCTTGGTACATAGCCAAAACTTGAGTTCCTCTCACTCAGCCTCTCAAATACTAGGATTTCAGGTGTGAATCATCATGCGTACCACTCCCTACCCTCAAAGGTTGGACAAATGGTTCTGCCTTTGTGCAGAAGTGCCTGGTTGCACACACAGCTGTAGACCCATCATGATCCATCTTCTTCTGGAGGAATAGTCAATCACATGCTGAAATGAGGCTTTGGCATATTTCATAGAATGCCACAGACTTCCATGATTAAATGAGATCTTTCCATATACCCCATGTCTTAGTTAGGGTTTCTATTGCTGCAATCAAACCCTACTGCTGCAATGAAAGCAAATTGGGGAGGAAAGGGTTTATTTGACTTACGCTTCCAGATCATTGACATTTATCATCAAAGGAACATCAAAACAGGAACCCAAACAGGGCAGGAGCCTGGAGGCAGGAACTGATACAGAGGCTATGGAGGAGTGCTACTTACTGGCTTGCTTTCTATGACTTGCTCAGCCTGCTGTCTTTTAAAATCCAGGACAACCAGTTGAGATGACACCATTCACAATGGGCTGGGCTCTCCCTATCAGTCATTAATTAAGAAAATACCCTGCAGATGAGTTTTATGGAGGCATCTTTTCCATTCATGTTCCTTCCTTTTGGATAACTCATTTGTATGTCAAGCTGACATAAGACTAGCCAGTATACCCCACAACTGCTTCAGAAGCCTTGTTATCAAGTGGTGGCTGAAGATGTGCTCTCAGAGAATATCACATGTACTAAAATACTAAATGGCTTAGAAATTAACAAGATAATGGCATGGATGGGGAACACATTCGGGTATTGGATTCTCAAAGCCTATTTCTCTCAGAATCCTCATCCTTTTACCTGTAGCAACATGGTCACAGGCTGGAACACAGGATACCTGATGTATATTTTGGGGCAAGAATATTTTTAGTTTTTAAATACTTTAAATTCAATGAGGGCAGAAAAAATCATGTCAATGCTATGAAATCTCTGGCATCCAGTATTTTCTAAATGAATGAATTAGGTGAGATGTGGATGAAGACATACCACAAGGCAGTCCTCGCTGCCCCAGCCACGAGTGGAGCAAAGCTCATGCTGACAGTGTCTCAGCACTGAGGAAGACAGTTCTCCACTCTTGGTGACTGTCTGGTGTGGCAGCTGCCATTTTGAAGAGTAAGGTCACAGCTACATTTTGGATGTGGTACTGTCAGTGACCATCTTGTGAACAATGACAAAGACCTCCAAGACTCTGAGAACTGAGTGGAAACATGAACCTAAAACTGACAAAAGCCACCTTAGATTTTACTAAGGTGTGGCCTTTATGGTGACATCTCTAGGAAGGCACCACAGGAAACTGGAGTAGATACTTTTGAGGTTAGACATGGAACCAGGGCATGACTGCACACAGGAAATGCATGTAGGGGTTGCAAGCATGCCCCTTCCCACACACAGATCCCGGTGTCACTGGGTATAAGCCTAGGTAGAATAGGGAATATGATCTGTCTAACTTGATCAGCTTTAAAGTAGGTCTGAAGTCCCATCTCACTATGTGACATGAACAGAACGGTGCATGCTTAGCACATGCCTGGTGCACTGTCAGCATGAAGCCAATAGCCATGACCATCTACAGGAGGGTAGAGCTGCTGTGGCCATGACGGTGACAGGGTGGGTTACAAGAAAAGCCAGACTTGGGTGGTTGACATTAGCCTCAGAAGCTTCTGTGCTCTTAATCCAACTTGTCCTTCCTGCCTCAGTTGCCATCCTACTGTGTGACGTATGCCTCTACATCTCATGCTGAGGGAATGCCCCAGTTCTTGAATAGCATGTCCTCTTTCCTTCTTCAGTTCTTTCCATGTGCTGTTCCCATAGTTAGCACCTGCTGCTGGCTTTTCTTACTTGTTGAGTCTCTTTCCTTCATTGTGAGCCTTCTCTGTGCCATCTGGGAGGGGGCTTTGTTAATTCCTTGAGTAGATCCAGGACTCCTTTCTCGGCCATCATAACATATGTGTATGTATGATGTATGTATTATACATGTGTACTTGTGTGTGTGTGTGTGTGTGTGTGTGTGACTGTGGCATGAGTGCATCTGTGCATGAGCATCCATGTTTGTGAGTGTGATCATATGCTTGCCACAGCATACATGTGGCAGCCAGAAGGTAACCTTAGGTATTGGTCCTTGCCTTCCACCTTACTTGAAACAGAATCTATTTGTTGTATGCTGCTGTATAATTCAGGCTAGTTGAGCTGCAAGCTTCCAGAAATTCTCCTGTCTGTGTCTCTCACCAAAAGAACACTGTATTACAGATGTGTAGGTCCCCAACTGGCTTTATATAGGTCCTAGGAATCCAAACTCAGGTCAGTGTTTTCACGGCAGGCACTTTACCCAGAGTCAGATCTCCAGGCCTCTCATCACATTCACCTGTGTCTCCCTACGCTGGGTTAAAGACCTCTTAAAAGCATATCTAGGAATTAGAGCTTACACTGCACTCACCATGGCATGTATAGAGGGATGGATGGTGGCTGGATGATAGAGACATGCATCCATGGGTAGTAAGTGAGTGATGAATAGATTGAGGAGTGCACGGTTGATGGATTGCTACATGGATAAGTAGATGATGGATGTGTTTATGCATGCATGCATGAACAACAGATGAATAAGTGATGAATGAACAGTGGATGGATGATAGGTGGATGGATGATAGAATGATCTGAAAGATAAGAAGAAAAGGGCCATGCTGAAGAAAATTTTGTACAGAAGATTTCTTGACCAGTAACGATCTCTGAGATATAAGCTAAGAAACAGAAGTGTTTATAACACTGGGATGCAAAGCTAAGCCTGTGGGGATTCCTTCCAGGCACCTAGCAGAACACCTGGTATACCAGGTAACTCTGGATGACAGGCAGAGGCAGCAACCTACAGAGACTTCACTCAGTGAGTTTGGATGGGAATGACAACACACACTATATCTGAGTAATAGTGTGACACTATTCTGGGTCATGAAAGCTTGTTTGATTTCTAGGATGTGCTGGTACCACTGGATGTCATGGAGTTCCATGGGGATGTGGTCCATGAAGGGTATACTGGTTGTTTTTAATCAACTTGAGACAAACCTAGGAAGAGGAAATTTTCATTAAGAAACTGCCTCTATAAGATTGACTCATAGGGAACTCTATAAGGTATTGTCTTGATTAATGACTGATATGGGAGGGTGCAGCCTACTGTAGGTAGTGGCACCCTTTGATAGGTAGTCTTGAGTTCCATGAGATACCTGACTGAGAAAGCCAAGCCAAGAAAGCCAATAAACCACATTCCTCCATGGCCTCTGTTCCAGCTCCTGTCTCCAGATTCTTGCCTCAAGTTCCTGCCCTGGCTTTCTTCATTGTGCAAAATGCTTATCACAATGATAAAAAGCAAACTAAAGTAGAAATAAAACAATAAAAACGAGGTTAAGACCATTCCTCCTCAAATCGATGATTTCTCAGAAATTATTATTTGTAGGATCTGTATAGTATAAAAGAAGTATAAAAATTACATAAAATTATATAAAGAGTATAAAAATCTTTGTACCCATATGCAAAGATTTCTCCATGTAACTATCACTTGAGCATTAGACTAGAGGAAGGGAGAAATCACTATGATACCCACTGAATGAGCACAGACAGAAACAAAGCCAGTGGTGCCCTAGGAAGACTACATACTCTCAAATCTAAGATCAGGGATTGATTTACTCACACCAGCTCACTGTATGGCTGGGAAGGTGTGTTCACTCACTTTGCCTCATTCTACACACACCTAGAATAAAGAACATGTTTACCAGAGCTTCTTTGGAGTTCAAAGGAAAGCAAGATGGGCAAATGTATTGCATGGCTGACTTGTTGAGAAAGTCATCTCCTGTCTACACCCTGAGCATTCTGCTCCTTTAAGCCTCCATCTCTGCCACTGGTCTGCCCTACCATCTACCATCTGACACCTGATCCTATCCCACAGTCCTTGCCCTTCTCAATGCCTTCTTTTGCCAGTCTTTGTGATTCCTGCATATTGAGCAGTCACCCAGCCTTACATTTGTTGGGAAGACCAACAAATGATCTTTCCTAACTCCCCACTCATCTTCTCTTCTGGAACCACTACCATGAACAAACGAATAAATGGAGTTTGTTGCTATGAACGTGAGACTCTGACATCTTCTTTGGTACAGAGTCATAGGGATGCATTCTATCTGATGCAAGCTTACCTCAGTCTGGCAGTGTCCTCCATACTGAGCTGGCCTGGAGCTGGCCTGGTGTGGAGTTGGAGGGTTTCAATCAGGAGAGCTCCACATGGCTGCTCTGCAACAAGACTCTCACTCCCTCTTCCATACTGCAACTGATACCCTCCAAGCTGAAGCTAGCTAAGTACATTAATAGGATCTTGCTGTCCTTTGGGGGTGGCAGCATGAGCATTGGGCAGTGTCCAGTTGGAAGAGAGAGCTGCTTCCTTGTGCAGACCTGCCTGGTGCCTGCTTACTATCGCTCTTGGGGGATCCCAGGAGCACAGAGCAGAGCCATATATTGCTCAGCTTTTCAGCTTGAGTCAGCCTGTGTAGGAAGGAACCTTCTAGGTAGGGGTTATTGTTTCCCAGTGACAAAGCAAGTCTAGGTGGACCTTTATCTAAAGTGTCATTGAACTTCCAAATAACATGGGACATTGACAGACACCTAGTTTGTTCTCTGGTTAGTTGTTGGGTATCTTTGACATCATCCCCACAGGAGTACCTTCATAACTGGGCCAAGAGCCTTGATCTCCTCTCCATGGAATGAAGTCATCACTTAACACTGAATGACCTGCCAGTGTGGTCCCTACCCACTGTGTCTAGTCTGTTCTTTCTCACTCAGATCCCTTGTTTCTCTAACTGTCCACATTGATGACATTCCATTCCAGGCCCTTTCACAGTCCTTGATACTATCCTCTGAAGGGGATCCTGAATGCTTGATTCTGTTTATGGGGAATCTTCTTATTAGTATTTCCCCCCATGAAGAGCCCACACAAAGCATGTCACAGCCAATTTGATTTTAAGATTAGGGACACTTGACCTATATCAGTGTCTGTCTTTGTAAAATTGCTGCTCATTTACTTAAAAACAAACTGGAAAAAAAAAGATGTTAACAATTTATTGTCCTAGTGTGCCTAGTCTCAACAATACAGGATAGAGTCATTTTGGAAGATAAGCCCTCAATTGAGAAAATGCTTCCACATTGGCTTGTGGGCAAGCCTATGGTACATTTTCTTGATTGATAATTGATGTGGAAAGGCCCATTGCCCTGTGGGTGGTGCCACCCCTGGGCAAGTAGTCCTAGGTGCTATAAGAAAACAGGCTGAGCAAGCTAGGGTGAGCAAGTCAGTAAGCAGCACTCTTCCATTGTCTCCTACTTCCAGGTTCCTGCCCTCGTGAGTTCCTGCCTGATGTCCCTCAATGATGGATTATAATTGCAAGATGAATAGATCCTTTCTTCTCCAAATTGCTTTTTCTCATATATCTTATCACAACAATAGAAACTTTAACTAAGACACCCAGCAATCCTGACTAAAGCAAATAGAATTGTTGTTAAGTTGAAAGAGGAAGCTGTCACCTGCCTCTGTAGGGCTATCAATGGTCATTTCACTGGGATGTCAGGGGACAGCCTGACCTTTTAAACTAAAATTCAGTTTATAAGTCTGATAATAAGTTCATACCTTTTCATTGTGTTGCATCATTTTAAAAGACTCCAGAATATCAAAACTACTCAGGAGCAGAAGTGGTGTACCTTTATCAATTTTTATCTTGAACTTGCACATATTGTGCACATATTTGGAGTAAGACCGAGGTCTAAACACAAAACCCGTTTATGCTTTATATATCCCTCATGAGCAGAATGTAAAGTAACTTTATACCTTGTGTTTAGAGCCCACACATCTTGACATGAGGCTAGGCGTTTGAGTTTCTCCCTGTGTTGTTAGTTCAGTACTCAGAGACCCAGATTTTTGGGCCAGTTTGATTTTAAGAGTAGGGATGCTTGATCTATATTGATGCCTTTCTTTTGACAGTCAATGTCTGCTTTATGACCTAGAGAAGAGAAGAGCCACATCCCTACAGCAATCCTTACCTACAAGGGTAAGTGAGGACTGAGTTTTGTCTAACATAATTGTGACTCTCGAGTGAAACAGTTTAGGAAAGAGATAAAGTCAGAACAGAGAGAGTGAGAGACAGAGAGAGAGAGAGACAGAGACAGAGACAGAGAGACAGACAGAGACAGACAGAGAGACAGAGAGACAGACAAAGAGAGAGAGAGACAGAGACAGAGAGAGACAGAGAGATAGAGCGAGAGAGACAGAGAGAAAGAGGCTGAAAGGCTGAGACTTCAGGGCTTAGTCAAGTAAGGCTTGCCTTACAAACCTAACAACATGAGTCTGATAGATGGATGGCTTAGTGGTTAACAACTGGGACACCTAAATCTAAATTAATGAACATTAGAAGACCAACCCAGTAACAAGTGTTCAAGTGTGAAACCTGAGCCATAATCATAGTAAGCTTTGTACCATTTTAAAACCATGAGGTAACTTCTGTGTAGTATTCAAGAGACTGAAGCCTGTCGAGGGTCAATGTGTTCATCTGGAGGATGCTGGTTTAAGAAAATCAATATGGGATGGGGTTGTGTGTACACAGGTGTGCAAATGTGTGGAGGCCAGGTATCAACCTCTAGTGTCATCACTCAGGAGCTTTTCAGTTTGTTTTTTTTGAGCCAGGATCTGTCACTGGCCTTAGGTTCTTAGGCTAGACACATTAGTTAGAGAGCCCTAGGGATCCATTCATCTCTATGTCGGGATTACAGGTGTGTGCTGCCATGCCTGGCTTTTTACATGGGTGGGTTCTAGGGGTCAAACTCAGATCTTCATGCTTGTCCAGCCAGTACTTTAGCAAACCCACCACCTCCCCATACCCAGAAAACCAAGTCTAAGGCCATTATGGCACAACTTTGTGATTTCAGTTTTTGTGATTTCAGTTTTTGTGATTTCAGTTTTTGCCTGGTTGTTCAATTTTGATGTGCTCTAGACTAGAACTGGGAAGAGCCAAAGACCTGGGTAGAAGAGAATCTAGGATGGATCATGCAAGGAGTCAAGATGTGTGCACCTTTCATAAGACGTGGCCCTGGTTCTGGTACAGAGCTGCTAGGAACAGGTCCAAATTCCTTGGCTCATGAGTCTTGATACTAATAGAAATTTCATGCTCTTTTTGAAGAAAACCAAGCAAAATATAAGGACAGTAATGAAGTAAAGAAAGAATATCAAATATACAATCATTTATTAAGTGTGGATTTAGGAAACCTTGGGGTGCCAAGTTTTTGAGTGTTAGTCACAGAACTCAGTAATAGAGTCTTCTACAGTTACATGGAAATTGCCATAACATCCCTGTGTTTGGATTTCAAAACATTCTCTCATGTGTTCATTTTTCCAGCAGTCCATCCATTCATGACTTATGTGGAGGGCTTGTTGTATGACTCTGGGAAAAAGCTGTCGTGGGATGCCTGCCACTCTGCCGGGGGAGGGAGAGAGATGAGCCCCACCTTTCTCTGCCTCTATCAGCCTCTCAGGACCTAGGATAATGTGTGGGAACATGGAAGAGATCCAAGAAATGTCTGGGTGAGCCGAGAGAAATTGACATTTGAAAGGAGAAGCTGAGGTCTATTTAACTGGAAGGGATAACCCTGACTTTCTTACTTGAGAAAACTTGTGCCTTCTTTCCTGTTCCACACGTCTCTTTTTACCTCTGTTTCCTGTTTCTCAAATAAATGTGCAGATGGCAAGGCAGAAGGCGAACTGTGCTTGTCGGGACTAAGTCATCTCAGGGCTGAGCTGTCTGAAGGTACAAAGCATTGCTTCAGCATCATAGGTGGCAAGACCTGGATGGTGGGAGCACTTTTTGGTAGACTGGCCTTCCTAAGATTTTGTGCATCTATGGTACCCTGAGATATCAAATTTGGAGTCCCCCATCCAGAGGAGATACCACATGAGCACCATTGAGCTCACCTCCACTCACCTCAGAGGCAGTTGTTTCTGCCCTACTGTGGTCAGCATTGATCTTGCATGGTCTTGCTTAGTTTCCCTACTGTGCATTTAGTCTCAAGTCCACTGACGTTTCAAACTTCCCAAAGGCAGTATCTATCTACTCCTTTTCCTTCATCTCTGCCTATTGAAATGTGGTTTGGAAGATCAAGAACTCAAATAACTGCCATTAAGTAAGCATTTGAGGATGCTCATGAGAATGCTGTTGAGTAAATCCAGGTCCTGTGGGAAGAAAATCCCACCTATACCAGAATATGTGCATGTGTTTTTTCATCTTGTGGATAGTATGTCTTCAATACCGAAGATAAATGAGTGCTCTTTGCTACTGTAGACCCTCAGTATCACACTTAAATCCCAACCTTGCATTTCCTACCCGTGCTTTTGGTTCTGTAATAGAAATATCCCTGTCAATAAGGAACTTTCCAGTCACCATGCATGGCACATTTCCTAGACTACCACTTCCTATGTATGCCATCCTCAAGTTGCCACTACATAAACTAGCTTGCATTTTCTGCACCTTGTAACGTTTTCTTTCAATTTTGAGTAGATCTCCTAATCGTGTGCTATAAATAACTTCATTTTAAGTTGTATCTTATTTTGAATTATGTGTTGTCTTTCTTAGTCAGAGTTTGTATTCCTACACAAAACATCATGACCAAGAAGCAAGTTGGGGAGGAAAGGGTTTATTCAGCTTACACTTCCACATTACTGTTCATCACCAAAGGAAGTCAGGAATGGAATTCAAGCAGATCAGGAAGCAGAAGCTGATGCAGAGGCCATGGAGGGATGTTACTTACTGGTTTGCTTCCCCTGGCTTGCTCAGCTTGCTTTCTTATAGGATCCAAGGCTACCAGCCCAGGGATGGCACCGCCCACAACGGGTCCTCCCACTCTTGATCACTCAATGAGAAAATGCCTTACAGCTGAATCTCATGAAGGCATTTCCTCAAGGGAGGCTCCTTTCTCTGTGATAGCTCCAGCTTGTGTCAAGTTGACACACATATGCCAATACATGTGCATATGCATGACTGTGGGGGGAATATGCAAATGAGTTCAGGTGACCACCAAGGTTAGAGGCATTCCCTGGAGTTTGAGTTTCAGCCAGTTATAAACCACACAACATGGGTGCTGGGAGCTAAGCTCCAGTCCCCTGTATGAGTAGCAAGTGTTCTTAACTGCTGAGCCATCTTTCCAGCCCCCTTAAATGATTTCTAAAGGACTACATATACTCTGCCATCATCTGAGAGAAAGATGTGTAGTGCAGTCTGTTGTGCACTGACCATGCCATGCAACTAAAATCAATAGAAATGACTGAATACCCTGTCCTTTAAGTCAGGACAGATTTCTTGACTCACTCATTAGCCCAGAGGACCTGCAGTTCGGGCCCATTCTGACAGCCCAATGCTGGCTCATTGTCTATGAAGCAATGCAATGCCAATTAGGTAAATCTTTTTATTGAAATCTTATCTCAATAAAAATGGGGATGAAAATCTCACCATCTATCTCCTTCATGGTTCTTCTTAAGTCTGCTTTTCTTTGATTTACTCATTTCATTTGCTTTTGCTGCTGTTGTCAAAAATTTACATTATTTCTAAGGATTTTTTTATCAGTGGTGTTTATTGTATGTTCATACACATGAGGGGAGTGGGACACAAGCCACAACACAAATGTGGAGGTCAGAGGACAACTTGCTGAAGTCAATTCTCTCCTCCCATCTTTACCTGGGTTCCAAGGGCTGAACTTTGTTTGCATACTAAGTCCCTCTACGTGCTCTACCACTTGACTGGCCCCTTTGCCTTTGGCCACCTGAGTACTTGATATTTATCATACATGTAATCTCTGTTTATTGAAGGGATAGCTGTGTAGATATATGGATGGCTGACAGGGGAACTAGGGGGAAAATATGGGAAGATAAGCAGCTGGTGGATAGAAGTATGGGTGTTTGGGTAGATGGTGACTGGGTAGATGGGTGAGTGGGTGGCTAGAAACATGACTAGGTAGATGATAGAATGAGTATGAAAGTGAATGGATGCTTAGAGGTGTGGACAAGTGGATACACTTCCAAACACTGCTATAATTACCTGTGATATATCAATAACTACAACAAATGGAGTAGGGTCTGGGTGCCATGTCATATGTCAGTGTCCCTTCCTGCTCAAATTATTTTGAGGAATTAAGAACCATGGTCAAGACTATGTAGCATAGTCTGTATTTTGTAGCTACTCTTCATCATCCTTATATTACTAAACTCATGTCCTTCTCCCTATCCCAGAGTGTTCTTGGTGTGTTGTTGAATAATTCAAGGGTATTTAGTATAATTGTAACAATGATGACAACTCACTGTGGAAATACAGAGCCACATGGGGAACTGAAAACCTGAAAAGCAATAAAGTCACTCCTCATTAGCGTGTTTTAAAGAAACTTCTTTGTGCATGATAAGGCTGTATAATTGAGCAGGGAGATGAACCAATAACATCAAATGTAAATTTCATAAATATTTACACGAAGAAAATAAGGCACATTGGCTGTTTGGTCTTAAGTCATTTTGGAACAAGTACTGCACTTATTCCACATTTAAAACTCATCTTTTGGGAGGGGTGGATAATTGATACACAATTATTATCAAACTTCCTTTTTTTGCATTTGGATTTCCTAAAGTTTTCTCTTAACACTTTAGTCCTTTATGTTTGCTCTCTCATCGGGATGGAGGTGACATTAAATGATACTCATGCATGTAGACATACACATGGATAATATATACAACCCACAAATGCACATTCATGTGCATACACACTCACATGCATACACACATCCCACATGTGCAGATACACATGCATCATGCACATGTACACACATGTAGACAGAGATAGCTCTACACACATATATGTGCATGCATACATATACACACACACCTGATAAAAAACCATTGTTACAATTTTTTGTATGCTAAAGCTATGGCTCCTGAGGAGGAAGGGGTCACATTTGGGCCCTCCTTTCAGACATCAGACCATCACTTTTTCACTTATCAAGAAGTAGCCTTTGGGCTGTGCAGAAATGGGCCTGGAATAAAAGACTCTGCCCACTCCAGTGAATGACATCTTAATACCCACAAAGCTCCTGTGATATTTTGCTCTTTCAAAAGTGGGGATCTTTAAGACCTCATTTTCCTCAACCTAGATTAAATTTAAAAAGAAAAAAGCCTCCTTAACAGAAATCAGAAAGAGGGTGGAGGCAACCTGGAACCCCAAGTTCTCTTTCACTGAGAAACCATCTATTAACTTATAGCTAAATTCATCTTCTATCTTTTGTCTCACAACATTATATTAATTGCAGTCTACACATATGTGTGAGTGTGTGTATGTGTGTGTGTGTGTATATATATATATGGAGGGGAACAGGGAGAGGGAGAGAGAGAGAGGGAGAGGGAGGGGGAAAGGGAGAGGGAGGTTTATGAACCTAAGAGCCCAGTAACACAGAACCTGGTTCCTGAGGTCAGCTGCAGATATATATCCTTCCTGAATCACAGGGCCAGACTCTTGAGTACAGGATAAGATGAAAACATTTGGAATGGTTTTCTAGCTACAATCCTTATATATAGCACAGACCTGAAGCCCTGCATCCACAGGGGTCAGGTTTAAACTTCATCCCAGACACTTATGAGAAGGATGACCTTAAAACATTCTTTATCTGTCTAAACACCAGTCTTCATGTGTCAACTGTGGCAATGACAGCGCCTGTGGAATGTGGAAGGGATTTAAGAATTGTTTAATGGAGCGCCAAGGCCAAGGCAACTATCCCAGATCACGTGTTATTTCCAATCACATCATCTGTGTTCTATCAGTATGATTTAGATGCACATTGTATAGACCTTGAGACCTAAAGAGTATTTCTCTTTGAAGAATAACTTTTGTACACATTTCAAAAACATCAAAGAAGAACTTTTCTTTGAAAGATTTATTTGCATTATTTTCAATTATATGTATACATGTCTATCTCTGTACTTGAGTGCAGGTGCCTGTGAAAGCCAGAAAAGGGCATTAGATCCCTGAAGCTGGAGTTCTAGGCAGTTGTAAGCTTACTATGGATGCAGGGAACTGGATTTCGATCCTCTGGAAGAATAGTGACACTCTTAATCACTAAGGCAGCCCTCCAGCTCTCGGCAGAACTTCTTTCCTTGGTCAAGAAGGCAGACAAGAAGACTTGGGAGAAATACTGCATTGTTTACCTGTCTGTCCCTATGATAAGAAAAAGCATTGTGTCCAAAAGAAAGAGTCTTTTGGGTTTAAAGTTTCAGAGCGATAAGAGTCTAGCACAGTGTGAAGGCATGGCAGCAAGCAGTAGGCATGGTGGCAAGAAGCTGAGAGAACACATCAGGAAGCAGAAAGAGTAGACAGGAAGTAGGGCAAAAGCCTGCCCCAATGACATACTTATGTAAAAGTAACTTTTATTCGCCTGATGTAATTGTCATTTCTGAAGCTTGCTGCCTCAGTCCACTAACCTAGGCCTACTTCTGGAAGCTTCTAGCCTCCATACAATCTAATCTAGGCCTAGAATATTTTCAGCCTCTGAGATATATACTGCTAAGTAAGTTCACCCTTTTTCTTTCTTAATGAACTCTGACTGGCTGGTTAAATTCAGCTGTTGTACTCAAACGCCTCTCCAAGCTGACTGATTCAATTTGGCTTCTCTCTTGGCCTCTGACTGAATTGCTCTAGTTGGCCTCATATTAACTTTGGCAACCTGTTCTAATCTTCTGGCTCTTTCTAATTCTCTGGCTCATTCTGTCTTCACCTATGTCTAGCTAGTTCTCTTTCTGTACAACTGTCCCATTAAAACTGCCCTCCTCCTCCTCTCTGTCTCTCCCTCTGTGCATTGCTTCCTCTTATGTTGTCTCCCTTTCCTCTCTCCTTTCAAGAGAGTTGGGCATATCCTATTCTGTCAAATCTTTCTCTGATCCATCACTTTGTCTGCCACTCAATTGGACATCACTTTCAAACTTGTGTGCTTCCTTATACAAACTAACTTTACCTTCACTGTTTGGGATTAAAGGTGTGTACTAAGGGTGTGTTCATATTCCAGCCAGAGGGACTAAGGTATGTGCTAGGGGCTGAGCCACACTACAACTAGAAATAGGTTTGTTTCAGTAAATAACACAATCTCAGGGTTCTCGGTGTGGTCAAATATCCTACAGTATACTTACTCTAGCAGGGCCACACCCCTCTAACTTTCCTCAAACAATGCCACCAACTGGGGACCAAGTGTTCAAATTCCTGAAATTATGGGGCTATCTCTTGGCCAAATTGCCATAGGTGCTCACACATCGTCACCACATCTAGGAAGTCTTGCTTGCACCCTCAAACATCTCCCGTCTATGTGCCTGTTTGCACTCCACACTTCCTCTACCAGGCCTGGTATGCCATGCATCAACCGCTGTCCAAATCTGGGATACTTTATTTACATTTGTTTTCATGTTAGTTACCCTACCAAACTGGAGGACTTTGGTTACATGGACCATGCTGCAAATCATCTCTTTCCTCAGTATCCAGTGTGGCATGTAGAGGTACTCAGTGTTTACTGTTATAATGAACAAGCTGGCTCATATTCCCTAAATGATGTTTGGATATAGTCAAAATACAGAGGAAATATCCATGACTCCATAGCATCTTTATACACAAAGTCAAACCATTTCTAGACTACTCCAACTTCTTCTCTAGAATTGCCTTTTTATTTTGCTTCTAAAGTTGGTCACCCCAACCTTATTAGGTGATAGAAACTTATTTTGACCCTATCAAACTAGACCAGCTCATTTTGAGTCCAATGTAGAATGAAAGTGCTACCAATTAACTGTATTGGTGGAATGACTTGTCCACAAAAATGAGGGGGGAAAGCCAGAATGGAAAGACGGATACTAAGCACATGGATGCCAAAGGAGAGAAGCATCAAGGAGATAGGGGCTACAGGACTACTAAGGGGCTACTGCACTCTTAGTCACACTTAAAGCAACTTTAGCAGCAGTATTGAGAAGAGTCCCCTACAGGCCACTCATATTCAGAAAATAAGTGGCACAGTTGCATTGATCAGGATCGTTCAAGAGGACCCAACTGTTGTGTTGTATAAAAAGAAAGAACGAGCAAGGATATGTTTGGTAGAAGTGAAGTATACTGAGGTAGAATTGAAGTAGAAAGGGGTGCCTGTGGGTTCATGCTGAGGAGTCCCTTCCCTCTGAGGTACCAGCCATATGACTGACAGATATAGTATGGAATAGAGTTTATTTAGGACATAGAAGGGGAGTTGAGAAGGGAGTCAAGACAGAGAAAGGGAGAGAGAGAGAGACAGAGAGAGAGAGAGAGAGAGAGAGAGAGAGAGAGAGAGAGAAGAAAAGGAGAGGGAGAGAGAAGATGAGAGGCAGTCCAGGAACAGGTAGAGAGAAAGAGGAAAGGAGATGGGGAGGGAGAAGGGGCAGGGAGAAAAGAGGCAGAGAATGAAAGAGTAAAAGAGTGAGGAAGGGCCAAACAACCCCTTTTATAGTAAGCCAGGCATTCATTACCTGGCTATTGTCAGGTAACTGTGGAGCGGAGCCTAGGAGGAATGCTAACACTGACAGCTTCCTGTCACATTCTTTAGTTTGCATATGATAGAGATGGGTCCTCTTGTGTATCTCAGGGCTCCACCTTTGAAAGATTCTCTATGGAACTTCTTCTGTTGATTGATTTGTTCTTCACCTGTTTTCCTCCTATTTAAAGTCTATTGTTGCTTTGGACTCATTTCGTTATCAAAGGATACAGATGTTTCCACAAGTGTACTGAGAAATGTACTGTTTTTATGTATTCATCTTTATAGGAAAGAGACTGGCAAATTATATGTCTTCAGTTGTTGGTTACAGAACATTCTTAAAGATACTTCTCAATAATGATCATTTTATTCTAACGTCTCCTGAGGCCTGAGAGAAACCAAAGGGGTGAACAGGTATTTTTTAGTTTTTCTCCAGCATGTATGATTGCTTAAATTTAGATGTAAAATTATTTAATTTTATAAAAATGTGGATTAAAGAGCTGAAGAGATGGTTCAGCAGTTAAGAGTACTTGCTACTCTTGCAGAGGACCCAGGTTTGGTTTCCAGCACCCACATGGCAGTTCCCAATCACCCACATATGCACAATACATGCACATACACATTTATACATTTATATATGTGTATATATACATGTATGTATGTGAAATAATATGCACAAATAAATATGGATATATGGATTAGTAACTGAACCATATCATAAAAAACTGAGTTCCTCTGATAAATATATTTTCCTTGATTCTTTGAAAGCATATTTATTCTCTGCACAATAAAACTTAAAAACAATAAATTCCATTTCTGTAGAAAAAAAACTAGGAGGTGTTTTGAGGCAAGGTCTCACTATAGAGACCAGGCTGGCCTTGAATTTGCAGTGACTCCTCCACTTCTGCCTCTCCTGTGCCAGGATTACAGGCAAGCACCAACGTACCTGGCCTGAACATTATTTTTGAAATGACTTTATCTACTGTAGCCAGCCAGATATTAACACTGCCACTTTCACAGCAATAACAGCTGCAAATAAAGCACACATGCTTGCTCAGTCATGATCAAGGCTTTGGTTTTTAATACCAATTAAGAAAGTCTGCACTGTTGTTTAGAGGGAGGTTAATGAATTAACTTCAACAAACACCCAGAGAAGAGCTTCCTATTTAGTGAGGCTAAATTAAGACACCAAACACTTGAGCTTCATAGTGCTTCACTCCAAATAGCCCCACCCAAGCACAAACTTTTTTTTTTTTTTCCAAAGCTGTTGCAGTATAGCACATTTGGTAGCTGTTGGATTCTCCCTCTTCACTGCATTACAATCAAGCATGGACTAACTCTTGACTTAATTATTTATTCTTTGTTACCGTTTATTTGCTGATTGGTATCTTGGCTCTACCCTGGGCTCCCTTCCCACATTCTTAAATGACCAAAAGAAAAGAAAAAAAAAAAAAGGAAAGACAAGTTGTTTACTTCTGTGTTTTAAATAAGTAATTCAAAAGAGCAAAAAACCACTCTGTCATGATTACGGTCTCCAAACTTCAGTAGGCTCTGGAGGGGACTTGATTAGTCCCAGGGCATTCCTGTGTTTTTTTTATTTCTTTGTTGTGTGATCTTAGACAAGCCAGGTACTCGCCACATCTGACCTGTATAGAACAGTCAGAATCATGGGCCCTTAGGAGCCTCGGTTAGTGTTAAACAAGACCATGCTTATAAAAGATAAGCACCCTTCCTTACATGAAGCAGGAACTCAGCAAACAGTGGCCACTGCCATTATTCCTTAATTATAATTGTCCTTGTTGTATATATGGGCAGTATGCATTCTTTCATTCTCTCCCCTACGTTTATTTCCTTTTTGTATTTACAATCTGATGCTGCTTTCTACTTACATCCTAGGTAAAGCAATCCTTTATGCTCCCTCAAACAGTTTCACAACCCACCTTCTCCTTTCATAAATGCTCTCCTGAACATTGCCCACAATGCACTTCAGCAGCATGCAGCCATGAGTGAATGCTAAGTGCAGCACAGCAAAGACCCGCCTCTCCCTCATTCTGCACTTTAGCACACTCAGTCTCCCAACAAGACATAAATCAGTGGGAGACTGGGGAGATGGGGTGGCGAAGACTACTCACTGTGCTCTCATGAAAGCTGGGCATGACTGCACCTGCACCTGTAGCCCCAGCTCTGTGGAGGATGGAGACAAAAAACTGGCTGGAACTTGGCTTCCAGCCTAGATCTCCAGGTTCAGTGAGAGACCCTTTCCATAGAGCAGGACATTTCACAGACATAGAATAATGTCCTTCACTAACCTCTATACTGAAATGAGCACACATAATTGTGTGTGTGTGTGTGTGTGTGTGTGTATGTGTAGTGTGTACTATTTTTTAATGATGTACATTTTTTAAATAACTCCACTGTGGCTCTCTACAAATAGGATGTCACATTCTTCAGTGAACAGACCCTCTCCTGCAAGAACAGGAGGCGCCCTGAGTATCTCCTCTCTCTCTGAATCTTCTCCCTGGACTCGGTAGTAAGGCATGGCAACAAGCAGTCCCTTAGCAGCCTGTAACACTTAATACTGAGAGTCTCTATACTGTTGGGGACAGTAGGAGATTGTCTTCAAAGCCCTTCTGAATTCAGTTTTTATCCCCGTTTATTGTTAAAAGTTCATTGTGTTTAGGCCAGGAGAAAACCGTCATATTTCCTTTACAAACTTTCATGCTTCCTTTACAACTGGAAGAAAAGACTCGAGCTACACTGTGGGCCACATAGCACAGATTGTCCTTCACTCAGCCAGCTGCACATTCTGATGGCAGAACCCACTGGATGACTCAGAACCCTCTGGAAACCCTCGCAGCATCCTGCCGTTTCTGGTTTGGTATTCTCCCTACTCTTCATATGTCTTAAATTTCATCTAGTGTCTTTATTTAAAATGACAGTAAACTCTATTTTATATCACATTTAAATGAATCTCCTAAGAGGCCTGGTGATAATTAATTCCACCCTGAAGTATAACAGAGCCAGAAGTTTGACTCATAGCTTTGGGTGGAGAGCACCGTTACCTCTCACTGAAGGCAAAGGCCAACAGGGCTGGGGAGGACCTGGCATGCACGAAAATCCATGATGCTTCTGCAGTTGATTTCTTTCCTTTTTTATTTTCTTCTTGCTGAGCTAGGGGTTGAACCTAGGGCCCCTTCCATGCTCCACAACCACTGAGATACATCCTTAAACTCTCCTGTTTCATTTTTTGATTTTAGACAGGATCTTCCTAGGTTGCCCAGGCTGTCCTTCAATTTATTCTATAATCAAGTATGGCTGGCCTAAAACTCTTGATACTCCTGCTTCAGCTTCCCAAGTAGCTGCACTACCACCCCCAACTGGTTCTCTTTATTTTTTAGAGAGAGAGAAAATAGTGGATACATGAGTGTGTCTAGGTGTGTGCAGGCATGTGTGCCCATGGAAGCCAGGGGTCAACCTCTGCCAAATCTACCTTACATTTAGGATCTGTTCCCTGTTTTTGCTAGGCTAGATGACATGTACAGAATCCTAGGATCCCTCCACACACACCCACACTGAGTTTACAGACACACTCTACCAAATGTTGAGCTTGTATATGGGTGATAGACTCAGGATTCCATGAGTGTGTGGCAAACACTCCAAACACACCATCTCCTTGGCCTCTGGCTGGCACTCTTTTCTTTGGAGCAATCTGCAGCTGTGTGTGCTTGAGGTCTTAGCTGAACTAACTCAACACATGGTCTGTTTTTTATGAGCTTCCTAGTTCTCTGACCCAAGACCTGGGACCACGGTGACCTAACCCATTGTGGAAGCCATCTGTGGTTATAGAGGACAAGACAGACATTTGCTGATGGCCAAGTTGCTGAGTGCTTACATACCAAATGCCAGTTTTCATGACACAGTTTTGTCCACTGACCTTGCAGACACAGGGAGAGACTATCTTGCCCACCTCTGATGTTCCTATACCAGTGGGGCTTCATCACCTGAGACTTGGCCTCATGGAACTCCATAATGAAAGTGTAGAGGTGCTCCCTCTCCCTCCACCAACAGCTTGTAGAGCAGGGTGGTTGGTGGCTGGGCTGGCTTTGCAAAGCACCATGGCAAGTGGTGCTCTTCCGTGTTACTGGATGGCACGAATGGTCCCTCTGTCCAACTTCCACAGCCCTATGATCCCGTCACTTGTAATTCCTAGCTCTTCACTCTCACTCCCCTCCAATGAGATAACTAGGTTAAGCTCAGAACTCCTTGTCCCATCCTCAAGTATTTGGACAAGAGAAACCTTGGGGGCACTTATAGACAGTTTCCAAAGCAAGCCCTGTACACACAGAGAGAGAAGAAACACACTCCGTGCTGCACTCCTGGCAGCCCTCCCTGCTCTCTTAGAAAACATATGTTTAAAATAAAACCCCTTAGAAAGCTCTTTTTGGTGTTCCAATAGTTGGCCTGTTTTGGTTTTTGTTTTCTGAGTCATTATTGTTGTTGCAACTAAATAATAATATTTTGTGGAGTTGCCCTGGGAGAAGACAGGCCCCAGATTAGGGGAACCAAAGCTCTCTGCACCTGGCTGTGTGGCCCTTAGGCTTCTGAGTGCTGTCAGCATCTCCCTAACAAAGCTTTCCTTGCACTGCAAGCCCACCTCCTTCTGTGTGTGCTCTTCTGTTTGCCTTGGCTGTGGATCACTGCGAGGCTATTGTTTTGTTCCATTCTTATAGGACTACACCCCTGAGGTGGTCTTGTCTCCCCATGTCTGGGCCTCCTTCTTCCCAGCTCCCCATGCTTCTGAGGGAGAAGGCTCTGAGTAGTTGTAGGAGTCCACCTCATCTCTCCAGCTCAGAGGCAGTGAGTCGTAAGGCGCTGGATCTGCTTTGATCTAAAGAAGAAGATTCTACTGGTCTCCTGTCTTTCTCACCTACAGCCCATTCTCAGCAGCAGCCCTCTCTTTCCCTCTATGGCCTCTGCGTTTTGTGGAGATTTCTGGGAGAAAGTCAAAGGGCCTGAGGCAGACGAAACGCAATATAGAGAGCTTGGGCTATCCTAGGAAGTCACTGTTTGCTGAACTACCTGAATGGAGGGACAAGGTGTTCCCACGCAGGTACAAAATGCTTTGTGGCCATTTAGGATGGTCTTTTTCATGCTATCAAACAGGGTCCTTTCTCCCTGGGTCCCAGAGATACTTTACAAGATCCATGAAGAACAAGATCACCTTCCACAGCATCATGAACAGTCAGGCTCTCCATTAACTATAGGCAGATGGTGGCTGCATAGATGGAAAGAATTCCCAGGCCCCTCAGAGGCCAGCTCTTGGAAGAGTGTATCTTCTGGGCATAAGCCACACAGCAGCCAGGCAGCAGCATCTACATAATAGCTATGCCTCTCTTAACAAACAGACTAGCGCTCACTGATGCCCCAATATAGAGGGGAAGCAGCCATCCCCCCTTGCTGAGGTGACCACAATTCTATCAGTGACAGACTCAGGGACATGTAGTCTCCCACAAATGAGATATCCTGAAGAAGGCATATGACATCTAGGACATTATTTGAGATGAGAACACACAACCTCAGTGGAGGCACAAAAAATGCCAGACAATGGTTTTAGCTTCAAAAACATAAAAAGAGCTTATTTTTCAAAACTTGTTATTTTCAGGGAAAAAAAATGAAAGGAAGGGAGTGCACAGGCTCAAGTGGTGAAGGGTGAGGGGTATGGGGTGAAGCAGGGAGAGGGAAGCAGCCAGATCATGCTGTGGGTGATGCTCACACAGGTCTGCAAATAGATACACTGAAAATGCACTCAATCACTTGTATCACTTGTGAATTATAAGGCAGGTGAATTGTATTTCAACATTGTGTAAGATAAGGCAAAGGGACACTGGATAATATGGGAGCAGATCTTGAGGGGACACTGCTGGAAGGCCAAGGGAACTGATCTGACAAAGGACCGAGGTCCAGCTCCCACCACCCACACTGGGCAGCTCACAATTTTCTGTTACTCCAGTTCCAAGAGATGTGGCACCCTCTTCTGATCTTTGAGGGCACCTGTACATACATGGTGTTCATATAGGTAAGCACACAAACATACACACACAGGGATGCATGCATGCACAGAAATAAAAACTAATTTTAAAAAAATCCTTAAAGTGCTCTGAGTCTGCTGCGTTGACCCAGAGACCAGAGTGGATAGTTAAAGGATTGTTTCCAGGTGACATATGCTATGGCCAGTAACAGATCTGAAATGCCAGCCAAGATCTGGGGACAACGGGCCACAATGTATGCAGCTTAATGTTCACCGGTTTAGAAAAATATGTATTACATTTGCCCAAAACACACACAGACACACAGAGCCGGTGGGTTGCAGGGGGTGGGGGGCGATCATGGGTATGAGCCATCTTGTTTTCTGAGATGGAGTCACTCTGTTAGGAGCCAGGCTGAGTGGCCAGCAAACCCTGGAATCTTCCTGTTTCTGTATCTCTGGTGCTGAGATTCCAAGCACAAGCCACCACACTCTGATATTTTTTTTCTTTATAGATGAGTCCTAGAGCCAGAACTCAGGTCCACATGCTTGCAAGACAAGGACTTTATCTGAGAACAATCCCAAAGCCTAAGATGAATCCTACGTAGCCACAATGCCACAGTCACATCCAACAAAATGAGCACAGATTCCACGGGCTCATCCAATAACTGGTCTGGATTTGGATGCTCAGGGTAAAACAGTGCTCTGTCCTACAGGGGGTTGAAATGTGACTCTTTAGCTTTGGAAACACCCAGGCTTCTGGGAAAAAGAAAGAGCTTTGGTGGTATTTTATCCATTTTCCACACTGATTCAGCTCCCCAAATCTGAATGTGGAGAAATGTATTTGGTCATAGTTGTTTTCTGGCTTTGGGAAGTGCTGATTAATTCAATAAGCTTTCAGGTGACTAGAGTATTCTTTTCAGGGAACTCTGGAGGGTTACTGAGGCAGATCATTATAGATGACATTTTTTAGTCATTAAACTATGCCTCCCTCCCTGCTCAACATATTTAGCTCTTTTTCCCCCAGACACATGGAAAGCGTTCAGCTCTTAATGAAGAACGTCTTTCTGGAGTGTGTGTTTAGTGGTACACATGATGTCATCCCAACTCTTAACTTCGCATGCAAGATTGTTGTGTGAAAATGAAACCACAAATCTCATCTGAATCTGAGTTTCTGGGTTCTTTAGAGGAAGTATTTTTCTGTTTTCCGTGTTTGAAGAAAAGAGAGAGAGAGAGAGAGAGAGAGAGAGAGAGAGAGAGAGAGAGAGAGGGAGAGAGAGAGGAAGAAGGAGGAGGAGGAGGAGGAGGAGGAGGAGGAGGAGGAGGAGGAGGAGAAATAGGAACAAGTGGACTACTGCATTTTCCAGGGTCAGGAAGACAAAAAAATGGGAAGCATGCTGTTTGTTTGCTTGTTTGTTTGTGTGTTTATATGCTTGTTTTTCTGGCCAACATCCATCTAAACAAGAAAACTCTTGGTCTAGGGTCAGTATATGGAGTAAGCACACCCCCTACCCTGCAACACACACACATCAGAGATATTTTGGAAATCTAACAGTGGGAAAAGTTACAACAAACAGAAAATTCGGAGCTGGGAGATAGCTCAGTGGGTAAAGTGCTTACTGCATAGCTATAAGGACCTACTGAGTTCAGATCTCCAAGTCCTGGGTAAAAATGTGATAGTGTGGCTCTATGTATCTGTAACTCTAGCAATTGATAGAAAGAACCTAGGGGATCACAGTCTGTGAGCTTCAGATTCAGTGAGAGACCCTGTCTTAAAACAGTAAGTTAGAGAGGAGAGTAAGGAAGACATTGGATATCAGCCTCCTGTCTCCATACACAACTGTCCAGGCATGTGCATGTACACACACATTGACACACACACTCACACTCACACATACACACTCACACATACACACTCACACATACACACTCACACATACACACTCACACATACACACTCATACTCTCACACACACATACACACACACACACACACACAGCCTCAGTTGCCAGCCTTTTATAAAGGTGCTTCCAGCGTTAGGATGTTAAGTATAGCATATGACTCCAGAGACATCACACATATAAGAAATTACTGTGTGAATCAAATGTGGACCAACTCTCCCCACTTCCAAAGCTTTTCACTGATTTTATAGGTTGAGGCCATGTTGCTTATTGCAGATTTCAATTTCTCACAACCCCAGAGAACATGATCATGTAGTAAGTTGCTTAACTGACTCCACGCAGCCATTCATACTGCCCTCTCCTACACATAAGGAGAGGAACATAGAGCACTCCATCCACTGTTCTGACTGCACTACTTACGGTCATGTAGAAAATTAGCCGTTAGGAGTAGCTACACTTTCGTGTAACCTACAGGACTGGAAGCGCATAAGAAATGCTGGGTAGAGTGTTCCTTTGAGAGCCCATCTAGCAGAAAGAGGCAAGTCAAAGGCCCCAATGTGGGAATAATTGATCTTGGGGCCTTTATCCTGGAAAGAGATCCAACCATGGCCCATTGATACTGGTCTGGCTTTTGATGGTTCTTCCCCCGGGCTCTGGGCCATGTGAGACCTAAATCCAAAGCTCTGTTCAAGACAGAAAAGAGAAGAAACTGAGAGATCAGCCCAGTCCTTGGAGGTCAATTACAGAGAGGAAGATACACCGGGCTTGAGGATTACAAGTACTCCCTGTAGCTTCTTTAAAGCAAGGAAGACAGAACAGCCCTTCCCCTTGAAGATAGAATCCAAAAAGTAGAACTCAGGTGAGATTTATTGTTTTGTTCTACAGTTTTATATTTTATACCCTTTTGTTGTCCCGGAGACACGGACTCCCCGTTTATAAGTTCTCTTGCAGGCAGCAGTGCGCGCTGGCTGCTGGCAGACACCTTGGTTTTCCTAGGATGTCCCAACTCAACTGAGCAGGAAAGCATGTGTGCCCCACTGATGAGTGCTCTGCACACTCAGGTTCACAGTCAGCCCCCCCCCCCCCCCCCCATCTTAGGAAGAGAGGAAACCATCTACTCAAACTGCAGAGGCATTTCTTGGTGGCCTCTGCAAGAGCCCGCGAGCAGTTCTGTGGGCTGGGTTTAGAAATCTCTAGGATGGAGGGGTCTTTTTCTGTCTTGTCTCACTCTCTGGCAGTGATAGCATGGAAATTTGCAGAGCAGAACTCACTTTGAGCAAGCAGAAAGGAACAAATTTGATCTAACACACATTCTGTGAGCTTGGTTCAATGTAGGTCAGTGTCTAAGAGAGCCCAGCTGGCCAGCCGGCACGTCTGCCTGGGAGCTGGCTGACTGGCTTCCGCCTAGGCCAAGAAACTCCCCCTCAGCCCCGAGCACCAATTAATAAAAGCTCCTCTTCATGCGGTGCTGGTGAGGAGAGCAGGGCTGAACTGCATCCAGATTACTGGGAAAATGCTTACCCAATCGGCAGACCTGAGTGCTCTCCAAGGGTAGCTGGTATGTGGAAGGAACACGTATACCAGACACACTCATTCTGAAGTTCAAGGCTGTGTATCCAAGGATTAGAAGGTGTTTGAGCTCCATGCCAGCCAGAGTTACATGATGAGATTCTATCTCCAAACAAACAAACAAACAAACAAAGTGTGTGTTGGTTTGATGGTTCCTAACAACTTGCTAAATGTTTCATTAATGCTAGCAATTTAGAAACATTTCCTTGAAGATATCTATATAATATATACATATATGTATATATTTGTACATATACATGTGTGTATATATATGTATGTGTATATGTATACACACACACACACACATATATGTGTGTGTGTGTATGTGTGTATGTATGAACTAAATACCAAATAGGTTCTAAATGATAGAATTTTTAAGGGTCAGAGTATCTTAATCTCCTCAGGATTTTTATTGACCTTGATAGTTACTGACTTTAGAGTAAGCAATGATAACTTCTACTCCCTCCTCAGAGCAGGAAAGCAGTAACAATACAATTACTATTGATGGTATCTGTTACTGAATTTGATATATATCTTTCTTATTCTTCATTGTATGTGTGCATGTGTGTGTTTGTGGCATATGTACATGTTTGTATATCTGAACATATGTGTGAACATATATGCTCCTGTATGTGTGTGCATACATGCATATGGAGGCCAGATATTAGTGTCTTCATCTCTGACTCATTTTTAGGACAGCATCTCTCACTGAACCTGGAATTTACTGACTGGTTAGGCTGGCTGACCAATGAGATCTGGGAATCTCCCTGTCTCCACCTCCCACCCTGCAATGCCACACCATAACATCCAGCTTTTGCATGTACACTGAGGATCCAGGTCCTCACGCCTGTGTGTCAGGTACTTTCTCTATTGGGAGCCCTCTTCAAACTTGCTGGCCTTGCACATGAGATGTCCCCACAAGGCTGCATTTTGTCCAATAAAATGGGCATGAGTCTAGGGAGTAACATATTGAATTAAACATGTAAGGTCTTATCGGACCTGGGTCCGATGACAGAAACTATGAGATATTCTATAAATACTAGTGTATGAACTCTCCGGAACATAAGCCCTACCTCCTTCAGCTGTCTATGAGGATTTTAGTCACAGCCATGTAGCAGTACTAACACACGGCTCACTCAACACATGAACATGGAGCACACAACACACTAACTTGGAGGCACTAGTATAAGAACTGAGGGGACAGACAGCCTTTGCCCTGATGGGACTGTACACCTCAGACAAACCCCTGAACAACTAAGGAGTGCGCAGGGCCCAGAAGATGGGCAAATAGGAGACACAGAATTAGAGAGAAGCAGGCAGGAAGGTCACTCTGACAAAAGAAGAGGACACCTGTGGCGTTAAGGTTTTTGCATGGCCATGAAGATGAAGAAAGAAGTCCACTGCAGATCAAGACAAGGAGGACACAGGCCTTAGGGAATCAAACGAACCTACACTGCCCAGCAGAGAGAGCAGAATGTCTTCAAGAGTCTGTCAGAAGCTGTGTGCGCTGTATGCAGGAGTGACATGATTTGAGAATTTCTTTTAAAATATTGCCATGACTTCATAAGGTGAGGAGGGAGGACCATAATGATGCCAAAATGAGTGTGGGGCTGTGTTAGGCTCCCCTAGCGGGTTAGATGACAGAAAAAGGTGAGCTGGAACAGAAGATGGGGTGAGACTGAGAGCCACAGGCTAATGAGTGATAATTTCTCCAGTTTTGTTGGGGTTGGACAAATGACTCAACAGTTAAGAGTAGGTACTGGTCTTACAATAAGACCTGGCTTTGACTCCCAGTATACCCAAGTATGCAGTTCAATTCAAGACTGTCTATGACTCCAGCTCCAGAAATCCAGAAATCTGATGGCCTCTTCTGGAGAGAGAGAGAGAGA
>NW_021604659.1:2114602-2120918 GCF_004785775.1 Grammomys surdaster
AGAGAGAGAGAGAGAGAGAGAGAGAGAGAGAGGCATATAATTAAAAATAATAATTACCTTTCGTAAATGTACAATGTAGAGTGTTTACTAAATGTTTTGAAATATCGAACCTTCACAAGACGATACTGTAACCCCTGCTGAAGCTAAGAACACTCCAGCATGGAGTCAGACCTTGTGCCCAAGGTCACAGAAAAAGGCAGAGCAGGGCTGCTCCCTGCGGTATTTATGACCTATTTTGAAGATTTGTCTTCTCACGTAAATTGTTATCCCTTGGCACTGTTCCTCCCAGATACTCACAGAAACCCTTTGAGAACTGAAAGCTGGCCTCATAAGTGACAAGAGACTCCACTCCTCTCTGACAGCACCAGGCAGGCTGAGCAGGCACATCCCTCAGCTCTAACCATCCTGCATGTTAGATCAGTTATTCAGTTGGATACATTGTTCCTTGAATCGACCTTCCACACCTGGTATTGGCTAGAAGTGAAGGAAAACATTTTTCTCCACTTACAAATAGATGTGTAATCAAGGGCTTGGTATAAGATGTCTTAGCATCCTACCTCCTGAGTAGCTGTGTTGACCTTGGACAGACTTCCTAACATCTCTAAGACTGCTCCTGCATCTGTAAAAGTTGTCAAATGCTGGCTTTGCCATGTTTCTGTAGCAAGTTAAAGAACCTGAGGTTATGGCATCCCCTGTCCCATCAACTGTGTGGTGCTCAATGAAGCAGAGGCTCTTAAACGTCCCTCATGGAGCAGGGTACCATGCACAATTAAAAATGAATTAAAAGTTGACTCTGAAGGGCTGGAGGTATGGCTTCGTATTCACGAGTGCGTGCTGCTCCTTCAGAACACCGGAGTTTGTTTCCCAGCACTCACCTTCGATGGCTTACAATATTGTAACACCAGCCCCTCTCCTGAGAATTCAAGGTGATCTTCTCTCTTCTTTGGGTGGGTGCACTCATGTGGACATATGCCCCTTACCATCCACACATACACATATAACTTTTTAAAATAAAAAACATTAATCTTAAAAATCAAGTTGACTTGGCTTCTGAAATCAAACCCATTTGGTTGTTTTCGGACAATATCTAGGTTGTCTGAAATGCACAGCTTATAGTTTATTATCAATATAGGGTAGGCTTGATTTTTTTTTCAGTTACATAGCTGAATTTACAGTGGCCCATTCTGTAAAGAGTAGTGGCAGTTCTTCCTGCCCCGCCACAAATGACCACACCTGTACCTGGACAAGTGTCCTTCAGACTCACAGTGGTCCTCCTGTGCCTTTCAGCTTCAACCCACTGTAAGAAGTCAACACAAAGCCAGGCGGTCATGGCGCACGCCTTTAATCCCAGCACTTGGGAGGCAGAGGCAGGTGGATTTCTGAGTTCGAGGCCAGCCTGGTCTACAGAGTGAGTTCCAGGATAGCCAGGGCTATACAGAGAAACCCTGTCTCGAAAAACCAAAAAAAAAAAAAAAAGTCAACACAAACTAGAAATCTTTCCTAATTGCTTTCAAAGACAATCTCACCACGTTAAACATAAGTTGTTCATTTACTGGGAGTTGGGCAGAGAGGCCATTGTAAGACTAATTTGCATAGCAACAAAAAATGGACTTTGAAATCAAACTGCCTACAGGGTGCCAGCTGTGTGACCCTGGGCAAGCTGTTGGCTATTCTGTATGGCCTCTGATCTCAAAACAAATGCCTGTCTGCCAAGGTGTTGCAAACATGAAATTTGAACATGTGAGGCAGGGGACATAGCTAAGTGGGTAGAGCACTTGCCTAGAATATGTGAGGCCATGGGTACAGTCTCCCAGCAGTACTTAAAGCAAGCATGGTGGCATGTGCCTGTAGTCTGAACTCAGGAAGAAGAGAGATGAGAAGTTCAAGATTATTCTTCCCTATAGCACGAGCCTGGGATACACAAGATCCTGCTTGAAAAATAGATACATTTGAAAACACAGATAAAATGACTTGGCTTTGTAGAAGCCTAGACCAAGGCTGTCTGCTGCTACTGGTAGTGGTAATAGTACTTTTTTTTCTTTAAAGAAAACTACTGAAGCCTGAGAAAACCCACTGTTTGCCCAGGTCAACAGAACACTGGAAGCAGTCAGTCCAGCTATGACCTTGTGATCCTTTCCCAGAGAAATGGCCATGGGGCTTTAATTATCTGTGAAAACAGTTAATTGCATTTCCAACTTTTCTATTCTATCTGTAGCCCATCTCCCCCAACCGCATTACTTAAATTTGACAATTCTCATACAGTGAAGACAGCCCACGTTCAAGACTTTCAAATAACATGTGATCATTTCAAACAACTGACAGTTGCCCAAGGACTTAAAGGCTTTCATGGGAGAGCTGAGGACTAGAAAGAAGACATTTTCACCTGCTTCTACATCTTGGCTGGACAGAGGGTTGACAAATGAGTGTAGTCACATTAATTCTGATTGTCAGCTTGATGGGACCTAACAACACCCTGGAGACAAGCCTCTGGGCATGGTCGTGGTGAATTATCTAGATGAGGTTAGCCTCCATGCATCTCGCTAAAGTTAGGTGTTTAGGTTAATTGAGGTGGGAAGACCTGTTCTAACGGTGGGCTGAGGCCCCAGACTGGATACACAGGAAAAAAATCAAGCCAAATACCAGCCTTTGCCTCTCTTTGCTGACTGTGAATGCAGCTTGCCCAGATGCCCCAAGCTTTTCCATCTCACCTTCCCTGCCATGATGTGTATCCTCAAACTGCGAGGCAAAGCCAAGCCTTTCTCTCTGGAAACTTCGGGATATTTTATCACGGTAACAGGAAAGGTGACTAAAAGCAAGTCCTGTAACTTAAGAGAGGCTTCTGCTGAGGTGACATTGATATCAGTGGTGTATGAGAGTAACTGAAGTCAAGAGAGCCATCCCAAAGACAGCGATGGCACCAGCTCTCTGTACAGATAGTTGCCCATGCTTTGATCCAAAACAGTGCACGTTGGTTACTGACAAATGGAGCCAGTATATTAAGAAGTCATTTGGCAAAAACCTAATTGTCCCATACAGCTTCCAAAATGCTGTATCGACTGTTTTAGTTTTAATAGTTTCTAGAAACCAAGAGAGAAAGAACTGGGCAAAGAAAACTTTATTGTCATCATCGTTGTTGTTGTTGTTGTTGTTGCTGTCATTGCAGAAAAGAAATCACAACATGTTTTGATATTTTGAGCATTTTTAGTAAATAGAGAATAACAAATGAAGAAGAATGGAGTGCCATAATGTTCTTACAAACATATAGTGCTAATAGAATCCCAAATGCTGAAATTCTAACTAAAAATAGCCTAGGGTTTGTGACTAAATCCGAACTGAGTGCAAAAAGGCATCCTGGGCCTCCTTGACCATTCGCTCACTCCAGCGAACCAGATACACTTCTGGGATGCAGCTGACAGCTGCTTTGTTTCAGGCCTTCAGAACTATGGGGTGACATTGCCTCTAGGAATGCTGTGTGGACCAGTGGTGAGAAGGGATGGTCTTTGGAACCCAACAGTCCAGTCTCATCTCCCTGAGCTCTGCTATGTGGCTCTGAACACATTACTTAACCTTTCTAACTGTTCCTTTTTCCTTGTAGCTAGGGTTAAACAGTCCTTATCCCCACAGAGTCTCTGTCAAGAAAATAGACAGGACAGTGACAATACCTACAACTGTGATAGGTCATAAGGAGGGTGCCAATGGGCAGTGGTAATGCTTCACCTTCCTTCCCCCAAACAAAGAACCCAGCATTTCTGTTTCCAGGTGACATTGACCTCCTCCAGGGACAACAGGGAGCAAAAGTTCTGAGAAACACCAGCAAAGGCGAGTTGAGGGGAAGATGGGACCTCTCAGATTCTCTCCCTTGCTTTCATTTTCCAACTCTTATCTGTCTATCTATCTGCCTCTCTCTCCTCTCTCCCATTCTCTCTCTCTCTCTCTCTCTCTCTCTCTCTCTCTCTCTCTCTCTCTCTCTCTGTAGTTATATATGTGTATACAGTGTGTTTGGTGTGTTTGTATATACATGTGTACATTGGTCTACCTGCTCTTGTGTGCACATACGTATTTAGGCCAGAGGTGGACACTGGGTGTCTTTCACTATTGCTTTCCACATTACCCTTAGAAATGGGCTTTCACTCAGCCTAGAGCCCACTGATTGACTGGACTAACAGCTCAAGGGGATCTTCCTGCCTCCACCTACCCTGAACCCTCAGTGCTAGTGTTACAGGTGGGTATAACTGTACCCAACTAGTCCGTGAGTGCCAAGAATCCCAGGTCAGGCTCCTGTGCCCACATGGCAAGCATTTTACCAACTGAGGATTCTACCCACTTCTCTCCTCTAACTTTATACCCCTATGTACTGTTCTTTTTAGTATATTATCTGCCCCCTCTGTAGACATCACTCTAATAAACTGGTGATTCTGCTCAGCCTAGGGCTTTTGCTACAAACCAAGAAACATCCTTCATAGTCCGTGGGAGTTCAGGAAGGTGTGTGCTGGTCTGCTTCTCCATATTGACTCTAAATTGACCTAGCTTTAATTTAGGACTAGATAGTATTAAATGAAAGATGACCATCATAGTAAATAGGCAAGCACAGATCCTGGTTTTTAACTATGATTGTTATTGTATGCTGTATTGTTAAATCTTTAAGTGCTTCATCCCTCAGTTGTCATCTTGGCTGCATGTCCACATTCTAGCAGAAGAAAACCACGACCCACATTTCTATATGAATGACTTTGTAATTTGTAGAATAATAGTCTGTGATGAATCTGCAACAGAAAATGAGTTCAGGTCAGAAACTCTGCCTGAGAATCAGATGGGTCTCCAGAAGGACAAAGTCACTGGAGTCTACACACACATATGACTCAATTGTAGAGAGCTGGGGTGACTGATGGGCGAGAGCTGTCTTGTGACACTTCTGTGTGACTATGTTGTACAGGATAACTAAACCCACATCCCTGTGTGCATTCTTCAAAGAAATAATGGGGGGAGTTTACATCTTAACCATAAATTCTTATAGCTCAAGTAGTGGATGCTGCTCTGCTGTTTCTCTGTTTCCCTCATTTAAACAGTTTTAAAGTTGATACCAAGGAGTCAGGGTTTATCTAAACGGCCTTCAAGCTTTGAGAATTCCTTACTGTTATTACTGTGTTGTTATTATACATGATCTGCTATTGATGTTATTTAATTACGCTTACATGTAAGTCTGCATGTAGGTATGTGCACATGAGAGCAGGCACCCAGTTAAGTCCTGTTTACATTTATTGGTCTAATCAGCTTGAATCAAGTGGCTTTTCTATAACAGTGTCTGTCTGCTGTGTCCCATGCTCACCATGTGCCAGACACCGGACTAGTCTGGGATGTCACTTCTGCCCTGTGTCCCAGCTCTCTTTGGGAGAAACAAGCCAATAAAAATAAATAAAATGGACAAGGGAAAGTTCTGGAGCCAAATCCTGGCAGAGCATGGGAGAAAAGTTCACTCGAAATGGGGGCAGGAGAGGGGCTCTCAGAGACTAAAATAAGTAAGCCTAGCATGGGTCCCGTTAATGGACTTCGTCTCACTCAAACTATATAACTAAATTACATAATGCTAAATGCAGGGAAATGTAATTTCAATATTGATCCCAAAAAAATCCATTTGGGGGGTGTCTGTGTCTTGATTCAATATCCAAGCATTTTCAGAAATGCATATTTTATAAGAACTTTACCTACATCAGAACATTTTACTGAAAAGCCTAAATGACCACTTTCAGCCATGTGTGTCCAAAGATTTTGAAATCAGAAAATACAGTGTTCAGACGGAAAGGGTGGAGTTCTGCTTGTCTCCCACCACACTGCACTGGTATCTCTACTCCAAGCAATCCCACAAGCCACACACATAGTCAGCTGCTAAATGCACAGAGCCAAGAAAAGGTTCTTCCAAGTCACATACTCAATGTGAATGAGCTGAGCTCACCAATTTCTGTCCCATCCCAGGTGGCCTCCTCCCACCCCAGCCATTATCAGCATCTGGAGTTGCACTGGGCCCCTCCTGGGTGTGACTCATGGATATTATAGTGTTAGCCTCTGTACACTCACACTGGCCTCCCCTGTAGCCTTCCTGTTTTCCTTCCTTCCCCTCAAAGTCCTTTCCATGTCACTGTCAGAGTGGAGGAGTGTTCCAGTGCTGCTGTCAGCTCATGGCACCACTGTGTGTCATAGTTCCTGTTATAGAGGACAAATATAGTGACATGTAACAGCCTGCAAGTTTCATTCCCAGCTTCCTATCTCAGTAACACACACACACACACACACACACACACACACACACACACACACACAC
>NW_021604659.1:2120928-2136494 GCF_004785775.1 Grammomys surdaster
CACACACACACACACACACACACACACACACACACACACACACACACCATCTGTGTAGGAGTTGCATGTACTATCACATTCACCAAGCCCAGAACCCCAGCCTGCTGTCCCAATATTCTGTGCCTTTCAGGGTGTGGCCACTCCCAGCTGGAACATTTTCAGTGTCTGTGCTTCTCTACATTTGTTCAGAGGTAACTGGTTCCTTCCCATCACCTTTCCGTATCCTTCTGGGTACCACCTCCTAGGCTAGCTGCAGGCTTGGAAGCAGTTCCAACCCTAGGCAGAGGTCTAGGTGTGTCTCATACAGCTGTGGCCCTCTGAATCTATCCTCCCCAGGTACAGAAGCTCAAGCTCTGCTTTCCCTCCATGGTCCAGCACAGTAATTATTGGCTAAATGCAAGTTATTTAGGTATTGCTAATAACACCAAAGCGAATGGAAACCAGCAACATCAGCTCCTGGCACAGTTGAGATGCCTCTCATTGTCTAGTGTCAAGAGGAAGAGAATGCCTTGTTAGGTCAGCTAATCTAATACGCAGAGGAAAGGAATGTTCTTGTGAAATCATGCATCTGCCTTCTTCTGCCATTTGCTGATGGAGAGCCATCTAATTTGATTTTCTCTTTGAGTAGAAGTACAAGATGGTTGCTGTCATATTTCCAATACACCCATCGTCCATCTGCCCCTCTTCATTTTTCCTCCAGGGGCCTTTGACTTCCAGCCACTTTTATAGTAGACATGCATCTTAGAGCACTCTGATCTAGCACCTGCTTGGTGTCATCAAATGCACTGGAGAGAGAGGTAGACAATGAGCCACCCAGGGGAGACAGGGAGTCCTGTCAATGGACAGAGCCACTGTGCTGCCCTCGGATTGACTCTTGCATTTGTGCATTTACTTAGCCCTTATTCTGCTCTACACATTTCTCCACTGTTTCACATGGTATCTGCAACACGTGCTCAGCAGACATCACCTGACCAGCTTGGAAGGACTGATGGCTCCACAAGGCACAAAAGCGCAAAGTGTGGGCTGGAACAAGGGCTCAGAGTTAAGAGCATTTGTTCTTGCAGAAGACCAGGGTTCCATTCTAAGCACTCACATGTTGTCTTACAGCCATCCATTGCTCCACCTTCAGGGGATTTGATGACATCTTCTGACATCTGTAGTCACCAGGCATGCATGTAGTACATAGATGTGCATGCAGGAAAACCACTCATACACATAAAATAAAAATAAATAATCCTTTTTTTAAGTACCAATTGTGGTGAGACTTTATACCTAGGTCACCTGACCTTCCTTGTATCTCTGGGTTTTCCTTTAAATTTAGATGAAGAACAGTGTCTAGAGCTAGAGCTGACTTTACTGACCGGAGCCTGTACTCTCAGAGGCCGAGCCAGGATCTGGAGCTCAAAGCCAGGCTGGACCTCCCTCTCTCAAGAGACAGAAAACAAATAAATGAACAAAAATCAGAGCACAGACCCCTATAGCTAGCTACTGTAGAGGTTAAATGAGATGTTATAGGCCAAGCAGATGCCTAGCTCATAGGAAGTATTCAACACATGGAAGGAGACTGCTACAGCAAACCACAACCAATCAATCAATATGCAGTGTGGAGGAGCCCAAGTCCAGTGGATACATCTATAAAACTCTCCCAGACCTAAGGCTTAGAACTTGTGGAAGATGGGGAGGGAAGACTATAAGATCTAGAAAGGATGGTAGAGTTTTCTGTGAGATTGTGTCTCCTAGGAATGTCAGAAACTACACCCACAGAGTATCACCAGCACTGCTCACCGTGAGCTGAACAGACGAAACACCAGTGAACATGCCAAAGTGGAGGGAGGGAGGGAGGAAAAAAGCCTCAACCCTATACAAAGACCTGTAGGTGACTAAGGAAAGCTGGCAGCAGGAGAGGTGGCCTTCCCCAGGGAAGAGCACAGTTGTCCAGTGCCAAACAATCAGCCCTGGAAACAAACATATAAGTAACATCATATGGAATGAACAGGTTATATATAGGAATATATATGTAAATGCACATATATCTATGTACATGCAATAGCAATTAGTGTAAAAAAGACTATGAATTGGAAGGAAGCAGCAGCAGTGGGGCAGGGAAAGAATGTATATGGAAAGGTTTGTTGGGAAGACAGAGAAAGGAGAAATGTTATAATTAAATCATAATCTCAAAATTTTTAAAAGGAAGTGCTCAGCAGAATTTTCCAAGCTTGGGAGGAAGGCTGTGTGGGCGGTCTGCACCACTGGGAACAAAATGGTGAGTGAGCGGCCCCTATGGCTTACATTCTCCAGAGCAAAGGGAGGCAGAGTGTAAACAGATCAAATAAGCCAAATTGGAATGCTGTACAGGAAACCAAAGGGCTCTGCAGTGGGTGATGGTGAAGGGGCTGCTTCAGAGTCCACATCAGAGAAGGGGGCCCCTGGGGAGACATTATTTACAGTAACTGAGAGAAGGAAGATCCAAAGAAGTCAGCCACTTGACAAAACATGCAAAGAACATTCCAGATGCAGGATATTGCAAATGGCAAAGCCCTTGGTTGAATATTCTAGAATCATCCAGGGACCACAGTTGGCTAGAGGAAGTGTGACTCAGAGGAGAATTACTCAAGGTAAAAAGCAGGGTAACATGAGTGGCAGAACTTGCCTGTCTAGGCCACCCACCCCAGGACCTGAAGAAGCAGGCAGTGGTATGTCAGAACTCTCTGGAACCCCAGTATGTATGTGACTGTATCCTCTCTGACTCCAAAGATGTTTTGAAGACAATTAAAACCTGCAAATGCGTCTCCGGGGTGGAGAACCTCCACCCCATCTGCCCAGCTGGCTTGCTCCCTGTTCTTTGCTCTGCAGTAGACATACCAGCAAGGCTGCTGTGCCCCTGGGAATGGGCCTGCCCAGGAGGCCTGTGCATGTATGAAGAGATGAGAACTTGGGGGATGGGCTCTTGTTCTGAGACCCCCCTGCCACCAGGGAAATCCATTCAACTGTATTTTTTTAAAACTCTGGAGGTGAGCAAACTCTTGAGAGCTCAGGAGAATCCATGTGCAGTTGTCAACTGTCTGTATTTTGTATTTTGCTGCACTGTCCTGAAACACTCCTGAAGAAGTATATCACATCTCAGACCCACCCACTGCCACAACCTACCGGACATAAAATAGCCATGCATGTTTCTTGAATGTATTGAAACCCATGTAAAACTGCAATATTGCTCTGAACAGGGATATTGTTGTGAACTTGGCTAGAAGAACACCAAGGCAATCTGAGTTTGAGAAGAAAGTCTTCTCTATTATATACCCAGCATTCCCACCTCCCTGAATTGAGGTACTTGCCAGGATGCTGGCTGCAAGCTCAGGTGGAACCAGCTCAAGCCAAAGAGAAGTTTATTGGAGGGAAGAGATGCTACAGCACACAAGCAAATGGACCATCTTTCTTCTTTCCTTCATCACTGAAAGATAGCAGGTTTGTCTGCTTCTAGCATTCTCTCCAAGTGGAGGCTGGCTATGGAGGTAGCTCTGCGAGCTTGAGAACATGAGGAAAAGCTTCTTCCCAGTAGTCCCAGTACCCCACCCAGGAGAACTGGTGGGGTGAAGAGCAACAGCACCATCCCCTCCACTGCCCTCTAGGGACACAGAATTTGAAACCACTCTGGACTCTACTACACTGACAGATAAGATCAGATTTTGTTAGGATGCTTTCTTGTCCTTGCTGGCTTCCTAGTCCTAGATCTCGAGGTAGCCTGTCATGGCCATCATCAGGCTGGGATGCTGCCACTCCTACACACTCTGATAAACTTCAGCATCCTCCTCTGTCTGTTACAGCACAGTGGTGTCCAGCTCCTTCTGCAATGCTTTCTTAATATGCTATCTAATGCACAGTGGTTCATCCAAGAACACAGCTCCCCTGCTCTGATACAATTCCCTCTGTCACCATACCAGGCTGTGGCATCCTCAAGAGAGAGGCTGGTGTAATTATATTTGCGGCCTAGCAGCTAAAACCAGCACATAATAGGTATATAGGGCATCTTTCCTACATTGCATCGAGCAGGATAAAAACCATGCTTTTAATCTCAGGCTGCGAAATCATTTAAAACCTAACTTTCCTATGCTGTGGCCTCACTGAAGACCTGGTGACTGTCATAGTTGGGGACACAAGGGGCTTTCCTGAATTTATCTTATCTTGGAAATTCACATTTGAATATGTCCAAGTCATATTTTTTCACACCTGCATTACTTATAACATTTAGTTATTGTTTTACCCTCTCCTGTGAGATCTCAGTATGGATAGCTGGAACTCTCACCTGTGAAGAAAATACCTTTGGATCCAAAGCTGTTTTCCCAGCCAGTGGCTTCAGCACTGATTCCAGTTTGTGGAGCAATGTGACATCTGGGGATATGTTTTCCCAACTTGGAAATCAGTCTGTACAGTCATAATAAAGTATGAGATTTGGGGTAAGGGGTATGGTATATATTGTGCTGGGGTGTTATTGTGGAAAATATTTAAAGTCAATCAGGGGTTTCTACCCTGTCTTTGATCATTTAGTTCCCAGATAAAAGGCACAAACTTTTAAATTTATAATAAACCTTTACAGCACAAGAACTGAGCAGATCTGTCCTCTATGCCATTATGTCTACCTCCCTGCCAATAACCCTGAGATATGACTTGCCATGTTCCATGTAGGCTGCTTTTACTCTGACTGGCCAACCCTCATAGTTATTTCTTTTAATCTGTTACTACACAGTGTCTTCTCCTCCCTCCACCTTCTTTTCCTCTCTTCTCTAATGATGGTCCTCCTCATATACCAAGCCTGGGAACTGAAGCCCCATCTACCTCTCTTCTGCTCAGCTATAAGCTGTCTGCATCTTTATTCAACCAATAGTTTTAAATTAAGGAGCAAAGTCACATAGCATTACTTGGTATACATAAGGATTTTCTCATCCCTGAGGGCAACCAGACCTTGGAGGACAGTATTTAGCATTACAATACATAGCAACAAACCAAACCTCAATGGGGTCTGATGGTGATGGCATATGGTGAGGGGGTATGATGTATCATGGGGGTATGGTGTTGGGGGCCGTGTATCCATCCAGGTACATGGTGAATGCTAAACTTTGCACCTGAGAAGGATGGAATCAGAAAAATGAAAGGGACCACACAGGGACCATATGGACAACTTCTCAAAACATCTGTTGTAGACTGTCTCCTACTGGGCTGCCCTCTAAATTCTCCCTCGAAACCTGAATAAGTGAAGCCCTTTGTGAGCCTCCCTGGAATATCTCATTCCCACCCTTGAGAGACTCATGACAGTCTGTCCATGCATGTCACACTCACCTTTTTATGTCATTTCTGTTTCCACAGGGGACTCATTGCCAATGGCTTCACAGAGACCCATTATCTGCAAGATGGTACTGATGTCTCCCTCACTCGAAATTACACGGTAATTCCTGCATGTTTTGGCCAACAGAACTCTGTACATGGTATCTGTGCTGACACTTTTGTAGCTGTTTTGTTCTGAGCTAAGAACATTCCCAGATTCTTAATCTAGGCCCCAAAAATCCCTGAAGAAACCAGGCTTACACCTTACATTCCAACTCCCTGGAAGCTGAGACAGGAGGATCACCGAGGTTAGAGGCTAGTGTAGGCTATAAAGTGAATTTTAGGACAGCCTGTGCTACAAAATGAGACCCTTCCCCAAAACAACAACAAAAGCAGCTTTTAAAGAAAGGTGATGTGCCAGACATGGTGACATTGACTTTTAACCTCAGCACTTTGGGGATCTCCATGAGTTCAAGACCAACCTGGTCTATATAACCAGAGCTACATAGTGAGTCCCTGCCTAAATGTAAAATAGGAAGAGAAGGAGGAGGGGGGGTTAGAAGAGGAGGAGAAGGGGGAGGAAGACAAGGTGGAGAAGAGAAAGGAGGAGGAGGAAGAGGAGGAGGAGGAAGAGGAGGAGGAGGAAGGGGAGGAAGATGAGGAAGAGGAGGAGGAAGAGGAGGAGGAGGAGGAGGAGGAGGAGGTTGCTGTTATTTACCAGAAAGCTTGACCAGAGTTAGAGGTAGCTTAACAAGCAGTCCTGCCTGTAACTTTAATTTTTTTCAAACCTTACTTTTAATAATGATTCTTAAACACTTTAAACTCCCTTGTAGCCCACCACCCACCAGAGGTAGAAGAAAAGAAAGGATACAGGGAGAAGTGGACTATTTAGAAAGGTTCTTTGGAGCAACTCCCTTCCATGTTGTCTGGAAGTTGGCAGTTCACTTCACAGGTTAGCAGGCGGCAGCAGCTCGATCCACCCACAAACACTTCATGGATACACCAGCAGTCCAGTTCAGTAGAGTTGAGTTAGCAACAGTGGTGACATGACCTGGCAGAGACAGCCAGGCCTCAGCCTAGGCTCGAGTCAGAAGAAGGAACCAGCAGGAACAGCAGCAGAAGTTCTTGGCTGTGCCTCTCTCAGGGAAGCAAAGATCAGTGAAGACTCGGGACCCACAAGCATTGTACTGCTAGCTGTACCAGCAAACCAAGCTCTGTCTCTGTCACTCTGTGGAGTCCTATTTGTACCCTCCAAACATCACTTGTCCTCCACGTGCCGTGCCTTAGCACATGCATCCAATCAGCCTGAGTCCATGGAAGCAGCAAGAAACTGCAGCATACCATCAGAAGGTTTCTCTCTATGGAGTCCCCACAAATGCAGTTCAACTACACAATGCAAGGTGGGCCAATACATATGTGTTGTTAGCAAGAATCCTTCATTACATGTCCCTTCGTGTGCTTGCCTTAGCAGAACATTCTCTCTCCTGCATCTTTTTCAGTGAAACGTTCCTTCACTAGTCTGTGTTAACCTTTCACAACTATGTCCACTTTCATGAGTTTGCCCCAGCAAAAATGCCATCCAACGTACTTTCCAAAGAGCCCTACATTTCCATTTCACCTGCCACAAAGCTTGGCCAGAGTTAGAGGTGGCTTAGCAAGCAATCCTGCCACAGCTAAGTTTTGCTGTGTTAAACTTTGCAGTATTTTAAAGAAATGTAGAGGGAAAGTGATTTTGTTGAACCTACCTTAAAGGAGTGTACAATATACTTTCTGTTGAGTTACTACAATATATTAATCACCTCCTGACCAACTTTTCTACTATTTGCACTTTAAAAATATTTAGAGTATGTGCATATGTGTGTGTGTCCATGTTGTAGTCAGGGGACAGTTTGTGGTAATCAGTTCTATTCTTCTATGGTTTGGGTCCCAGAGACAGAACTTTTACATGATCAGGCTTGGCAGAGAGTGCCTTTACCCACTAAGGCATCTCTGAGATTGTTTGCGCTTTTATATGTAACTTTGGGCCACATTCATTTGTGTGCTCTTTGGCACACACTATGCATCTGTGTGTACACACAGCCCTATATGTAAATTCCATGAGATTCCAAAAGCAGAGGATAAAATCAATGCCCTGTGAGGGAAGAAGAGGCTCCTTGCTATAAAGAACTATGTGCATGCGCATTTGTTTTTAAAAATCGAGCCAGTGGAGTCGCCCTCCCTCTTGGGACCCCCTCCGTTCTCTGTGTCAGGCCTCCAGCACTCTCCTTAGACCATCTTTGGGACTTGGCACTTAGGAGTGGACACTTCCTGATCTGGAAACGTGGTAGGATGAGCTGCCCCAGCTCTCCCAGCCCTAAGAAGACAGAGATCCAAAACAAAATATAAATATCTACAAGATTTTGTGAAAATTACAAGCTTAAAAGTGAATCAGGAAAAGCCATCCAAGAGATATCAGCTAAGTGTAGTGACTCACACCTGTAATCCACGCACTTAGGACACATACAAGAGAATAACAGCGAACCCAAGGCCAGCCTAGGCTATATAGTGAATTCCAGATTAGCCTAGGCTATAGTGAGACCCTCTCTAAAATTAACAAAATGATATGTGGGAGCAGGGATACCCAGAGCTTTGGCTACTAAGTTTGGGCCATGGAATCCCAAAAGGCTTCTCAGGACCCAGATCTGGGAGGGGAAGAGAGAGAATGAATGAATATGACTGAGAATGAGTATAAAGGCCAGATGCTAGAGCAGAGAAGAAGGAACTGAAGATCTGCAGTTAGAATCTCACAAAGGTTGGCTTCCCAGGGAAACTTTTTGTGAAGAACTCTCCCAGCCCTACAGAATGTAAGAAAGAATTGTCCACCAGGTATCATGAATTGAAAGATTACACACATACACATACATGGAACAAAGGAAGGAAGGAAGGAAGGAAGGAAGGAAGGAAGGAAGGAAGGAAAGAATAAAGAAGGAAAAACATGGACCCCGTGCAGCCTTTCACATGTGTTATATGCATTATGTGCACTGGGGATGCGTTGGCCTGTATCCAGAGTCTGAGTATCATCATCAGTATTATCACCATCAGGCTGGTATTCCCAGTCAGATATTGACCTCAAAGCTACTCCCAAGCCAGGGAAGTCTGCTTGAGCCCAGGCTGGAGCCAGGATTAGAGTGTTTCCTAGAGAATTTTCTACAGCCCCAGTGTATGAGATGACCATGCAAAAAGAAAAGAGGGTAATAAAATTTTAAGGATGAACCCTAAGGCAAAAATCACAAGCCAGACAATGAACAAAGGCACAGTGAAGGAGCTCCCATGGGCAAAAGAAGAGAGAAAACAAGTCCTCCCCAGAAGAGAGATAGGAGAAAAGCCAGAGGGGAAAAAATTGAAGAATAAGATAGATCTACTGGAAATTCCACAAAAATCCAATACTCAGTGTAGGAAAGAAGCAGTAATCAAATAGCTTGTGACAGTGGTGTTCCAAGATTGAAGGAAGATATGAACCTTGACAAAAACCCACCAATCCTGGGATAAAGATCAGAAATACTCTTGGGTGATTTACAGAGGACCTGCAGGATGTCAAAGAAAATGTCTTAAAACTGCCTGAGTCAAAGCAATTTGTAACAAATGAGGATATAATAAATCTCATCAGCAATTATGGATTAAAGCTACAGGGAATGAGACTCTACCAGCAGCTGACTGAGACAGATACAGATCCAGCCAACTGAGGTCTGAGACTCCTATAGAAGAGTTAGGGGAAGATTGAAAGAACTAAAGGGGATGGCAACCCCATAGGAAGACCAGCATTGTCAACTAACCCGGACCTCTGGAAGCTCCAGAGACTAAGCCACCAACCAAAGAGCATACACGGGCTGGCCTGTGCCACCTCACCCCACACATATGTAGCAGAGGACTGCCTTGTTTGCCCTCAGTGGGAAGGATGTGCCTAATCTGGTGGGTCCAGACTTTGATGCCCCAGGGAAAAGAAATGCCCCCCCCCCCAGTGGGGGAGCACCCTTTCAGAGGTGAAGGGAAGGAGTGGGGTAAAGAACTCTGGAAGGGGGAAGTGGAAGGAGGCAACATTGTAATGTAAATAAGTAGAATAATTTTAAAAACTACAGGGAGAGGGACAGTAACTGGCACCCTCAACTCTGTGTTGAAATGACTTTACAAAGCCAAGAGTGCACAGCCACACCTATTCAACAATTCAAGAACTTACCATTCCCAGAGCCTAACAATGGCTATCCAGGCAAGAATGCCCTGCACAGGACAGTTCAGCAAGAAGGAAACTAAATGCCAGGGTAAGAGGCCAGAGGCAATAGCAAGCAAAACAATTGCACCAAATAAATCTATTTAAAATAACAGTTAGGAGGGACTATGTTTGAGTGTTCTCAAACAAGACGGAGAAACAGACTTGAAATGGTTTAAGAGTTTGTCTTGTACTAAAATTATAGGCATGCTGATTAACTTTGATAAGTAAAATATGAGGCACCTGAACATTTTCAGAATAAACATCTAAAGAACAGAAAACCAGTGTATTCTTCCAAATAACAGGCTATCAATGGAAATCCTGTTTCAACCCAGTACAGGGCAGGAAAAAAGGAAAGGATGGGAAAAGAAAGAGAGTAAATATAAAACACGAAGGAATAAGATAAAAATAATATAACATATGCATCTCATTGTATGTAAATAGGTTGAGTAGACTTGTTAAGACCCATATGGAAAGAAATCAAAAGAATTGGTAGATAGATCTGAATTTAAAAATAAATAAATAAAGCAGTTGTACTGACATCAGACAAGCTAGTGAAGTAGCCAGAGGGGCAGAGAGGTAGGGAGAGAAAGACATATTGGTGACCAAGAGGTCATTATGTAATGAGAAAGAAACAAGTCAAATCGGTAGTGAGCACCTGTGGGACAGCTTGGGTTGAATCTTTGTGGCCAAGCCCAATGACTTTATTTTGATCTATAGAAGCCATACAGAAGGAAGAGAGAACATTCCCTCAGGTTGACCTCTGGCTTCCGCACGCATGTTTAGATACATGTGTACACACACTCATGTAGGCACACAAATAAATAAATAAATAAATAAATAAATAAATAAATAAATAAATAAATAAATGGCTATTGGAAAAGCTGTGCAACTGCTTATACTAACAGGGAATTCTCAAAATAGATTTTTTAAAACTGTAACTGAGAAGGACTGTGACTTTTAAATCTACAGGTTCACCTGCAGTTGACACTTCAGCCCAACTCCTAACTATAGGATTTCTTAAAAATCTAAAGTATCCATTAAAATTAGGGATGTAAAGCTTTGTTTTACTCCTTAGTTCAATAATTTAAAAGCAACCCTCCAAACCACCATAACCCTTACCTATCACAATTTCTCCCCAAGAGAAAATTCTCCAGAAAAAAAAAACCCTCTCTGGTTCCATAGAACCTTACATGGCCTCCTGTGGATAGCAGTTTTCAAGAACTGATTCACCCAATCGATACAGTGTCTCTATCCACAAGCTGTCTATCCTCCCATTCACCTCTTCAGTGGGGGTGGAATAATGTTGAATAAAATACATTCATTAGCACATAAGCACTACTGGTTGCTCTATTAGTTTAACCAGCAGAATTAGACTAAGGCATTCTAGTGAGTTTCATTTACCAGCTTTACCGCTACAAATCTGACCAAAGAGTTGAAGTATTTAAAAATAAAAACACAGATAAAAATACATTGGATATATTTACTACAATGAAGTAAAATAAAAGTGTATTTACTACAAAATATTTGCTATAATAAAATATGTACAAATCACTTTGAGAGGCCAGTTCAGTGAGGGACGGATATTTGATATGTTTTCACAGATAAGAAAAGTCCAGTGGAAGTTCTGTGAATCCTTTAATAATAGTAAGGAGTTGTGGACTTGGACATTGAAAGTTTAGGAGTCATGGAAGATGGTTTGGGTTTGTGCCATCCAAAGGCACCAGGGGATCAAGTGAGAAGTCTCGGTAGATCGAAGACAAGACATGCTCTGGGTTGGAAGTTGCAGTTGATGGAGAGAATCCCGGTAGAAACTGCTATGTGATGACCAAAGGGACAGATAATACAGGTGCCAAATGATACCTGGTGAGGAACATTCTGCCAATAGGGCTTTCCTCTCCATATGGTCACAAATGGACAATGGGTCTTCCACAATACTCCTAGGAGCAGTTACTTCTTAGAAGGAAGGGGCAGAGAGAGCAACAGCCCCAAGTTTGTCTGTGTTGGATCTGAATGGGGCAGCAGGCAGAGGAGGAGTCAGTGGACCATTGAATATTTGTGGACAACAGGAAAAGATTGGAGGTAGGACCTGAGGGTTGACCTCATGTATAAGCATGGTACTTAAGTTTACACTGGGCTGGCTAACTCTATCCTCCATATATTTGTCTGGCTATCTTATTTAAAATACATTTTAAACATAACTCCCCAAACTATTTCCATTATATATACTGTTATCCCAAAGAGAAACAGCAAAGGAAGAGCCTAGAAAGGCCACTCTTCCAACTTCACAATGATGAAGGATGCTCTTCTACCATGCATGTAAGGTACACATCTGCAATTATAGCTTTATGTTCTGTTTCCATCTCCCTTGCTTGTCCTCAACACACACACACATATACACACTAGGAAGGAAGAATAAGTAAGGATAAGAAAAATGGACAAATTTGGGACCATGTACTAGAGGGTCCAAGAGTTGATAGTTCAGGTTTGGACTTGGATCACAAACAAAGCTAAAAGCTCCAAATCCAGACCTCCTAGAAAAGAGCTGGGATGGAAGGTTCCAGAATTTTAATAGTCATCACCTCTGTAAGCTCCATGCTTCTCTGCATTTTTATTGATGTGTTTATAGGGCCAGGGCCTTGCTCCCTTCCTTCTCACTCTACCTGGGGGTGTTTGGATAAAGGAGTCCTTTCCCAGGATGAGTCCATAGGCTGGAAAGGGATGAAGGTATAGAAATTATTAGAAGCTTCACTTCTACCCAGACCAGTGTCCCTCTAAGATATACTAGACAGAGAGAAGGTCTTTTCAGAAACTGATGCTGTGGTTTAATCTTCAGCTGGCTGGATCTTAAGTAGGTGAAGAAACTAAGAAGCAACTAAAAGTGGACTTCCCACCCCTCTCAGGACTCAGGAGCAACAGCACAGTCACATTCCTAATTAGAAAATGGCCATGTCCTCTTTTCACCCATCGGTCCCCTTGCCTAGGTCCTCATTACATTTCTCAGTATCATGATCACAGATCTCGAAGGAAGGAAGGAAGGAAGGAAGGAAGGAAGGAAGGAAGGAAGGAAGGAAGGAGGAAGGAAGGAAGGAAGGAAGGAAGGAAGGAAGGAAGGAAGGAGGAAGGAAGGAGGAAGGAAGGAAGGAAGGAAGGAAGGAAGGAAGGAAGGAAGGAAGGAAGGATGGATGGATTTGTTTGTCTCACGGTTTGCAGACACAGTCCACCATGATTCACAGACACAAGTACCAGGACTGTGATAGGAGCGCTTGGCTGAAGCCCTTCATGTCTCTATATCTTCGCAGAACAGGAAGCAGAGGGAAAGATCCTGCAGAAGTGGGGACATAGCTTTAAGGCCCAGGCCCTAGTGACTCACTTCTGCTAACTAGGCCCTGCCTCCTAAAGCTTCTACAGCCTTCTAAACCAGCATCACCAGGTAGTAACCAAGTGTTCTAACACATGGGGGAGAGGTCTCCTCAAATGCTGGCCTTCTGGTCATGGCAGCTAAAGCATCAACCATGCTATGGCAAAGATACAAAGCCAAAGAGCTGTCTCCCTGAACAGAGTCAGGGCGCGGCAGCTAGGCCTTGTTTCTGGTGAGGAGTGAGATGCAGCCTTGGGAGTTTGATTCTTGTTGACTCAGACTGGAAAACAAAGGGAATTCGCTGACTCCTCTCCTTGCCCCTTATAATCATCCCTCAATGGGTCAGCCTGAATTTAAAGTTACTTGTGGAGTGAGAACCACTTGGCCGGAGTGTTTTTGTTGTTTTTAATATAACAACAATTAGGGCAAGCTGCTTGACTCAGAGCAGTGGCTGAGTTTAACTCTGGAATCAATCTCTTATGTCTCCTTTCCAAGATAAAGTATGTGAGTTTGTCCTTTGGTGGCTACATCTAAGAAATAATTATCTTCTATGCTGTCACTCCTAATATGGCCTGTGGGTGACCATAGGCATGCCTATGTGGGCTAATCACATCCCCACAGAAGCCCTGGGGAGACTGGAGTAGCCGGCCAGCTCTCTCAGTGTCTGTAGTGTTTGGTAAAAATGTATCTGTCTGTTCCTCACATGTTGACTGGACAACTGCTTGGGCCTCGCACTGTACCCACCACTGAGAATACAACAGGGTTAAATATAGGTGAGGGGACCTATGGAGAGAACTCTTTTTCTCTCCTCTTGGGACTGGTGTGGTTCCAGCGACCACATCTGTGCTAAGTGTACTGAAAGAAAGGCCACAAGGGCCTGATCTTTTTCGAAGGTGTCAGAGAAGGCTGCATGGAGGAAAGACCATGTGAGTCAAAATTTTAAAGCTGGAGGAGGCATTCACCCAGAGTCAGGAAAAAGAGGGCATTCCAGAACACTGCTACAGTTTTCCCCGTATGGGGGGGGGGGCAGGGAGGAGGGGGAGGGAGGTATGCAAATGTGACTAAGCTCAGAGTGATTTGGAACAAAGTCGTGATAGAAGAATGTTTGAAGGCCTCTGGAATGTCCCTTTAAGGTGTGTCATGGGTATGCTGGGGATCTGAGGGCATGGGAGAGGCTATGGTAAGACCAGACAAGTGTCTGGCCTAGGTGAGCTGAAGATTGAATAGACAGTCTCTGCTATAAAGACCGGGTGTACAAAGATGGAGAGAAGGCAGGGTGCCTGAACATACCTAGAAGGACCACTGTGGAAAACCAAGGGAGTTTCCGAGGCCATTTACAGGCTGTGGTGTCGTTCTTACTCTAAAGGTACCAGCATTTGTAGGAATTCTTGGAGGTGGGCCTTCACTTCAGGTGTGGTAGCTATAGGCCTAAGGACAGCAGCCACAGTGCCACTCTAACTGGTTCCAAATACCAGCTTGACTGGAGTGCTACACCAGATATACAATGCAGAAGTGAAGTAACAGACACAAGGCCTGCACACAGTCAGGCCTTTGGGTAGGTTAGCCCACTACCATGGTGAGAGTTACTTGCAACAGCCCTTGGCTCTGCTGTGCCCTGAGAGTCTCTGAATCTTGTGGCTAGACAAGAGACTGGGCTGCAGCTGGAGTGGGTACATGAGCGCTTCAGGAACTGGTCTCTCCAGCCTTGGGAGTCTCCATCAAAAGCAGCTGGGCCTGAAGGTCTGGTAACTCTGCCCACTCCATGTCCCCTTCCCTCCTGGCATCTCTACAAAACCCCTCACCACTAAAGAAGATCTGGAACTGGACCTTAGAAATGAATGAAGGTGTGCAAGTCAAGAGTGCTCCTTTCCCTCTAGCAGGTCAGTTTCTCTTGCCCTCCTTTATTTCCTTATCCCGTAACAACATGCTGTACAAGAAGTCAGCATGGGAGAGCAGTAGCTAGGAAAATCTGTACAGTGTAGCTGACTTAAGCACATGCTTGTTTTAGTATTTGTGAAAATGGCTTACATCTTACAGATTACTTCTCCATGCTGTTTCTTAGATCTCTAAAACCCCAATAGATTAAAATACATTCCATTTTACAGATTAAACACTAAGACTCTCACAGGTCTCAGCTCAAGACGTGGAGCCCAGGTCGATCTCGGTGGCATCACAATGACAGATAGGCTTCTTGACCTCTCAGGAGATCACAGTGAACAGGAGTGTAATTTTCTCGTCCATTCATCCAGATTCCAGCACAGCCAAGTAACTCTTGTGGCCCCCAAAGTTAGGCCTGAGCAGTCTGTCACCAGACATGGTTCTTGTTAGAGCTGGGGAGCAGTGACAGCCCTGGGAGGATGGATGTGCCCACTGTCTTCTCTACAGTTGCATCGTGGACACACACATACTCAGGGCTAAGCATGGGGCAGATGGCTCTGTTAACACACAGGCTGCAAAGTCACCATTCCCTTTGCTTGAGGTGTGTGCTCTTGTTGGGGATTGATGTTCTGTATGAGAGACAAAAAGCCTGGCTTGATAAAATTTGGACTGGCTTGTGTGCAAGCAAACACACCACACTTGCAAACACACTCATTCATATTCTCTCTCTCTCTCTCTCTCTCTCTCTCTCTCTCTCTCTCTCTCTCT
>NW_021604659.1:2136504-2183593 GCF_004785775.1 Grammomys surdaster
TCTCTCTCTCTCTCTCTCTCTCTCTCTCTCTCTCTCTCTCTCTCTCTCTCTCTCATATGCAGTTTTTTCTTCCTTTGGAACTGACTCCCTTCTCCTGTGATCCCATGAGTGACGTCAGGGTGAGACCCTGTAGGAGAGTGTGGAGCGCAAGCTTCCCTTGTAGGTGGAAGCTTTTTACGGGGGGGAAAAACACAAAGAAGCTCATGAGAGTGTAGGACATATGTCCCTAGCAGTGGAGCATAGTGGGGAGCCTGCCTGGAGTGAACAGGCCGGGTTCAAAGTTCTGCCCTGCCATCAGCCACCTCCATGACCTTTAATGGCAGTTTAACAATTATGACCTCAGCTTCCACATCCTTTGAGCAAGAAGTTAGCTGGAAAAGCAAGGTTGGCCTTAGATGGCCCCAACTTCTTTCCAGCTAAAAACGTCTTGTCTTGAAGCATTGAATCAAAAGGATTCGCTGTATTGCCTATGGCAGCAGTGGCCCAGGCCTTGGGAGCACATCGAAAACAACATTCTCTTAGCACACCCTCCCAGACTCTGTCTTCTAAAAGTCCTTTTAAATCGCAAAGTGGAGCCACTTTTGCTACCACTTCGGCATATAAAGTCCCCTTCCTCCTAGTCCACGGAGGGGGTGGGGGAGTGGTATCAAGAGTTTGATTTGACTTCCCGCAGGGCATGGAGTTGAGGGCTACCAATTTTCAGGTTCAAGAGTTGTTACTCCAGCTTCTTGTTACCCACCATTAGGTTTGATTGATAGTATTAAACAGAAGGCAAACGGTATTTTACTGGAGCGGGAAAACGCATTCGGTTAAATAATAAGTATATAAAATGCACAGTTAGAGCTTTTGTGAAGGGAGAGATGTAATTTTGTGGTTGTGCATGTTCAGGACTCTCTTCCACATGAGGTTTTGTTGGGAGAAGTAGAATGCATTGGATCAGCAGAATGAAGCAAAGAAGATGGTCCTAGGAGGGCATGGTCTCATTCAGAACATCTTTAGAGTCAGGAGGCTGTGCAGTTGGATGCTTTGGGGGCAGTCAGAGAGAGGAGAGGGTAGAGGTCTGAGAATGGCTATACAGAGACCAATAACCACAGATACCCAGCAAGGACCACTATGGTAATGCAGATCCAGGGTTCTCTAGGTTGAGCACAGATCTTCTCTGACCACTGGATGCCTGTCATGTCTCCTGCTGTGTGGCACATTCAGAACCTACGGGCCAAGTGTTCATAAGCCTAGAAGATCTGATTGGTCCGAGCATCTGAGTCTAAGCATAGGGACCAGCTGATTTCACATACTAGCTTGTGGAACAAAGTGGGTTTTGCTAGTCTCTGATCAGGGTACCACCTGTAAAGACCCCTTTGCCTCTGACCCTGCCTTAGGAGTCAAGGTCCCAGCAGGGTCATAAAATGTATCTCTGCCACAATCCAATTTCTGAACCAGTACGTGGAGGGCCCAACTACGTCTTTCTGAGTCATGAAGTTATCCAGACAGTGACTCACAGCTTCATCAAAATGAAATCATGTTCATTTACATGTGGTGAGTCATGTTGAAAAACACTAAATTTCAGGAAATTGGAATTGTCTGGGAGAATCTAGTGACCGTGCTCTGCAGTCTAAGACTTTAATCCCTGTCAGTCCTGAGCAAGGGACTCAGGCGCTAACTCAGGTAAATTGAGAAGTAAGTTGCGACCTCTCCTGACAACTAAGATGGGTAGGGTTGTTGACTTCAAGGAATGGTTTATGAACACCAAACTCCTCTTTCCTTGATTCATAAAAGCAATATTTCAAGTTATTGAACTGGAAATTAATTTGATACTAATTTGTTCTCAGCCCGCGCTTTAATGAGCTTGTATTCCTGTGTATTTAATTAGAAAGTACACTTGATAAACAATCCATTAACAACAGAGCCTGAGAACAAATGAGTTTCAAATTTCAGAAGTCAGTAATTATTGTCACTGTGTGGTTTTTCATCCCCTCCCCCCAAATGAGAGAAACTCTAAGACGGATCTCAAAGGTGATCCTGCTTGTCCGGGAAGCCTAGACTCCAATAGCAGTTGCTATGCTGTCCTACTCAGTGTCACCTTCAGCTTTGACATGCCTGCAGGTGCCCGGAGCTAGAATCTACTCCCCACCCCAGCCTGTATAGCACAGCCTTGGAGGGGACCAAGATCCCCCTGATGCCCTGAGATATTTCAATCCAGTTACATGCATCCCTCGTGTGAGCAAATTTTTACATGACTCCCCTGAAAGTAAGGGCAGAGCAGAATCATTCAAAATCTACACAGACAGCAAGGAGGCACACTCCTATCCATGTCACCCCTCCTTGATGTTCTACTGATATCCGATATGGCTGGTTGGACAGCCACATCCCCTTTCATTCCCCTAGCTAAATTGGACCAAGCCACTGCTTATTGAAAAGGACAGTCTCATGGAGGAGAGACAGATTGCTAGGCACTCGTGCTCCTGTGTCAGCATGTGTGCTCCCTGAACTGTGTGCTCCCTCCATCAGCCACTGCCTTTGCAGTTTTCCATCTGTAGGTAATTCCTTCTCCAGCCCTGGCCTCTGGACACCAGCTGTCCATACTGCAGCATATGCAGTGAGATACTCTTCAGCAAGAAAAAGAAAGCAGAATTCATAATGGAACCTGGAAAACATTATGCTGCATGAAAGAAGCCAGGCACGGGGCCATGCATCACAGGCTTCCATTTACATAAAATGAACACAGCAAGCAAATCCATAGGGACAGAAGGGAGACTAGTGGTTGCCAGGGGTGGTGAGGAGGGACTGCTGGGTTCCAGGTGTCTCTGTGGGGTCGTTAAAATGCTCTGGAATGAGATGGTGGAGATTGTTGTGCATCCTTGTGGATTTCAGTGATGGAGGACTTCAGGTACTCTATGTACTCTAAACAGAACACCATTACAATGCTGACATGGCGTGCTTTAAAATAGTGAAATGTGTGGCATGGGAATTTAATCTTAATTGTAAAAGAGAATTAGCTCTTCAGGATATCCAATTGTCATGTAAAAGAATTGTAATTAAAAGAGTGGAACTGGCTTAGGAGTGGACAGTTGAGCATTCCTTGGTGGACTATAAAACAGAGAAGAGACATAGACATACCCTGAGTATTCCCATATGCTGTGCTTGAACATCTCACGTGCTTGATCACTAAGTCCTCAACTGCTGATACTATTGGGGGAGGCCTTGTTGTAGGAAGTGGGTCACTAGGGGTAAGTCACTCTCTACTTTTTTGTTGTCATGGAGAAGCAAGCAGCATCCTTCTCCCACTGCCAAGAAGTCCACTATGCCTCCCCTGCCACAATGGACTATGAGCTGAAAGGAATCCTTTCTCCTTGAAGTTTCTATTAGGTATCACAGCAACAAGAAAAGTCACAAACAGCACATGACAGAGTGTTGGGAGAAAACTGATGAGCAGTGGTGATTAATGGCTGGTGTGAGCTTGTAGGAGACGTTGTAGACTAGCCCTGTACTTCCAGGTTGTAAATAAATCCTGAGTAGATTAAAGAGCTACCCTCAAGACTATGTAAATAGAAGAAAATAAAAGGTATGTACCCGTGACCTCAAAGAAAACTGCCTTTAGTAATAGAGTAAATTTAGAGGGTGGAAGAGACTCAAATTTATAAAGCCAGAAACTCTGGGCAATAATAGTCAGGTTCAAAGAATTTTCTTGCACAGCAATGGGGGTAAAATATTAACATCCTGAATCTATATAAAGAGCTCTAAAATCAGAAAATAAAAAGCTCAAACAGCACTACCATTACCTGTCTCCATGCAGCCTTCCCACGTCCCTTCATCCTTTGCCTTTCAGATGACCCAAGGATTTTATCCTCTTGTGTTGTTGAGATGAAATTATCTTAGCAAATTTCTCACAACATCATGGGTTTTCCTTTGTTACTCAAACCCATCTGGTGTTTGTTTGTTTGTTTGTTTGTTTGTTTTTAATTGATAGTGGTGGTAATGGTGGTGTGTGTGCACATGAGTTTATGTGTACCACATGCGCTCAGGAGTCCATGGAGGCTGGAAAAGGGTATCAGATCTGATTCCCTGGAACTGAATTTCAGATGGTTGTGAGGTACAGAGCCAGTGCTGGGAACCAAACCGCCATCTTCTTCATGAACAGCAAAAGCCACTGAGCCATCTTTCTAGTCCTGGTTGTTTTTCTTAGCAAAGTTAAGATTGTCTTTGTGTATGACTGTCATCACCAGGAGTAAGGCACCTGTGAGGTGACATGAGCATGTCAGAGGCAGGCTGAAACCTGATTGTCACTTAGAAGAGGTGATCCTTTTCCTACAAAATGTTGGTATGTTGCTGGCATTCTGGAGGCCTGGGTGAGGAGTGCTGGTATGAGCAACCATTCCTTGCCAATCAGCTGTTTAATTGGAACTGTGACTCAACCTTTTTTCACCAGCACAATTAACCTTGAATCTGGACAGAGATCTGTCTTCCCAGGAGGCATCTGTGCTGAAGTTTCTTTGGGGGATGTTACTAGTATCCTACAGAGATATTTTTTTTTTCTCCTGAGACTTCCCTCAGTGATCTTCCTGCTGAGCTGTTTATAGGTGACTCTGTGAGATCTCTTCTTTGATTCTTCACGAGCCCTGTCTGCTGTTGAGCTATAGAGTGAATGTGGGCATGGGTTCTGTTGAGTTGTGAGTCCTGTGTCTGTTGCCCCATGGCAGGGGCATGGGAATTTGAGTTCATGCCACACAGTGCAGGGCAGACATCAGGCTGTGAGAAGCCACAGAGCTCCACTCCAGGGATGGGGAGAACATAGTCTGGGGCCCCATGGGGTCCAGAGCTCTTGGGGTGGGGATCCCTGGGCCCAGAGGAGACTGGAAACTGACTGGTCTCAAGCCCTTGGGCTCTCAGTCGACCTGAAGCTGAAGGGGTGAGAAGAAGAGGCTCCAGCTGCATCCCACAAGAAGGAGACTCTTGGTCACTGTGATTTGCTTGGCTGGGTCATGTCTAGCTTGGCTCGCTCACTTGAATTGGTGGAGTCTGTGGCTGGAAGTAGAGAGGTTATCGGCAGGAGATTAGAAGGCAGCTTGGCAGTTAAAGACCATCTCCACGGTTCCCCCACAGTGGGCCTGAAAAAGGAGAGGTAGTCCATGGTCTTAAATGTTTATTGTCATGGCAGAAAGTGGATGAAGCTATACCCCATGTTCTCAGGGTGGGCCTGAGGTTAAATACCTTTTTCGAGGAGAAGGGTCTGGGAAGGAATGCTTAATTGGCTACGCCCTCTGTCCTTTAGGTAGCTCATGAATATGGAGATGTCTGAGGCTCTGAAGCCTGTAGTCACGCCCTCTACCTGTGCTATGTGACTGATGGCCACAAACCTCTCTTTGGGAGGGACTGTAGAGGGCTGTAGCTATGTGAAAGGGGACACGAGCACAGGAGTAAGGCCAAACTCCTTCCATCCCTGGAGGGTCTCTGGGGGTCAAGGCCTACTCGACCAAGTACCCAGCTGGCTCTCACAACCCACCGCCCCACAGTTTGCTCTGCTGTTCCTAAGCTACCCATTCAGGCCTGGGTTTAGTGACTCTCACAGTGTGCTTAAATACCCCAGCGTTTCCTCGGCTCATTACTGGAGACAATTTACATGAGGGTAAACCAGGGGTGTCGGTGTGATTTGTTCTGCTGCTGCATCTTGTACCACAGTGGGCATTAGAGCTCTCCTGGAGGGATGACAGACATGTAAGAGTGGAGGCCGATCAGGCATGTCCAAACCCTTCTGATAGTCTCTAAGCAGGTCTGATTCTCTAACCAGAGACTTGGGCAAGTCTCATTGGGCTTAACATTGAATGGTAAGACGGCCTGTATCATACAGTATAACATGTCCTATAGCTAAAGCAAGGAGAGGGGATTAGAGGAACCTGGATTGATTGGTTGATTGATTGATTGATTGACTGATTTTTCCCTCTCTCCCTTTCAGGATCATTGTTACTACCATGGACATGTACAAGGGGATGCTGCATCAGTGGTCAGCCTCAGTACTTGCTCTGGTCTCAGGTAAGTGTATATGACCACTGAAGCTCCAATTTAACCAACCATAGACCACCCCTGTCTCTGCACTCACTTGAAGACCCTGAGAGAAGACCATGTGGACTCACAACACAGGTGCTCCTCAGCCTTGGGACGAGGCCTGCATAGCTACTTCCAATAATACAGCTGACCCAGGGTCATAGCTTCTCCTTCATTTTCCCCCTCTTTAAATTCTGTTCTCAAGCTGGGACGTTGGGGTGGGCATCTGAGAACCACAGAACTAGCTGAGTTTTGGCACCCAAGTGTGGGCTGGGGATGAAGCTATGGCTCAGTGGTAAACATGCCTAGCTACACAAACCCATAGATCCAGTCACCAACACTGCCAGAAAGTGAAGAACACAGACATTGCATGAAGAATCTTCTGTGTTTATGGCCATGATGCTTAAAATCTCCAAGTGCTAAGAGATATGGCATTGTTTATTAATATCATAGGATCTTGCTTAATCAAAACAGATTTAATCCCTGCTTCTTACTGGGAAAGAGTAAACACTAATTTAACATTGACCATGTGAAGTTGATCTCACGCCCACCTGGGCAGGTTTTTCCTGATGATTTGTGGATGAGAGTAGGAAATGATGACCTTCTGTCACTCTGGAATTACACTCCATCCTTCCAAGTCAACCAGTCACTACTGGAGAAGCTACTTGTCTTGACTTTTTTTTTTTTTTTTTTTTTTACTATATTTGTGTGTTGATTTGTGAACTATCATTTGGCCAGGGCACCAGAGTGAGGCTCTGTGGGAGGGAGGAGAGAAAGACCTAGAAACTTTACCAGCTTAAATGACAGGGTGGGACTGTATTTTATATGTCTATAGTAACTGCCATCTCTGTGAGTTCTGTGAGAATGTGGGGAGAATGAGACTCACATTACACACATGCCACAGACTACAGACACATAACAATACAACACACACACACAAATGAACATTTAATCAGTAGCTTACACACACACACACACACATACACACACACACACACACACACACACACACACACACTGTATTGCTTTACACATCTTTGACATGGCATTTCTGGAATACCATTGAGTTTCAGTGTTTCTCTTGGTCTAAGAAAGGAAGGTGGTGTCTTGTTTTTATTCACTTCTCTCTGGTTACTCATTTATTCATGGGACACTACCCTGCCCCCAGTACTATTCTAGGCCTTAGGGATAGCACAGTAAATAAACTGTGTTCCTGGGAGAACACCTGCTAAGAGGATGCAATGGACAGAGAGTGGGTGACAGAAGCCATCATGGAGAGAAATCAAGCTGATAAAAAGGACAGGAGGGGAGGAAGTAGTCCAAGATGCAAAGATGAAGGCTAGGCACAAACATTGCAGAAAGCAGGAAATAGCATGCATACAGTGCTAGAGCAGAACAGCAAAGTGGCTGGCTTGGCTGAAAAAGGAGAAAGAGAGGTGGCAAAGGAAAATAACACCAGAGGGGACAATAGAAAGAGCACAGTGATGAGTTCTGACACAAGAGAGAGTTTGGGATATACAGGAGCCAGGGTTCATAGAAATCAAGATTGAGTGTGGAAAAGACACAGGTAGGGAGAGCTTGGTAACAAAATGAGGGCAAACCTTATCATGGTTTGGATAGAACAGGTCTCTCAAAGGCTTATATGTTGGAACATTTGATCCCCAGTTGGTGGTGCTGACTTGGGAGGTTGTGGGGCCTTTAGAGGGGCAGACCAGCTGCAAGGAGTGAATCACTGAGTTCGGGGAGGCTGGACTTTATAACCCTTCACTGCTTCCAAATGACCTCCCCTTCTCCTCCCCAGTAGACCCAGTTCTAGGCCACTCCCATCATCTGCCACGAGAGTATACCCTAAACCATGAGCCAGAATAAACCCTTCCTCTCTTAGATTGCTTCTTGTGGGATATCTGATCACAGCAACCAGAAAGGTAGTCTTGGGGTGACAGTGAACATGTCATTGAGGGTAGGTAGGCTGAGACCACTGGTTGAAACACAGTAATCAGGCAGCAAGCCAGCTGTGGGACCATGGACATCTCATTTACCCTGAGCTCCATCCTCCTGGGTTAAAGTCAATGGGTGTGAAGAAGAAAAAGATGTCTTCAAACTGGCTTGAAGACAAACAACCTGATGGGAAGGCAGACCCTGGCCATTGAAAAGTTCAGAGGGCTTCAGGCAAGGTTGGACCTAGGATCTCAAGTAGTGGTATCAGACTTGATTTTCTGTCTAACTCCAGCTTTGACTTTCTTCTGTGCTGGTTTATTTTAAGATAGTGTCTGTCTGTCTATTTGTTTGCCTGTTTTTAAATTTTAAAAAGATTTTGTTTATTTTTAACATTTATTTTTATTTTTGAGATTATAATTAATTACAGTATTTCTCCCTCCTGTTAGTCTCTCTAAGCCCTTCCATAGTCACCCACATGCTCTCCTTCAAATTCATGGCCTCTGTTTCCACTAATTTCTAGTGTATACATCTATGTATATACATATGCATTCATAAATATAACCTGAGACAGTGTTTTAGCTTGAAAAACCACACAAAGTCCCACAGAGTAGGTGACTGAGACTTCCCACAGCCCAAGAGGCTAAGTTTAGGATCAAGGTGCTGACATGATATGTTTACTTCTGAGAGCTCGTCTCAGGGCTTTTGTTTGGCACTGTCTTGAGATACACTCACATGACTACCTTCTCTGTGTGTGGAGACAGGAAGCTCTTGTGTTGGTCCCTTTTGTGAATCCTTCCTGTGACTCTGCCCTCGTGTTCTTAACCAAACTTCTTGTCTCTCAGAAAGCCCCAGTTCTAATACTACCACATTGGAGGCTATGTGAATTGTTGGTGCCAGGAACTGGCACTTAGACAATAATGAACACAGTTTAGTTTTTGTCATATTGAGTTATATTCTTCTGGCAAGAAGCTGCTGGCATTAATAAGCTTATATCCTGAGGGGGTGGGAGTGGAAGCATGAAGACCTCTCAAGTTCAGCAAATGTCTCCCAAGTGCATCTTAATTGTACTTACTGGTTTGTTGCCCACCCCTGGGAGAATCACAGTGGGACATGAATAGATATTCTGGCCCAAACATTATGTATTTAGTTTTGCTGACACAGGCAAATAATAGGGAAGGATTGGCAGCATCAAGCGCAATGGTGAACATTAGCAAGAAGGACAAAGGGAAGCCAGGGATGCTGAGCATGCCATGGTGGATCAACACTGAGATCCTTGATCAGTGGGGGCATCCAGTTGTCAGGAGGTCTCTATGAAGACATCAAATTCTAGATGAATGCCAAAAACAATGTAGACACATTTGATAAAACAGTTTATGATCCAGTGACTACAACTATCTAGAACTACTGGGCTGGGGATTCCCAGAGTAAGATTCTGATGTGGGACCTCTCCTGGGGGCATATAAAGAAATATGTATGTACCCTAGGTGGAGAAGACATCCATAGGCCTGAGAAAGGCTTCTACCCCTGTAAGTTGCTAGTCAAACGGATGTGTATCTTGGGGTTACTCACAGGAACATGGGTGGCACCACAGGGAAATCCTTTGTGCAACTTATAGATAGCTACTACAAAAGAGTTTCCTAACCCGTGGCCATTTCCTTACCTGTCTTGATTTGTTTAGCTTTACCATTTTATTTCTTGAGACAAGATCCCACATGACCCAGGGTATCCTAGAACTTGCTATGTAGCCAAGGCTTGCTTGAACTTCTAATCCTCCTGCCACTGCCTTCCTAGTGCTAGGATTATGAACACATGCCACTACACCTGGCTTCTCTTATCCACCTTTAAGCCTTGTGAGTCCCATGACCCTTCCCGTTTCTCCATGAGGAAGTACTGATAGCAGTTATCATACCCAACCCAGAGGAAACAGCTGCACAACACACCCTAAGGGAGCAAGCTTCCCCAGGTACCTGCCATGCCAGCTACCACATATTTCATCCTTCCTGCACTGCCCACTAAATGTCTGTTCCCACAAACTGCCTGAACTCTACAGACTCCTAGAAAGACACAGATAATCCTCATATAGCAAAGTCACTCAGACACAGCCGTGTCTGCATCCACACCCACCTCCCATTCCCAGCTCCCAGAAAGCATTTATTTTCCTATCACTAGCCACAGACTCCCAGAACTGGCTGAGGAATGTTGTGCAGTCACTGTGACTGTGTTCCTGCCTCACTCCCTCTTCCCAGATCTTCTTGCCACTCTAACACAGAGCACTCATCAACAGAGAAATCACAGGCCCATTCTGTCAATTTTATCTTTTCATGAGAGAAGCAGAACTCTGTATCCAATCTACAGCTCCCTGACAGAAGAATCGATCAGGGCTGGAAATAAAGAACTGTATTTATCCGTAGTGGCACCAGCATGATAGACATTAAGATAGAAAATAGGGGTAAATTTTGTGCTAAGTGTGGTGTGTTTTGGAAACCCAAGGGCATGGAAGTATCTGAGTATCCTCAATCCTCAGAAAGAAGTGGCTTATGCAAGTGTCTCTTCATTGGCTGCCCATAATGATGGACAAAGTACATCCAATTCTGTTTAATCCATAGATTCATAGCTGTTCCTCTTGTACAATTTAGACCTAGAAACCACATGTGCACATATGTGTGTGCTTATGTGTGTGTGTGCTTACGTGTGTGTGTGTGTGTAGTGTGAGTAGATGGACTCACTCTCATATGTGTACATGTGGAGGTCAGAGATGAGCACTGGGTGTCTTCTGTTGATCTTTATCATATTTTTTGAAACAAGATCTCTTACTGAGCCTGGAACTTACTAGACCAGCTTTCAGTCAGGTCTGTCTCTACCTCCCCAGTGCTTGAGGTGTAGATGTGCAGTGCCATATCCAGTTTCTCCTCAGGTGCTGTGCATCTGAATTCAGGTCTGCATGTTTGTGTGGCATGTATTTTACTCATTGAAGGCTCCCCAGCCCTGGATGAGCGTTCTTCTTTAGCTCCATGCCCTCCTCCCTAAGGGAGCTACCCTGTTCCACCATGCTGTTCTCTAGCTGCATTCCAAACATGCTCCATGCACACGTCTTGTTGTTATCATCCCTGCCTGTCCCCTGCCTCAGCTTAGTTGGCCTTTGCAACGTCCACTCTCCTGTCAAGGCCAAATCAAAGGGACACCTCCCTTGAAGCCTTCATCTAATTCAGCTCCACCCTGAACCATGTGGACAGCATATGCTCACTCACCTCAGTTCTTACAGCACACTTTGGTCCTCCATAAATACCTGCCCATAGCCTATGTGTCCATTCTTTTCTCTGGCTCTTCCTGCCCTGTGGTAAGAGCCTTCAGTGAGGCAAACATCCCTGACACATTCTGTGTAGCCCTTGGCCATAGACTGGAACGTCCAAGGAAAGAGGCAGCACAAGATGATTTTTAAAATTTGACTAAATAAAATATTAAGGGCTAGAAGGGTAGCTCCATGATAGAATCTTGACTAGCATCCATGAAGCCCTAAGTTTGATTCCCAGCACCACAAAAAAATTAATAAAATTAAAATATCAGGATGGAAAGTATCTTAGTTAGGTTTTACTGCTGTGAACAGACACCATGACCAAGGCAACTCTTATAAAGGGCAACATTTAATTGAGGCTGGCTTACAAGTTCAGAGGTTCAGTCCATTATTATCAAGGTAGGAAACGGCAGGGTCCAGGCAGACATGGGGCTGGAGAGGCTGAGAGTTCCATCTCTTATTCAGAAGGCAAACAGGAAGAAACTAACTTCCAGGCACCTAGGACGAGGGTCTTAAAGCCCACCCCCACAGTGACGCACTTCCTCCAACAGGCCACAATTACTCCAACAAGGCCACACCTCTAAATAGTGCCACTCTGTGAGCCAAGCATATTCAAACCACCACAGGAGGTTTCTTTGTACCTATTAAATGAATATGTATATTATTATACTCCTGAAAGTGTTGTCTTGATTTTAAGGGTATAATAGGACATATATGACACCAGATTTTATTTATTAGCTGGCATCTTTGTACCTAACTCAGTACTTGGCACATGGTCACAGTGGCAGTGGTGATGAATACTTTTGTTTGTTTCACTTGTGAGTCAGATATGCACATGGGAGCTGGTTCTGAAAATCGGCCTATGCTAATATTGCTAATATTAGCTAATATTGCTGTCCTCACAGCTTATCAAGCATACACGAGGCAGGATATTACTTTTACCCATGAGTTCCTCCAGAAAAAGGGACTGAAATGAAATTTCATGCCAACTGCATTTCTATCTTATGATTGGCAGCCTGATACAAAGACCAAAATTCCTTCCTCGGGAAATCCTGCTGGCAGCAGGGCACTGAGCTAGCAGGAATAGTCTGTTTCCTCACTGGTCCTCATTGTTGTCTTACTGAGGTAGTCAGATCCTCGCTCCACTTTCCTGCTTGCCTAGGACTAATGATGAAATGGTAAGAACACCACATTAATTAACCTGCATTGTTGCCCGGTGCATTCTTGCTTCAGAGACTAAAGTCTGAATTTTTAGGACAAAACCCTAATCTTGAGGGACTATAGAGCTGATGTGTTTTCTCAGTGAAACCCCACAAAGACAGCTAACCAGTTTGATAAATTCTTCATGTCCATTCAAGGGAAATATGACAGTACTTTAAATATTTTCATTTTTATGGGACTTGGTTAGGTTTGGTTTGGTTTCTGATGGGGTCTCATGTAGCCAAATGCTGGCTTCAAATTATGCATATAATTTTGCATTCCCTTAAATGCAGCTCCACCTTCCATCTCTCAAGCACAAGGATAACAGCTAGTCGCCACCACACTCAGCTGATGTGGTGCTAAGAAGGGAACAAACCCAGGGCCTCATGCATGCTAGGCAAGCATGTCATCAATGGAGCAACATCCCCTGCCCCAGACTTGGAATCTGAAGGAAAGGCCATTGATTTTCCTGCAGCCATTCATCTCTCTTGTCTGTCTTTTTCTCCTTCTAGCTTCAATTCTCTTGTCTCTGTTCTGGGAGCCTCATTCCTCCCAAAGCAACGCTGGTAGAGGTGGGTTAGGGTGCACGGAAAAGCATAAGCCTCATGGCCATCAAACTGCTCCTACACAGAACACCGAGGCGGATACTTGGGACTGAAGAGAAAGATAAACACAGTCAAGAGGTTAGCAGAGGAAAAAAAAATAAATGATGGGTAAGAGAAGTTAAACAAAGGAGGAGTATGACATCATCAAACACCATAGGTCAGGGTTGGCTCTCCAGCTCTTCTGTGAGCTACCTGGATACCTTAGACATGGGGGATGATGACTGGTGCTTCATCTGAACAAAGATCACCACAGTAATTGGTATAATGAGGCTAGATTTCAAGGAGGTACCTACAGTCTCCATCTTTCCCAAAATATGACATATCTTCTTTAGGCCTTTCCTCCCTGTGGTATGGAGCAGGCAGCACCCTATGTTCCAAATCTGCTAGATTTAAATTCTCTACTCTGAGATTCTTCCAACTTGACGTTTATAACCAAATGTTTATGACATCCAACTTAAAACACATTGTCTCCCTTATCTAACTGGGGACCAGGGAGGGCTGTGAGAACATCACATTTCCATGGCTCAGAAACCGTGAGTGCTTGAATCTTGGACTGTTCTTTCCAGAGATCTTTACAGCTAAATGATTAATTATACCCAAGATAGTCCAAAGCAATTATTTAATTATGCTGTATCGTAGGCTGCCAGCTGTGTGGAGCAAAGGGAAGGCTTTCACCCCTGTTTCTCAACATCTGGCCTTTGGATGACTTAAAAGATAAAAGGAGATATGAGAACATTTTTATGACCAAGTAAAAGTTTCTAGAACTTTCCACTGAGTAGAAAAACTTTCAGCAGTTGGCTTCTCTCGAGCGATTAGAGCATTGTGCCATGTTTCATTCTCAGTCCCCAGATGACTGGAGTCAACACAAGAAGCAAGGGGGACTTGAGTCTAGCCAAATCAGAAAGTCATTGAGAGACCACTCCCCCAATAAGGTAGAATTCAAGAAAACAGCCAATGTTATTTAATTCCAGTGTTTCTTTATTAATGTTTAAGTATCTAAGGGTGAAACTAAGACATTATAGTCATTCACTATTATTATGTTGGAGTTAATCCGTAACTCAAGATCTAGAGGTATCCATCTTATAAAGTGGGATGAGCCTGCATTTGGGACATATACACTTAAAATTCTGTTTTCTCATAGATGATTCTCTTGGTCAGTATGAAGTGACCTTCTTTATCTCTTCTGACAAGTCCTGGCTTCAAGTCTATTTTTTAAGATATTAGAATAATAACACCTGCTTCTTCTTGTTCTCACTTGCTTGGGAGCCTTTTTCCATCCATTCACTCCAAGGTGATTTTTATTTGTACCTATAAGGTACATTTCTTGAGGGAGAAAAATAAGAATTCTGTTCTCTAATCCTGTCTTGTAATCTGTATCTCTTGATGAGTGGATTGAGATTATCCACAGACAGAGTCATTATGGACAGGTATGTGTATCACTGTCATTCTTGTTGACTGTATGGTGTTTGATGATGTCATACTCCTCCTTTGTTTAACTTCTCTTTTTTTTCCTTTTTTTTATTTAATTTTTTTTTAACATGAAATGCTTTTTTGTAGCATGTTTTACAAGGGGAGGGGGTAAGAGGGGTCAGGTGGTGGAAAAGTACAAAATCTTCTTGGCCTGTGCCTTGAAACATGTCATGGTCTATACGGTACACTGCCTTGAATTATGATCTATCTGCTATTCTTCAGAAGATATGGTACACTGCTTGAGTTATGGTCTCCCTGCTATTCTTCAGAAGATATGGTACACTGCTTTGAGTCTATCTGCAGTTGCCAAGCAGGATCTTGCAGTTGCCAAGCTTCAGGGGACATTGTGCAGGTGGGGAAAGGTAGGGGGTGAGGGTAAGGGCGAGTTTCCTGGCTTCTGGCATCTCCCCCTTCTCTGTTTAGTTAGAGAAGGCGTCTTATGATCAATCCCAACTATGTGAGTTTTGAATTTGGAAGTCTAATTATGGGGGGTCTTAGACAAGTTCACAACCCCAAAACATTGATGTGAGACGAGTCACATCGATGGTCGGAGGCTTTAGGCTGTCGACGATGGGCAATGTCAAGGGACCCCGAGGCGGGTGAAAGGAGGGTGAGAGCCCTGTCTTAGGCCATGTAGGCTGCACCCACTCCCAGCACCACGCACTCCTTTTCGGCTGCATTGGGTGGGCCCCTGGAAAGTGGACCTACAATAATCCCGTCATTGGGCTAACTCACAGCCATCCTAGTCTCTTGTAAATGTTCAAGTTACCAACCATTTGTCAGTTTGGGGTGTAATATTGTCATAAAGGAAGGCTCCCCAATATTAGCGGCCATATCAAGGGTGGCCTTGGTTTAGGAAAAAGCCAACTTTTGTTGGGGTGATCAAGAGGCCAAGCTCTCTAGCGAGAGAAACGAGGGCAAAACCAGGCATACCAGGAACCTTTCTGGAGGGCGTGGAAGTCTAGGGGTCGACCGTAGGGGGAGGCAGGGGAGCTGGCAGCTGTGTCAGTCTCCTGCGGAGTCACTTCTGGATCCTCTTCAATTTTCAGCTGATGGTAATGAACTTCAACCGTCTTCTTGATGGCAGAATCAACCTGGTTCCGAGGACAACAGGTCATGGGCAACGATCTCTGTCTCACTCAATCTTGATGTCGTGCACATGTCCTCTCAATGAGGGTCCGTCCGGAGGGGTCTGTGCCTCGAGCCCCACGTCTGAGCGCCACTTGACCCGACCAGCAGGTCCTAGTTATTTGTGGGGGCGAGGAGGACTGAAACCTGCTATTCTTCAGAAGATATGGTACACTGCTTTGAGTCTATCTGCAGTTGCCAAGCAGGATCTTACAGTTGCCAAGCTTCAGAGCACATTGTGCAGGTGGGGAAAGGTAGGGGGTGAGGGTAAGGGCGAGGGTCCTGGCTTCTGGCACATCTGGATTAGAACTTCTAACAGCAGGCATCACAGGTGATTCATTTTTACCTGGGATGTTGCGTGAGTTCAAGCTCCTGGGAGTCCCTGTTTCTCTTGGTTTTCTGGGGTTGGGTACGGCGCTGCCGCCTGTGACCTGCTCTATGCTCGGGCCCAGACCGGAAGTCGTGTTTAACTTCTCTTATCCATCATTTATTTTTTTTCTTCCACTAGCCTCTTCAGTATGTTTATCTTTCACTTCAATCCCAAGTATTCACCGTGGTGTTCTGTGTAGGAGCAGTTTGATGGTCATGAATTCCTTTAGCCTGTCTTAACCATGGAAAGTGTTTCCTTCACTTTCAGTTATGATAGATGGTTCTGCAGGTTATATTAAGCTGGGTTGGCACTTGTGACCCTTTAGATAAGAAATGCCTCATCCCAAGCTCTTGTGCTTTTATAGTTTTGATTGAAAAGTTAGCAATTGTTCTAATGGTCTTATCTTTCCTTGTAGCCTGATTCTTCTCTTTTGAAGCTTTCAGTGTACTTCCTTTGTTCCGTATTTTCTAATTTTAAAATGTAATATGACACAGGAAGCTTCTCTCCTAGTCTTGTCTATTGAGTGTTCTGTGTCCCTCTTATTTCTGGGTTAGCTTCTTTATCCCTAGATTTAGGGATATTCTTCTGTGAAATAGTTTCATCTTTTGCATGAAATTCTTCTCCCACTTTGGTGAGCATAATTTGTCATTTTTACCTGTCTGTGGTATGCCCACATCCGTGTATGTTCCACCCATACATTTTATAATCTATTATTGGCCTTGATAGGCTGATCTGCTTGTTCTATTTTGTCTCCAAGCCCAGATATTCCATTGTGACATATTCTATTGAGGAGGCTTTATACACGACTGTTCATTTTATCTCTTGTGTTTTCATCTCCATCCTAATTTCTTCAGGATTTCTTTTCTTTTCTTTTTTTGGTTTGGTTTTCGAGACAGGGTTTCTCTGTGTAGCCCTGGCTGTCCTGGAACTCACTCTGTAGACCAGGCTAGCCTCGAACTCTCGAACTCAGAAATTCACCTGCCTCTGCCTCCCAAGTGCTGGGATTAAAGGCGTGCGCCACCACCGCCCAGCTAGGATTTCTTTACTTCAGTATTACTTTACTTTCTATTTCCGGATCATGAATTGACTTCCTTACTTAGTCTTGTTTGTGCTCTCTGGGAGAATATTTGCATCCTCCACAAGCTGTATGAACATATTTACAATCATTTCTTTGATTTTTGCGACTAGAGTTTTGTCTAAGTCCTTCTCATCAGGAGCCAAGACTATCCGTGGATTGGTGTAGAAGGAGACACAAAGTCCTGATTTTTCAGATCTCTTCAGGTTTTGTACTAGGATCTTCCCATGTGATGGCAGATGGTTGACTAGGATTTTCTTTCTTCTTTTAATTCAGGCCACATCTCTTCATTCAGTGGAGAGATTTACAGTTCAAGAGAGACCAGGTTGTAGCAGAGTCCTGATGGGTGAGCTTTCCCTCCATCAAACTTGTGCAGGCACCAAGATTGATCATTAGTCCAACCCTGTGAGTTGATACTGACTGCAGGAATAGGCACTCTCTAGCAGTTAACTGACTCTCAGAGTAGAGTGAGTAGCAGGTGGCTACAAAACAGACTCTTGTTAAATAACGATTGTTCTAGTGAGTAAAGGAACCCAGATGGTCTATACGGATGTTAGTGATTGTGGGTATGAGTGGGAGGAAAAGAAATGGAAGCGAGAAGTCATAGTGAGTGGTTCATTATTATGTTGCTAGATGGGAACTAGAGAAAGGGGAGCACCCCAAACAGGCGAAAATTACAAATTACAGACACTGAAGAGGGAGAAGAATTTCATACAAAAGATGAAACTATTTCACAGAAGAAAATAACCACAGAAGAAAATCCCCAAATCTCCCTAGATTCCAGAAGCCAACCAAGATTCAAGAAGGACACAGAACACAGAATAGACAAGATTGGAAAAGAGGCATCCTGTGTCATACATAGTACATTCTTAAAACCAGCAAAAACAGAAGAGTAGGAATCCACTGAGAACACACACATAGAGGAAGAGTACAACTAATAGAGGCAAGGAGGGAAAGGGAGTGGAGAGTTAATGGTAAGTGACAGAGTGGGATAAAGATATAGACTATGATGTCATCTACCAGGTCAGCCTTTGGGCTCTAGTTGATGTAATAGGAGGAAAGGAGATGGGGAAAGAGAAAAGAAATAGGGCGAACAGCACAAGCATGGGCGATGTGCTGTTCTGCTACACTGCCTGGAGTATATAGATGAGGATTAACTAGGGAGTGGGGCTGGAAACTCAACAGAGATTGAAGAGACTGCAGTGAGAGGCCTGGATGTTGGTTTTTGTCTCCCTGGGCAGATCGCTGCATTGCCTTCCTTGCTCTGCTCTGAGCTCTCCTCTTTGTTGATTTTCAGCAGTCCTGTTCTTCTCTCAGGAGTTCCTAGCTCCAGCTCTCCATGGAGTTTTCTTAATGAGCTACTTGGCTCTGTGCTGTGAGCCCAGGGATAGCTGAGGTAGTCTCCATGTGGCTGCCATGCTCCAATTCACAGAGTCTCAGCAGGGGTGGCTGTACAGTGCCCAAAGCATTGCCTAGAGCTTGTACATGGCTCCCACTGTTTCACTGGTCCCACTGAGACATTAATGGGGTCCTGGTGGCAGTTTTCTGGGACCCAGTCAATAAAAATCTCCATTAGCTCACCTTTTGTAGGTTTTCTGGATGAGGGCTTTTAGCCCAGTTTGCTGAGAGACTGTTGGAGTTGGCTGGATTCTGCATCCATGGCAGCAGTGAATCCAGGTTCAATGTATAGGAAGTTTGTTGGTCTGGTGGTAAAGAAAGTTAGCTGTGACATTGATCAAGCAGATTCTGGAGGCTGATGAGGGAGTTATGAGATACCCCTGTTTTCTTTGTTTCCCTAACCATAATCAGTCACTCGCTCAGATTTGGCTTCTAAGCCACTGCTTCACCCAGGGTTTCTTTGTCCATGTATTTTAAAACTATACACTTTTATTTCCAAGCCTAACTGTTGGCTCACAAGGTTCTGTTTGGGTCATTGTCATTCCCAGAAGGGTGTTTATCTTATGAGTGCTGCATTTAATATCAGGGAGCAACAGATGGCCAGCATTCCTGTGGGTAAGATACATTCACAAAGCATGAGATTTGCCTAAAATTATCAGTCTTTGGAAAAACCTGTGAACAGCAGCCTGATATGGGGATCTGTCCTTATCCAAGGAAGAGAGATGCTACAATTTAAACAGTAACTTGGTTGCCTGTGGAGCTGAAAGGTCTCACTGAGTGGTGTAGCAATTGTGCCCTGAAGTTACTGTTATCCACATAGTGCGGGTGAAGAAAGCAAGTTTAGGACACTCGGGAGCCTAAACATAATAACTAGGAAGTGTCAGAGCTGGAGCTTGAACTTGGAGCCCCAGGGTGCCAGGATGCTCTTGCCCAGCTACAAGACAGAGAAGCTTCCACGGTGTTCCTCAGTTCTATAAAGGGTTTCCCATTTGATGTGCACACAAGAAGACTGGAGTTCAGATCCCCAGAATACTACAAGTAAATGCCTGATGACCATAACAGCTGTAATTGCAGCTTTGGAAGGCATGTGGTCCCCAGAGCAAGTACCACTGGTCATAGGTGACCCTTGAATTTGATTGAGAGACCCTGCCTCAAAGAATAAGGTATAAAGTGATCAAAGAAGATTCATAAAATTGACCTTTGGCCTCCATATGAGTACACACACACACACACACACACACACACACACAGAGAGAGAGATAAAAATGAACTCCCAATTGGCTTAAGGCTATCACCACATATACATCCAAGGATTGGCGCTTAAATGTTGGGGTACGGTATTAATTACTTTTCTTGTTAGTATGGGAAAATACCTAATGAGGTAATTTAAGAGAGGCAAGGTTTGCGTTGACTTAGAATGCAAGGGATACAGTCAGCAGGCCAGGAGAGCATGGCAGCAGGAGCTAGAGGCTTCTGGCCATATTCCACCACAGTCAGGAAGTACAGAATAGACAGAAAGTAGGACCAGGCTATAAAACCTCAAGTCCCACCCACCTGACCCACTTCTTCCAACAAGGCTCTGTCTCCTAAAGGTTCTGCAGCCTTCCCAAACAGCACTGAAACCTGGGGAGCACCAGTCACAACACTGGAGCTGTGGGGGGCAGGCTACATTTCACATTCAGTCCACGGTGGCTTCTCAGATAGGTCCTTTGACATGTTCATCTCCCATAGATTAAATAAGAAAACTTTTTTTAAAGCATTATAAATCTTCCCCCGTTTTTATATCTGAATCTCTTCAAAGATTTAGAAAACAGGTTTGACTAGGACAAATTATTTCAGAGCAGAAACTATATTTTTTAAAGAGAAGGGAAAGTTTCCTTTTTGAGCTAATTCAGATGCACTTAGTGTCACATGGATCTTTTTGCCAGACTCTTTTTCGTAGTAATATATCTTTGAGATTTACAAAAAAACCCAAGAAACAGAGAGGCACAATGAAGTCTGTTCTTTACTATAAAAATATTTGGAACAAGTGAAATCCCCAAACTTGGTTTTCAACCAATTTCAAAAGTGAATGACAAATACAAACCATATCAATGTCTTTTCCAACTAAAGCTTAAAAATACAAATAAGTCAGGATTTCCCCTTTTGTTTTCTCTTTCATTAAGAACTGTATCCTGGGTGCTAGAGAGATGCTTCAGTGACTAATAGCACCCAAAGGGACCAAAACTTGATTCCCAGCATCCATCCTGGGTGTCTCACAAACATCTGTAACTCCAGTTCTGGAAACCAACATTGTCTTCTGGCCTCCTTAGACCTCTCCACACATGTGTTATACATGAGCCCACATGTGTGCATGTGTGTGTGCGTGCACGCACACACACATACAGAAAGAGAGAAATAAGCAAAAGCAAATACTTTAAAAAGATCTATCTTCACCATAAATGAGGTACTGTCCTTAAAAATTAATATTTGTATTACCTTCTTAACAGGGGACTAATCGTGTTTGAAAATAAAACCTACATCTTAGAACCGGTGAAAAACACCACTGACAAATACAAACTCGTCCCAGCTGAGAACATGAAGAACATCCAAGGGCTGTGTGGGTCACATCATAACAAGTCCCACCTCACCATGGAAGATGTCTCCCCCGAATCCTCTCAAATGTGGGCAAGAAGGGTAAGAGGGAATTCCAAGTTCATGTTTCTTGAGCCAAGAGCTGTAGTAGTGTTAAGAGGTCTAGAGCAACCTCGCTGATGGATGTTGTGTGGACAGAATGGCATCCATTCCTCAGGATGTAGGGGATGGCCTGTGGAGAGTATGTTTACAAACTCAAATCCCTGCACCTTCAGAGCAAATGTAAACATCAGATCTGTTAACTTGTGACAAGTAAGGTCCCATCCTCCGGGGGGTCAGAGAATGTCAAAGTCATCAAGGGCACAGACAGCAGTGTAAAGCCAGGGTAGGGCACCCTGCTGGTCAACACAGCAATCACGGATTCCCCACCCCCTCTCACTCTCCACACTGAGGTTTCCTCATCCCACAGTGTGGGATCTCAGAAGTGTGGACAGAAGATGAACATGCTTTAGCCACCTGCATGTGCTAAGGGCCACTGAGTCTTCTCCAGTGATTTTACCAAAGTCTTGTTTATCCCTGGGCTATGTTGCTAGTGTTTACCCTTCCCTCCAGGACTGGGAAGCAGCTTGCCTTGTCTGACCTCCTGCCCTGACTCCCTTTTTGCTGTAGCATTGGAGTTGTCAACAGAGTCCGTGCTACAGGCTAATTCCTCTCACCATTTCCCGTAATACCCTGGAACAACACTGCCCTATGGTAACTGCTAGTTGCCATTCACATGGACTGTGCAGGCCACAGTAGAGCTTTGTGGGCAAGGAGTAATGTGTCTTTTCCTCCACTAGATTATAACCAAAGATCAAAGTATCAGCTTTTTCCTGTTTGTTTGTTTGTTTGTTTGTTTGTTTTTGGTGTGTGTATGTGTGTGTATGTGTGTTCCCTATTCCTACTGAGAAGAAATATGTAAAAATCAAACATATGGTGTCCCCTGTGCTAACATCTTATTGCCAAGTACAGCAAGAGTGACATGTTCTTCATATCCATCACACATTTTGTCTTTTCCAGATTTGAGCTAGACCGCACACCCCACAGTCAACATTCCCTAAAGATTATTCTTGGTGCATTTTAATCCATCCATTCTTACTCACTTTCTTTTCTTCTTTTTGCTTTCCAGCTGTCCTAGAAATTGGACAGGGCCTTGCTCATACTAGGCCAAATGTACTACTGCTGAACTACCCTACCCTTCTCAATCCTCTAAGTTGAAAGAGTAAGAGTTATATTCCATGTTTTCGCCCCCTCCTAGTGTTCTCTTTATACCTGTACAGAATGTCTGTTCCCCTAAACCACTAAACTGCCGAGTTATGGGCTTTTTCCTGTCCATCCAGATTTTGCACCATGAGATTCAAAACCATCTGCCCTCTGATGGTTCCCAAGATTGTCCATGTACATTTTTTTAATTTGTCTGCCTTCCCATAGAGGGACGCACTCTCCCTTAAGTTCTGGGGCTCACCTCAGCATTGATATTTAAGGGATATGGGTCAGGGGAGCCTATTGGAATTTCAGGATCTTAAAACTACCCAGAAACACCAACAATCATAGTACACTCATGATCTCAGCAGTGTGGAGATAGGGGATGAAGAATTTCTGGGCATTCTTGTTATACAGCCAATTTCTGGAATCCTATTTCAAAATAACAACAAAATGAGGCTAGAGAAATCACTCAGTCAGTAAAGCACATGCATGTAGACCTGAGTTTGATCTCCTGAAGCTATATTAATAACTAATTTTTTTTAAAGGCTAGGCATACCGATGCTATTTTGTAATACAGTCTCTGGGAAGGTGGAGACAGGAAGATCTCTGGGACTCCCTGGCCAGCCATCCTAGACTATTTGGCAAGTTCGGTGAAAAATTCTGTCTCAAAAACAAAATTAAATTAAACTAACCAACCAAACAAATAACAACAAGAGCAACAACCTATGAATGGTGTCCTGAGGAAGAATACCTGAAGCAGCCTTCTAGTCTACACACAGGTGCACACATGAGCACATGTATCTACGTGCACACTTGCACGCATGCACACTTGAGTCAGGGAGATGTTTCCAGCAGCAGCAGCAGCACCTCAGCTCAAGAAAGGTCTCTCTTTCATTCCCCCGCTGCCCCACCTCCTCTTGAGTGACAGACCTAAGAATGAGAATCAGAGGCAGCCTCTCCAGTCCCTCTCATGTTTATTTCACTCTTCAAACATGCCTGCTTTTAAGTCCAGACCCCAGCTAGGATGTGACAGAGCCAAGCTTCACCCATCATAAACAAGTAGAACATTTGCATTTTGTTTTCAGGCTCTTGGCTTTGAGTACCTGGTTGAATGCCTGTTCCCCACATTGCGTGCTTTATAACTTGACAGTTTAAATGATGCTCCAATGTACTCTCATTTCATTTAGAAGTACAAACTCAGTTTGTACGTGCTGACTATGTTTTAATTCTTTGAGCATATATGGCTCTCTAGAACCATGATTGGTACCGTCATTTCCAGTCATGTTGACATGAAGAGAAATAAGAGCTCCTGCCTAGTGACACCGTGTTGCTAATGTGGAAGTGTAAATGACCCTTTAAATGGAAAAGAGAAGGCATGGATGCCTATGTCATTCACCTCAACTCCCAGTGTTGCTTTAAACTTTCTTGTGATGGTCTTCCACGAGGGAAAGAAAACATCCTAAACTGGGGGTATATACTATAGACTGTGCAAAAAATAATTTCCAGATAAGCAGAATACTTGGGAGTTCCCAGTTGTTTTGGAGAGCGCTGTGATGAACAGAAAGAACACAGATTTGAGTTTCATGCCCGTCACTTGCCTCACTATGCTGCCTTTATTCTATACTTAAAAAAAAATCAATGTAGCTGCAGCTAATTAATCTTGTTTATGCAGTGTGCAGAGCACAATTGCTCCTCTCTAGCGTTTTCCTGACCCCCCTAAATGTTAACTATCTCAACTTCTCTGCAGATGTTTGCATTTTTTTCTTCACTGAGCATCACAAATCCATCTGATTTGGGAGTTCATGCCGACTATCACATAAAGCTGAGCTGTTTGTCACTTTTACAGAGTTCTATATTATATTATAGTGAGAGCCCCATTTGCCTCTGGAAGGCAAGAGTGTCATCATTTTCTCTCCGGGATTTTTTAAGTCCACCTTAATGTTTCTTGGTACTCAGCTCACCTGCCTGGACTCCTTCCCTCCCCATGGGCTACCAATCCAGAGCTTGAGGTTCACTTGAGGCCTCTGCATAAGGCCTCAAGTTCTATCCCTGGCATCTCCTAAACTGAATATAGTGGTGCATGCCTGTGAACCTAGCACTCTAGAGATGGAGGTAGGACGATCAGAAGTTCAGGATCACCCTCAGCTCCATAGTAAGTTAGAGGCCAGCCTGGGTTACATGGGACCACGTGTCAAAGCAAATAGAAAACCTAGAAAAGGACTTTAGCAGCCACCTCAGAAAGCTTTGTAAGAGAGACAAAGGCTAAGTTTGCTAATAAGAAAATCAAACTATACATTCCAATAGCAGAGAAGGAATTTACTTCATGAAGGCAGTAAGTGGCCTTGGTCTTGTCCATTCCTACATCTTCACTACCTAACCCATCCATCACATGGCACACAGAAAGCTCCCAGAAGACACTGTGGGATGAGCAAATGTTTTGCCAGGGGTCTGGCTATAAGAAGATAAGATTGCTGTGAAAACCCATTGATACCCTGGTCTCTCCTTCCTTTTCTAGCTCAAGTTAAGGTCTCTGTACCAGAGATCTGTTCAGAGGACAGATTCTGGGAACTTGGCTGGGTTGACTTTCAGAAGTCCAAGAATTAGTTTCCTCTTGGGTACCTTGTTCTCAACTCTATCCCTACATTGGAGCTGAAACTGTTGGGCCAGTCTCAGAGGTGCGGGTTTGGGAACAAGCTTTTGTTCACAATCCTGCAAAAGTAAAAATTCAGTCAACCAAGCAGTTTCTAATGTTGCTGCCCATATCACAATTTTGAAGTGTATTTTTTTAAAACTGGACAGCGTAGATAGGTAGAGATCCCATGGAGGTAATTTAAGTCTCTCTTTCAGCAGGGAGCTGGCCACTCCCCTGTGGCTTTTCATTACGATGTGGTTAAACTTCTCTCTGAGCTTGCAATTCTCTAAATTCATGAGAAAATGTGGATTTCTCTGAAAACTGCAGAGACAGGAAAATTGTGTTCATATGTTTGTTTTCATTATCTGGGATTGTATGTTTTCTAAACGATGATCCAAAGCCAGTTGGAAATGTCCTCTGCTCAGAGATTCCTCCCTCTGCAGTCTGAGAAGTGTAAATGCCTAAGCAGTCAGAGCTCTCTCGAAGAGTTTTTCATGAGAGATTAATTTATTTCTCCATTTCCACAGCCATGTTTTTGTCTGCATGATTAGCTGGATTTGTTCATGGTTGAATAGGTTATATTAGAGGGGAGAGAGGGGAGAGAGGGGAGAGAGGGGAGAGAGAGAGAAAGAAATTGGTTCCTGGGAGCTGGAAGGATGGCACAGTCAGAAAACTGCATTCTACTCTGAGTTCAGATCCCCAGCACCCATGTACAGAGCCAGGTACAGCAGCAGGCACCTATCACCCCAGCACCAGCAGAGGAGTGGGAAACTTCCAGATCCCAGAGACTCACTAGCAAGCCAACCTAACTGAAATCATAAACTCTCAGTTCACTGAGAAATGATATATCAAAAAAAAATCAAGGTGCAAAGAGTTAGAGGAATACACTTGCCATCAACCTCTGGTCTCCATGTGTATGCGCGTCATGCATATTCTCTCTCTCTCTCTCTCTCTCTCTCTCTCACACACACACACACACACACACACACACACACACACACCTACAGTAGCATAATACAAACACATATACAAGCTTACATCACAGAGGTGAGGAGAAAAAGGATGGAGAAAGTTCTATTCCTTTGGCCACTAAGTAAGGGAAAATCACAAGACTTTATTTCCAGAAGTGGCTCATTTTGAACACACAGGGGGGCTAACTTTTGCCTTTCTGAATTTGTAGTTAGCATGGTGAAGCCTGCCTGTGCATACAGTTACCAAGCCTGACAGTTTCTCCTTGCAGCACCGTAAAAGCGTGAGAAATTATACCTTTCATGGTACTTTATTTTCCTTCCTCCATGAGGTTTCCAGATTTCTTCAGGGACACCTAAATTCATGAATCAGCACAGCTGGGCAGCAAGCAGGAACACCACTATAATACAAACATTTTTCTTGTAAAAATCTGTTTGGAAGATTCTGGACTGCTGGAGATTTGTTTTATGAAAGATGTTTCCCTCTGGATTATGTGACTGGAAACCTGATTCAAAGCATGCCTTCATCTCTTTTGCTTTTGTCTGGACAAGTGGTTGTAACATTGAGTTTTCAGCTTAAGCCCTGTATGAGACTTAAGTCATAAACCAGCATTTTTGGTTGGGAAGGACCAGAGACAAGCACAACCCCCACTTCCTTCAACTGTGTGTTATTGCAGAAACAGAAGGCTTTGCTTCTTTTTGTTTTCAATGTTTGAGTTTTTTGAGACCACCCTCCATGAATTGTTTTATTTCCCCTAAAAAAAAAATGCCTTTGGGATCCTCCCAGTAATTTACAGAAGAGTGCAAATGCTTTCTGAGGAAGCTTGATTAAAATGTTATATCCTGCCTCAGAGACCATCTTGTTTGGATCTATATCTCTACTGCTGAGGCTGGGTTCTGCACCTTGATACACAGTTTCCACATTCAGCTGTTCCACTCTTGCCAATATCAACCCTCCCAAGTCATCCCCTAGGCCTTTTAAAAGATTCTATTTCTTCCTGATCTATGCACCTACCTTTGTCTCTATGCTTATCAGCATCTTCTACTGCTTCAAGCTATGTTCTTAAATGACTGGCCACAAGCATCCCAAAAAGAATACAGCATTTCCCAGAGGGAATCACAGTTTCTCTACAAAGTGTGTTCTCCTCTACTTTCCTCAAAGCATGGAGCAGATGCACATGGGCCATAAAAGTTCAAGAAACACCAGTGACAGGCTGGGCTCCACTGTAGTCTTTAGAGGTCTTCACACCCATGTGTAATCTATAACAGCAAGCTTTTGCTGGCCCTCTTTCTAGAATGCTCTTTGGAGATGTTTATGTGTTCATTTTGTTTAAAAATGATCATGACTTCTTTTAAATTCATAATCAATGAGGCAGCAAGAATGTTAAACTCCTTTTTAGGGTTTTCCATGTGGAAGTGGGAATCAGATCACCCTCCTGAGGCTTCCCAAGATCACTGAGTCTGGGAGTCAACTTCTAGGGGGTACATAGTCACAAAGCCCAGGAGAGGAAGAGTCTCCCCACCAAATATTGCTATTGTTGTCTTGTTTCTGTTTTTGAAAGACATGCACAGTGTTCTAGACACCTCCTTGAAGTATTAAGGGAAACTAAACTTTCACTTTCTTTTGACAGCATAAGAGAGAGACCCTTAAGACGACCAAGTATGTAGAGCTGGTTATTGTGGCAGACAACAGAGAGGTAAGGACCGGTAAAACTCCTCTGTACAATTGGCCTCAAAAAGAAATGAGAGAAACTACCTGGCCAGTTAGGACTCGCTTTACCTCCACTGTCGATATATCTTCTTACAAACATTGAAGATGAGAATTTAAAAATGAGCTTTTTTTTTTGACCTGAGGAAGCACAGACCATTTAAGATGCATCTAGTGTAATGTAAAAATTGGTGAACCCACCAATAACACAGGGTTTCACTGTAGCTAAACTCTCTAAGTAAGGAGACTTATCTAGGAAGAATGAGAGTTGGCTTTAAATTACATTTTGACATTTTGGGGAAAGTTGGATATATCTTAATTTGAATGAATAAATGAATGAATGAATGCTATACAAACATGGTAGAGGAATCCTTCCCCCTTGTGATAATGGCTTTGCACTCTTGTTGGTTTTTTTTTTCTTTAAATTTATTTTTAATCAGTCTTCTTTAGATTATCTTCCCTATGGTTTCTTACCATTCTGTTAACATACTATAAATTGGTGACATTTTTCTCCTAAGTGCATTCAGCACTCAAGAATGAAAACAGCTTAACAAGTTCTCAGAAAACTCTGCCCATTCTGGAAGGTCAACTTAAAGGAAAGAATGTGTTAATTTTTTCCCCATTCTCCTTGGACACGTTGCCATGAGTTTTTCTTGCTTCTCATATTTAATGTTTAAAAACAAGTATAAAGGAAGTATCTCAGGAAGATAAAATCAAGGCGATGATATGAAAAGTGGCTTTGGAGAGTCTTCCCGTTGTTCATTTTATCTTTGCCAAAACATGTCCCTTCCTCCATCATTTATGAAGTTGGAGGATTTGCAGAAGTTACTGTCCTGTGAGACCTTGGCTCAAACCAGTTTATGGAACTGCAGGGACTCCCCAGCGGAGGAAACTACCTGGCACAATGAGAGCCCTTTGTACTGTATTGGAGGGTCCCCTAGGAGTACAAGGTGTCACCAAAGCCCGGGATATGAGAGGAGGAATCCTGATTGATATTCTGACCATTATTAATGCTGGCATTTAAAATTGTTAAGTTTCAGAGGCAAGGAAAAGATCTGGAGAAAGTTAAGCAGCGATTAATAGAGATTGCCAATCACGTCGACAAGGTAAGTTTCTTCGCAGGTGATTAAATCCTGCGGATCCTGCCAGTGTTCAGAAATGAGGTTGGGAAAATTAAGCACACTTTCTCTAATGGAGCAGAAAAACCATAACCTGCCACTGTGGCCTGTGCTTGTCCTCTGAGTGGCCAGTCCTCTGAGCAGGTGCTTTCCAGGTCCTGGGAAACTTAGGAGATTCCAGCCCTAGCTGGTCTGGACCGTTGATAGCTTTGGAGACTCAGCTTCCTCTAGGATCTTGTCTTGCCAGGAAGTGTTTCAGCCTAAGAGATTTTCTGGACAATGCATTAGACAGGATTCTGGTAGGGTGCATTGAAACTTCAAGAATTTGTAGCCTGGCCTCTTCTTTGCTTTCCAACTGTGGAGTTCATAATGCACCAGTGTGGACTAGAGGGTGGACTCTACAGGCTCCATTTCCAGAACCCGGAAACTGACTTCTGGCTCAGTCACCACGTTAGTTCCCCCCCCCTTACTCCTCTGCCTTCCATTGATATGGTAGATATTTGTAAAAAAAAAAAAAAAAAACTGTTGAGGAGGGTACCTTTATTTTGACTTATGGCTTTGGGAGTTTCAGGCTGAGGTCTGCTGGCTCCAAGGTTCTTAACTATCATGGCTGAGAGGGATGGTTGCTCAACTTGTGGTGGCCAGGGAACCAAAAGAGACAAGGAGTGGCCCCCAGGTGTATCTTTTTGGGACACACCTTTGTAATTCTTAAACTAGGCCCCGCCTCCCAGTAATAGCACCCTAATATTATTCAAGCCAGGCAATAGCTGTTTGATTACATCAAAATCTTCACAACCCAATCACATGTCAAGGATTGATGAACCATGCTATTTGCAGAAGCTCTTTGGAGAACACTTCCTCTAAGAACAACAGCTATTGGAAGACCTTCTCTGGGAACAAGGGAGACCCCACCACCATTTTTGTAAGATGATTTCTGGGGGGAAGAGCCCCTGGGAGTCTGGTACCTTCTACAGCTTGCTAGCAAGGAAATGGGGGGTTCTGTCTAATGTACTCTTCTCTCAGTGGCCCTCCTGCCAGATAGAATCTGACTGTTTGGGGCTGGTGGTTCTTATCTGAGGCAGGGCTTCTCTCAGCAGCTTACAGATGACTCCTTGGGGAGGGAGGTGGGGGGTGGCTTGGAAAGACTTGTCTGACTTCTTGTTTGCTGGCAGAGGTGTAGGTGAGTGTTTTCAGATGTCCCCTGGAGACTCTCATATTCTATGTTGCTGACAGCTCCAGGGCCGAAAGCCAGGAATTCACCTGGTACAGGGCTACACTACAGATGTCACCAGTGGAAGGAAGAGACAAAGCTGAGCTTCTCAATGGAAACACATCTCCTACTCATGACATCTGTATGAAAAGGAAGATCTGGCTAAACTGTGCCTCTCACAGCCAGGCCTCTGTGGCATGGCCACCTTTCACACAGAGCAGTTTGGAAAGACTTCTTGCTACATCTTTCTTTCCAAGCAATCCTGTTCTGTTTAATTTGCATTTTCAACATTTTCAGAAGGAGGAAGGCAAAATCCCTTCCATAATTTTGTCTAGACTCTACAAGAGCCTATAGACCTCACTGTCCTGAGTTTTATGTACCATGAACTTAGAAGCCATCAGATTTGGAGTCCTTCTTTTTGCTGTCACAGCAGACCCATATCAGGTAGACATAGAAACCCTTCCTCCTGCACCCAAGTCACAGCTCTTCAATGGTGCTGTGAGCAGAGGTCTCTAGAGTTACAGGTGAGAGCCACTCACTTTCCCTGGGATAGGCACAGGGGTTATTACAGACACAACAGTGATCTTGCAAGATGGAGTGTGGGTGAATGGGTGTATTCAAAGCAGAGAAGGGCTTTGTCTGCTCCTGCCCCATATAGATACAGTAGGTAACTCCTTGTGGTCACAGAACATGGGCACGTGTGTGTGTGTGTGTGTGTGTGTGTGTGTGTGTGTGTGTGTGTGTATGTGTGTTGGTGTATGCACACATGCATGCTCATTCCTGCTGGGGTGTGTGTGTCTGTGTGTCTGTGTGTCTGTGTGTCTGTGTATACATGCATGCTTGTGTTTGTGTGTGAACAGGATCCACACAGCTAGGGTGGGAGCTGATGAATTGGAATTTAGACTGTCAAAGGTCCCAGTTCTTTCATCAGACCCTTGAGGCAGACTGAACTCTGGATCAACACGTGGTTTTTAAGTATGTTTTAGTAGTAACTCTTTGCACATTACTGTGTATCCTAAAGTTGAAAGATAAAGGAGAATCCTGGTTAGGGAACCAGTCTTTGGGGAGGGTGGCATAAAGCATGGATTCTGGAAAATATGTCAAGCATTTCAAAGGAGTTAAAGCTGGGTCATAGTGACTGAGGATGTGGGTTACCCACTTTCCATGCATGAAGCATTGAGTCCCATCCCTGGCACCACAGAGACTGGCCGTGGTGAAACTTGGCTGAAAAGCCCTTGGAAGGTAGAGGCAGGAGATCAGAAGTCTAAGGTCATCCTCACCTACAGAGTGAGTTTGGGGCTAGCATGGGCTACCTGAGACCTGTCTAAAATGGAAAAGCAGGACCACAACCAGGCTGAGGTGCTAGAATTCCCTGGAGCATTTTGTTTGTTCATGTGACTACCCTTTAAAATGATGCTTCCTAAATCTTATCCTTCCTGTTCTTCTCTGATTGACCTGGGGAGAGGCTTGATACAGATCCATCCAGAGTTGGCCTAAAATAGGTGACATAAAACAGAGACACAGCAACAGAAAGTGAAAGGGTTAAGTAGTTAAGAGACCAGGCTTGCAAGCTAACCTCACCAAGACAGACTGTCATCTGATAGCCCTCACCTCCTCTTCCCTAAAGAGGGAGAGAACTCATCCTGACCCTCAGAAGTAAAAGGAAATGGTGGGCTGCATTAGTATCTAACTAGAAATTGCTGAAGCCCCATTTTAAGAAGTGATAACCTAGTCTTCCGTCTAATCTGTCTTTACATATTATTCTAGGTTCTACCTTGCTTCAGTTCATAAAACTAAAAATGAGCACATGGGGAAGGGGTCTGTCAATAGCTTTTGTGAGTCATTAAAGAGCAGTATGATTCTAGAAGACCTAGTGGGCTCAGTCAAGTGTGCCAGCCTGGACAAAGGAGGGCTGAGCCAATTTGCTGAGCACAAAGACATGTTTATCCCTGGTATGCCTGTTCACCTTTCTACAGCTCCTAGAGACCCTGGAGAAGACACTCAGACTCCTTGGGCAACTCTGTATCCATAGCTGTTGGCTCCAAGCAACCTCAGACTTCCCAGTTTCAGTTTCGCAACTACACTCTTGGGATAGTCTCAGCCCAAAACTCATTGACTGTCTCAGTGGCCACTTCTTTTGCTGACATCTTGGCTGGGTTTAGGCATTCTAAATTAATAACCATTTAGCTGGACTGGTTTGAAGAAAGAAAAAGCTTCAGACTGGAAGACAGAGAAGTGACTTAGAGACAAATGTGAAGTCCTAAAAAGGGCCAGAAAATCCCAGGTAACAGGAACAGAATAGGTACCTGATGTTCATGCTTCTAGGAAACACTTTGGGACATCTTTTCTGGGTCCTGATTCCACTGCCACAGGAACAGCAGAGTGAGTGTCTGTGGACTGAAACTTCGCATCTTGAAGCCATCACTCCAGTCTTTTTAAGCTGTGACGTCAGCTCCAAGCCTCAATAGCCATCCTCTGAAGGAGTCTGAATTACTTTTGCTGTCTTTAGTCTTGTGACCGCCCCTTCTCTTCCTCCTCCCAGGCCAGTTGCCTGAAGAATGCAAGCTCTCCTGGGTCCCTAGGGAATTCTACCTCCCTCATTTCTCATTCATTCCTTCCAGAAAGTTTTAACTCCTCCACCACAGCATTCTCTGGACTTCCTGTTGGTGCTATTGCTTAGTGGGATAGCATATCAGTTAACCGGATTCATGGTAGCATGTCCTGTGCCCTAAAGCCTTGTGCTAACCTCTGAGCCGCTGAATCAGGGCCAGGCCATTTTAATCTTTATTTGTTCTGCTTGTGCCACATTCCTGCACCCAGGAAGAACCAACAGCAGACAATTCTGGCTGTTGTGTATATCGGACAGTCACTCATGTGGGTCTCTGACTGTGTCTACATACATTCTGGGATCCCAGAGCCAGGCAGGCAGCTGCCGAGCTCCGTTTGACCTACATAAGCCTGTGAGCTTTTCTGAAAGTCTGGAGTCACAGTACTCACAATGTGGATGGCAGTTTTAATTATTCAAATCATGACATCAGAGTCATCCTGTCTGTGTACCAGCCCAGCTCTGTAGTTAATAATTTGTGAATAATTTACCTGGCCCTTCTGAGCCTCAGCATCTTGACACTAAAATGGGAGCAGTAACAATTCCTAACTCAGAGAATTGCTTTGTGGACTAAACCAGGGTTGAGAAAGCACCTTGGCACCAAGTCAGAGTTGTACTTGTGCTCATTAAACTTTACTGACAAGAACCAAGATGACCTGTGGGCAAACCAAGGAAGAACATCCCGTGAAGGTAGTAACGAACAGTGAATAAAGGCTTGCTGTAGGCAGAGCACACAGGAAGTTAACCAACAGTACCAACTTTAGAGAGGAGTTGACTAAGCCTGAAGTCTGTGCTAGGATGTGGTTTGAGAGAGCTCACAGAGAAATACAACCTCTCCATTGGTAGGAACAGCCTCCCTGATCAGTATGTTGTTAAGTTAGTACTGAGAAAGATGATAGGTTAGGCCTGAGCAGACATTAGCTCCTGCTTTAATTCAATACTCCTGGGAGGACACTGAGAAACAGTTTCTCAGAAGATAACCCTCAAGGCCACTCAGGATATCTGGCCCTAGGGACCCTCTTAGAAAGTTGCCATAAACATGAGCATTGAATATTTGTTTTCTGATCATTGTGACTTTTGTATATGACACAGCTAGGGATGTCATCTTGAGGGGTGCCCCTGATTTGAGCAGGCATCATTCAGGATGATCTTGGAACTGTTTTTCCTGGGAAACTCGGGCTGGAAGTTTGCAAATAGGCACAAGTCGTGTGATTTCTTGATGAAAAACATACCACATACCATCGGAGAGCATTTTGCTTATGTAATTGTCTCATTAATGTATTAATTTCATATGGTCTTTGTTATCTGTTTAACCCCAACTTGGACCACTGCAATCAAAATAGCTTGTGACATAATTTGCGCCCCAGCTGAGTTCTTTGAGTTCTTCTGCTGACCCAGTGTTCACCATATGACCCTGGGGATCGGCAAGGGAAAAGATGAGCTTCCTTGCACGGGGTTGAGAATCTGGGGTCAGATGCTCAGTCTTAGGGAGTTCCTTGCACTTCAGCTCACCACGTTGGAATGATGTTTAATTCCCAAATGCCAAGCTGCTGGGATTCTTGTTCCTTGTTGGACAGATGTTACTAGAAATTTAAAGGATCTGCCTCCCTCTGGAATTGGCTATAAAGCTATACTTGTTTCCTTGCATATTTAGGGTCTCAGAAGCAGGGTGAAAGGGACTTTCTTGATGCATGTGGACTTGTATGCCATTGGCATCAAGAGATTAATAGGGCAACAAGGTGACTTGTGTCCTTATCTCTTAGCTGTGATCACAGAGTTATCTCCCTGTCAGTATGCTGTTATGAAGCATAGGAAGCAAGACCAGCCTTACCGTCTTGACTATAAAGGAATGATATCAGTTCTTAACTGTATAGTTGATTTGTGGCCCGAACTCTGGGCCTAGAAGCCCCTCAGCATCAAGCCCAGGATGGAGAGATGTGTATTTCATGTTGGCTAGCCACTCATGCTGCCCCTCCAAGCTTAGATAAGACACAGTCTATCCTTTGACAACTAGAAGAGTTGTCTTCCCCCATATCCTATGGATGGGAAAGGTGGCTTTGGTTGAAGCCATTACTCCCTATATGTAGGGATGAAAGAGAAGACTCCCTTTGAGTCTGCTCAAAGCTTTCTCTCTCAAGCTCCTGTGAGAAGAGCTCCACATGACATATCTTTCCATCTCATTTTTTGATATGGTAAGAAAAATATGGTCATAAATTTACTGCAGAAGGTTTTATCTATGCTTCTGTTATTCTGAAAGGCACTAAACTTACTAATTTGATAGGTGATAGAACATGACAAAGTCATCCAATTTCTTTGCTGAGAAATTCAGATTCATTTTCAGTATCTCACAGTCAGAACACTGTACTTGAAATGAAAATATTATTATTATTGGCAGAGGTGTCTGAATGATCTTCATCTTGTTTTTTCTTGCAGTAGATATTAATTTCCAGCATGTTAAATGGTAGCCTACATCTATATGCATATTTAAATCATGGCAAGTTGTTTCCATGCACATACAGGCAGGCAGGGAAGAAATGGCTAATAACTTTAGCTTCGAATTGGTCAACATTCGAGAGTCCAGTTAACATTCCACTTTGCATCCAGTCTAAAGACTATTTCTTAAACTCTGTTGCCATGGGAACAAAGGTGCACAGAAAGGTTTTTTTCTGACTTTCAAGAATGAACTGCAAACAGTGAAATCAGTTCCAGTTCTCTCTTTAAGTTTCTGACACTGTGATCCTCCAAGGATGCCCATTCTCTTAGTTTTACAGACCACTAAACATCCGGATCGTGCTGGTGGGAGTGGAAGTGTGGAATGACATCGACAAATGCTCTATAAGCCAGGACCCATTCACCAGTCTGCATGAGTTTCTAGACTGGAGAAAAATAAAGCTTCTACCTCGAAAATCCCACGACAACGCTCAGCTTATCAGGTGAGCAGTGCTGTCTTCTTCTATTAAAGATGCACCACCATGCCCTCATACTTTCCTGGGCTCACCAGAGCCACATCTGCCAATACAGCATACTGGTTCTTTCAAAAAGTTTGCTTCCCAGCCTTCATCATGGCCAAGAGCATCCCTACCTGGTGTCACACATCCATCGGGGAAGACTCCTGTCTCCCTGAAGGACTCTCATTTATGGTCCCCCACCCCGTACTCTTGCCCCCATAACTAGGTATTTTCCTCTATGCTAGTTTTTTCTGGTATTAGTCTTAATAAGATTGCCTCAAGTAATCTATCATTAGTGGAAAAAATCCATATTTTTACAAGATCTGAGAGCAAGGCATATGAGAGAAGATTGTCAGATACCTGGGGAAACACCTAGGGCCTTTTTCCTCTGTTGGAAGAGTTCTCTCTGGCTTTCCAGGTCATTGAGTATCATCTTGACCTAGTGATCTTCACCCAGTCAGTATCCACTAGGTACCTTCTAGGACCCAGGTAGGTGCTTTGAACATAAGTGGCCAGTATTAAACCTTCCTGCTCTGAGGAATATCTGTCTGCTGAGAGAAAGCAGAAGACTAGAAATCATTAGAGTAGCAAGTGCTATGGGGGTGTGAAATGAAGGGAGAGGTCCCACAGCATATGGTGAGTGGCTCCAGGCACCTTTGCATTTAAAAGAAGAGAATGTCCCTATGTTAGCCTGAATCCATAGGAAGCAGATGTTTTCAGAAATGGCACATGTTTGTTTTAATCTTTAGGTACTTTATACTATTATTTGTTTGTTCTCATGTAACTTAAATCACCAAAGCAAAACCTTCAGACACAAGGGTCCCTGTTCTTTGGCCAGTCATATCCAGCTTGTTGAACATTCATGAGAGGGGGGAACAAGATGGTTCTGCCCTGTGTTCCCTTTAGGAAATGCCTCTGTCCACCCTCAGTCAGTCGGTGGTCCCTGATCAGCTACTCTAGCCATTTCTCCTGGGTCCCCTGTAGATGTGATTGGTTTCTTCCCATTTCATGCACTAATCAGCCCTGCACTGTTGAAAGTACATCTCATGTACTTTAAGTTGGAATGTTTTGTTTTTGTTTTTTCCCACTAAAGGAATCTGTCCAACCTAAACATCTGGAAATAAGTTAACATCTTTAACCTTCTTAATTTACTTGTATATATAGTTGTAACCATTCATATGGTCTGGGTATATGGGCAGCTGTAAATACAAAGGCTGAATGAAGTGCCTACTAATGTGAATATGAGTGTTTAGTTGGCCCTCCACATCTGAGGGTTCCACACCCGTGGATCCAACCAACCCCAAACCAGAAATGTTCAGAGGAGAGGTTGTATCTTTATTGAGCATGTGCAGACCTTCATTTCTGTCATCTCTGAATAATTCAGTGTAATGACTGATAGACAACTTAGATTGCACTAAGGACAAGTGAGCAGGAGATTGGATTGTATGGATGCATAGGTTCTATGCAAACACAATGCCATTTTATGCAAGGAATTGAGTATCTGTGAGTTGTGGTACCCACAGAAGATTCAACATTTAATCTTCATGGATAACAAGGGATGGTTCTAGTGCCATAGAAACAATGGTATTTATTATAGCAATAAATTGCTACCTCTGTAGCAATCATTGTGAAGATTTCATTTTATTTTATTTACATGTATGAGTGTTTGTCTACATGTATTTCTTTGCACCACGTGTACCTGATGCCCACAGAGACCAGAAGAGGATATTGGATCCCCTAGGACTAGAGTTACAGACAGTTGTGAGCTGAGAGTTGTGGGTGCTAAGAATTAAATCCAGGTCCTCTAGAAGACCTGGCAACTCTTATCTTAACTTTGAGCCATCTCTCCAGCCCCATGTTTGACTTTTCAAACTATAACTACATTTTCTGTTAGTAGCTGGCCAACATAACATGACTAAGTGACTTGATTACTTTGTAGGAGTCCAACAAATACAGCCTTAACATTTTAACACACGAGGCTGGGATTAAAAAACACACTGAGACAGTTGATTGTTATAATTAGATTCATGATTAGGTTGAGATTCCAGATAAAAGAATGCCTTCTGAAAGTTCCCTTCCCGAAGCTTCCTCCCTGATGTCAAGGCTTTGTGGGTACTTACTTGCTATACACTAGCTCTGGAGAAGTGATCGCTTCTCTACCGATTTCAGTCTCAAAAGCTATATTGGCAGAACACTTTGAAGGATTCCGTGTCTGGAGATGATGAGTTACACAGGAAAGCAAACTCTGGCTACAGCAGAAAATCTCCCAAGCTGTCTCCTATGTTTCCTTTAGCAAACAGTGATTCCTGGTGACTTCTCAGCCTTTCCATCAGCAGGCATTGTTTCAAAGGAAAGCTCCTTCCAGGAAGCAGGCAGACTACAACTTATAAATACAAAGTAACGCCTGGCCGCTGTCTGAGTCTGGACAGCAAAACTCTAAAAGAATTATGGGACTGTCTTGCAACTGGAAAAGTAAAGTGTAATGAAAAGAAGATAAAAGTCTCAAGTAAATACCCCCTCCTGGGGCTGTTTGCATCATTGAACATTCTGTGGCAGGCCTGCCTAACAAGATTTGAAATGTCGGGAAATGCACCCGTAAATGTGTGAGATTAAAGGAAGTCCTTCCTCTTGTTTTTGTAGTGGGGTTTATTTCCAAGGAACCACCATCGGCATGGCACCCATCATGAGCATGTGCACTGCAGAACAGTCTGGAGGAGTTGTCATGGTAAGCCAAAGATGTCTGGGAAATATCTTCCCTATCAAATGATTCCCCTAGGAAATCTACTCTTGTCAGACTTCTTGAAGCCAGCTCCTTCCCATTGATGCTTTCTAGATTTGCCTCTAACTTTTACTCTACCCATATTTATGATTTATTTTCCCACATGTGGGGGACAGTTTAGAAGACACAGATGGTCTTCAGAGAAGGCAGACATGGAAGAGTGGCCCCTTCTGTGGAGAAATATCTCAACTGGGACTGTTGGTCAAAGTATCTCAACCTGGGAAAGTTTCCTGATGTTGGGATGAGCCAGGACATGGGGGTTGCCCTCTGTGCTCAATTTGGTGGGAGGGGAGAGAGGGATAGACTGTGGTCTCACCAAATTTTGCCACTCAAGTGATTTTTTGATGGTTCTTCCCCTGCGCCCAACAGTCAAAAGTTTGAGGTTTTTCACTACGTACCATTGCAAATGCTTTCCATACCTTCTGGCCAGAGCACAATTTGTCTTTATCATAACCTTATTCTTGGAAGGCAGAAGCCTGGGTTTATTGCTTTACAGGGCTAAGTTTGTCATATATGGGGCTATATATGTTTGTAGAAGGAAGTACAACGAGAAGCATGTTTGAGATTTCTTATGCGTTTAATGGAAGGAACTTAGACTTGCTGCCCAACAGGGGGGCTCCCTCCCACTCTAACCCTTCTGAAAGTTCTAGAAAGGATTCTCATACCAGATTGTCCCTTGAGAATCTAGTGTCCAGTACTAGTACAGGCTCTCAGACAAGGAGTATCCTTGGAGCCTGTCCCTCTATGTCCATTAAATAAATACACTCTTGCCCTCCCAAGAAGCCATGACTCCCTCCCACCCTCCATATGGAGCTTCCTGAGTGTAGTAGTAAAGGGTGGAAACAGTTACATTCTGCTGAGTGTTATTTTCTCTGCATATTGCCTAATCTAATCTTTCTAGTGAGGGTACATAAACATTTTCCTCCCGTCTGGGAGCAGTGGTAGGTAATTTATGCAAGCATGTACTGCGTGGGCAGGCTATGTGGAGGGCCTGCACCCACTCGCTGGATGGCTGGCTTGAACCGGCTCCTCTCAGGTTTCCTTTGAACAGGGAAGCCCTGCCGGTGATCTCCACCATGGAAGTCACTGGAAAGTTTGGGTTTTTGCTGGTGCCAGGTTAATTTCAAGTCAGATCACAGCTATGTTTTCATAGAACAGATTGTAAAATTTTAAGAGGGAATAATTTTCAGTTTCATGGTCCCATAGTTAGTCGCTACTGACTTAGCCACTTAAAACTGGCACAAATACATTTAGGAGCCAAAATAGAGTTCTTCATAAATAAAGCAGATCCTGCCCCTGCAGGGGCCTGAAGCACCCCATGTCCTTCATGACTGGGTAAAGGACTTGTCAGCCTGTATTCCTTGCTCTGTTTTCATAAAAGTCATAACCAGAAGCCCCTCCTTAAAAATCATTCAGAAGAAGAAAAAACTATTTTATTTTAAATACGTGAACAGAACATGAGAATAAATGCCACTTATGTGTCATGCCAGGAGAGTCAAGTCAGGTCCAAGGTTAATTATCAAGGGGGATGGAGAAATGACTCAACAATGAAGAGCTCACAGTGCCGCTCTTCCAGAGGACATGCATGGGCTTGGCTTTTAGTACCCAAGTCAGGCAGCTCCTGACTGACCTCCTGTAACTCCAGCTCCAAGGGACCCAATGCCCACTTCTGGGCTCCATAGACACGGCACTTCTGTAGGCAAACCCACACACAGACACAGGCATATACACGCGTAATTAAAAAATAAAATTTTTAAAGAAATTGGTTTTACCAATTAGATGGCAGAGAGTGTCTTTACACACACTGTCTTTATCCCACAGAGAAATTCCAAATAGGATGGGAGTTACCTTCGTACAACAGCATAAACTTCTGTAGGATTCATGAGACAACAAAACCAAATACCCTGTTCAGACCTAAAACATCGACACTAGCTTTCTGTTACTATGTCCTGAAGTTGGATTCATGTGTGTTAGGTACAACCATCACCATATCCAAGGACCCTCAGTATAGAGAAAGAAAGTGGTTGACAAGAAGGGAGGAACCTTTATAGAGCTGAAAACATGATTTCTAAAACCATTTTCCCATTTTTTTCAAGATAAGTCAACTATGAGTTTTAGTAATTTAAAGCCATGCTTTGTACCTAACTAACCTAAAAAAATGTTAATTTGGGCATAATATCAAACACACAAAAATGTTTTTCCCCTAATTGTAAGTAGTTATAAAGGATTTATCAGTAGTCCTTAAGACAGATTCTAAATTATCATCTATGCATGATGTAAAACAACTCAAAAATGAAAGATAAAACTGATAACTCACTGGACAGAAAAAAAAAAGTCAGCAGTTGAGTATTCTCGAGGAACAAGTTCCTTGAATTTTTTTGCTAAACATGTTAACAAAACTCAGCCCTCCATATGTTACTGCGGCATTATTCTCCTCACTAATGCATGTTATTAAGAATTGACTTCCTGGGGGCTGGAGAGTTGGCTCAGAGGCTAAGAGCACAGACTGCTCTTCTAGAGGTCATGAGTTCAATTCCCAGCAACCACATGGTGGCTCACAACCATCTATAATGAGATCTGGTGCCCTCTTCTGGCCTGCAGGTATACAAGCAGGCAGAACACTGTATACATAATAAATAAATAAATCTTTGGAAAAAAAAAAGAATTGACTTCTTGAAATGTAAAATCTGTAGTACTTCTACAACAGGAAAGTGTGAGATGTAAACGTAGTCATCTATCAGGAATTTCATCTAGGAACAGCTTGCTTTCTAGACCTGCTATTGTGTCCCAGACAATAGGCTAGTGACAGCCCTGCCCTAAATCTATAGCATCTGCCGGCTCTCACAGAAACACACCTTTACCCAGAGTCCTCAGGAAGACTGGAAAGAAGAGATTTTTCTAAAACACAATACAATACTCTCTTCTGGACATGTTTTTGGAAACATGTTATCTCTTTCCTGGGTAACACAAACCAAAATTCAAGGAAGATATTCCTTTCCCCTCAAGGTATGAACACCCTTTCCAAAAGTTCATTCACTGGCAGAATTTCTATAAATTACATCAACTAATTAACCAATCTGAGATTAAATTAAATAACTGTAATTTTAGTTGTGTTTAAATATCTACTTGAGCCAAGCTATCCAACAAGGATAGTAAGCTATTAAGCCAGAGATGGCCAGCAGTGCTTGCTGATGGCAAAAGGTCAGTGTGAATCCCTGCAGCTCCATCAGAAAATCAGGGCTTCTTTCTCTATGTCCAAGGTCAACTTAAAGGGCCAGCAAGACTGAGACAGAACTGAATTGTAATCTTAATTCAATCAACCTTCCAGTAAATTATGTTACACGATCGGCTGTTTCTGTAGGTTGACAAGAACTTTCCCAGAGTCATTCCCTACCAGGCAGAAAGGAAGAAACAGGGTTAAGTCCAGCTGTTCAGGGTTGATTTGAAACCAGCTTTTATTCAGCATCCTCTTAATCAGGCAGCCTTTTTTTTCTATCATTAGGAATAACTTTTTGCCTTTCTCAGTGGTGTTTTGCAGAAAAGAGATCAGCAAAAATCCTCATGTATAATAAGATGGCGCTCAAAAGAAGAACCCCCAAATGGGCTTAATGAAATAGGCCAAATTACTTCCCATGGTCAAAGTTAATAGCAAGTCTCTATATTGGGCCTTTACGGGGAATTGAGTTAAACCAAGTGTTAATGACGAACAAATGCCAAGGGGAGGGAAGATGGGCTAGAAAAGGCCAAGCAGATGTGAACTGTAAATCTCTGCTCTTGTATTTTCTTTGAGGACCATTCAGACAGCCCCCTTGGTGCTGCAGTGACCTTGGCACATGAGCTGGGCCACAACTTCGGAATGAACCATGACACACTGGAAAGGGGCTGCAGCTGCAGAATGGCTGCGGAGAAAGGAGGCTGCATCATGAACCCTTCCACAGGGTGAGTACCAGGCTCCAGTGGCCCAAGAGTTAGCTATACACACCATGAATCATAGGCTGAGAAACATCTTAGCAAAAGAGGATAGTGCCCCCCTGCCCGGTTGTCTGACTGAAGAATCTGCAGAGGTTTCTGAAAGAAATCCATGCACACTTAGCAAGAATGGACTGTGTGCTCTTGGGAGTCATGGACAGCCAGTTTCAATATCATGTAGCAGAAGGGCTGGCCTCTTCTCTGGGAAGCAATGGGGATGGATGCAGTTATTTAGAAATCACAAATTATCCCACAGTCTCAGCACATGTTTCTGACTTGAGCATAGTTTCAGCTGACATTGGCCAGAGGAGGCAGGCTTTTGAGGGTCTTGAGAATCCACCTTACAGAAATGAAATGGGTTATGTGTCCTAGAGGGTCTCCTTCTGGAGCATGCTGGGTACAAGGTGCCTTTCAACTCTGGTTGGGTGGAGATGAGTTATGGTATCCATGTTGACAGACCACTGCACCCAACCTTTGGAATTTGAACAAAATGACTTTCTAGTCCCACTATTGAAGACATTGAGTAAGGTGGACACAGATGCCCTCTGGAGAGGTTCAAGATACAGATGTCCTCTGACAACTCTGAGAGCCTATCCCAAACTGGACAAATCAGTGGCAGACTGATTTAGGCAAGCTTAGAAAGAAGCAGCCCAATGCTATGTATGGTCTCTTGTCCCCATATATTAAAATCCAAGACCCTGTAGACACTTCTGTCATGGTCCTGCTCCAGCCAAGCCTACTGTATATGTTTGTTGAATTTGTGGCAGTAGGAGCAAAAAGTGTTGATGGAATGACCTAACTGTGCTCTAGATGAGCAGGCTATGAGAAGCCTTGCTGTCAAGGAAACACCATCCTGTGAGGGAGAACACTCACCTATGAGCTTTAAAATCCCAGAAAGAGGGCAGGATTGTTAAAGAATACGGTCTTGCCTTTGCAAACAACATGGACATGGGCTCCTTACCAGACAGTTTGTAAGACACCAGTAATATCTGGGCTGAACCATACAGCCTGTATTAAATCATTGTCACCTCATGTTAGCCACTGCTCAGGTGCCCTGCAAGTTACCACTGCCTCAAGTCACTCTCATTGGCACTCAAACTCTGCAGGGACAACCTTTCTGTTCATGCTTCTGCTTTAGGCATAATTCACTGGAGTCACAGAGGCCTTGTTTAGTGATGACAGGAACCAAGAACCTGACTGAAAGTGAGAATAGTTTAAAGCAACACTATCAGGGAGCTGTAGGCATGGCCCACCCTTGGCCCACAGGCTACACACAACCTAAAATAGAGATGAGTTTGGCTCAACACAAAAGCATACACCCACTCAAAACATGATGAGATACTACTTTTGCAGTTTTATTTTTACAACTCAATAGTGCCGTTCTCAAGTGCAAACTTTACAGATGGCATCATGTCACAGTGTCAGAGGGTTAGATGTGTCTGCTAGAGGCTAATGAGTATTGTTCTCTGAAGGGAAGGCTGGCCACTCTGACACACAATATCTTCTCTATACAAATCCAAACAGAGGGGAAGAACCAGCTGAACACATAAGGAAAAAAGCCACTGCTTAGAGTGCGAGGTTGGTCTTAAGACCTATTTGTACCTTCTGCCTCACTATCCAGGAAGCCTAGATAGAGCCAGTTTCTCTGGGTAGCATGCCCCCAGTGGCTGGCATGGAGTGGGACTGGCAGGAGTTGGCCTACAGCAGGGTGATCTTTTGTCTCTTCTCATTTTTGATAAACTCATTCAGAGGATAGGTCGCATACTCTCTATGCTTCCTCCCCCTGATTATCCCACAGACACTAATACATCCACCCACACACCGCCAGGACAGGTCCCCACTGACCACCCGTGTTGCCAGCTGACATTGCTAGTGCCTTTTAACTTCTGATAAGAGAAAATGGAAGAGGGAGAGTCCAGAAAGCTCTCTGGGTTGGTTGAAGAAATCATATGTCATCCCAGTTGTGACCTGCTTGTTTGTATGACCCAGTAGTTCTCATGGCCACAGGCAGAGGAGCAAGCCCTGCGCCTTTCTGAGCCTCACTAGCAAAATACCTAAGTCCATCTGTATGTCTTTTCTGCCTCCCAGACAGCCACCCACTCATCCTCTTGAATAGGAAGCACTGTTTGAGGAAGACCCTACAGCCCTAAAGATTATAGACATCCGCAGGCCCTCTCTAGCACTCTTGGGGTTTTGTGTGAGGTCTTCCTTGCTGGCAGGTGTCCACAGCAGTGCTGAACAGTGCAGGCCGAATTACCCTAGAGCTATCTGAACACCTCAGGTAGAAATGACATTGTTAAGAGCTCAGCAAAACATTTTAAAGTCTTCCATACACACTAGGGGCTTGCTAATAGCCTTTACTTGATTTATTCCTTATTAGCAATGTCAGAGTTTTCTCTTTTGCTGAGCTTGTGTTTTGTGTAAATCTTTTTCTATTTGGTTCCCATTTATGATCCCACATCCCTGTCCAGAGAATGGTGTTTTTAATTTTCTCAAATGGAGAGCAACTTCCTAAGCAAGTGGATGAATTAATCACAAAAGCCCATAGTGAGGGGGAGAGCCAAGGGGCCCAGACAATCCCCCATCATCCATCACCTATGGTGGAATTTCCCAGGCTGCTCCAGCATTATCTCATAGTGGTGGTTCCCCTGCCTCATGGGGTCCCTGGGAGAGAAGGGGGAGTGGATTGAATGAGATCATGTGTCTCTGTAAACTATAAATCACTCTCCAAAGACAAAGGCGTATTAGTGTCATTTAGTTTACAGAGACAGCAAGCACAGAAGTTGGATCTTTTTCAAAATTCTCGCTGATCAGTAAGTAGGACTTCTGGTAACCATGGCTGATTTTAAACTGACCAAACACCAGCCTTCCTCTTGACTTTTTCCTCCATCCTGATTGACCCATGGGTGGCTAGTGTCAAAAAATGCTGGTTAATTGAAGTCTGATCCTGAAGGAAACCCAGAAAGAGAGAGATTAACATCATATTTTATAATGAGGGCTCAGAGTCAAAATTAAACAAATACCAGAAATGAACTAAGGGTATATCCTGTAGAGAACCTGCTTTTCCCTTAACACTTAGTTCCTGTATCCTAACTCTAAAATCGTGGCCCAGCCCTTACTCCTGACAAATGGAACTGGAAGGCCTACAAATACAAGCATGGAGCATAATCCTGTGCAGACCAGGGTGCCTGATTTCCTTGCACACAGCAGCACTGGCTAGAGGGGGTTTCCCTATGGCTTGTCTCATTAATTATCAGGAGCCCATGAGTGTGTGTATTTTATATCTTGAGACTAAGCATTTAAGACCTGCCTTGGATATCACCCTTAGATGTATGTAGTGTCTAGAGGTTTGTGGGGGAGTTAAACTCAGCAGTGCTCATCTATTAAGGAGCTCCTTGAAGTTCTTAGTCTTCCTAGGTTGGGTAGAATCGCCTTGAGCGCATTCATGGGAATTAGGATAGAAGAGTACTGAGAACATTTTTAGAATTAGCATGATAGTAAATATAACTTGTTACAGCGGGAAAAATTAAGATTTACATTCAAAAATAGAGTTGCTGGTTCCTCTCAGTTTTGCAGAAATTATATTATTGAGAGCTGGGCACTTAGGCTGTCTGAGAGGAATGCACCAGAATAGGCCACACATTGTGCTCTTTGATGAATGTTGAGTATACACCCATAACAGGGCAGACTCATATCTGTTTGGTTCCCATTATGATCCCACATTCCTGTCCTGAGAGTGGTGTTTTTAATTTTCTCAGATGGAGAGAACTTCCCAAGCAAGTGGGTGAATTAATCACAAAAGCCCCAAGTGCTGGTGAAGCCAAGGGGGATTTCTTTCACTGTGGTAGAAACAGATGAGAAAACCAGCCAACAAGACTCCTGCAGGTTGGAGCCTCATAAGTGGTCCAAGTGCTGAGACAAGTGACTATGTAATGCTCAGCCATAAGTGGACCATGTATATCAGCCCCTCTGAGGCTCAGGGAACACCAATGAGTAAAAGGCAGAAAGAATTGAGCGAGCAGGAGGAAGCTGGGGAATGGTAAAGAACGCAGATGTCTGAGCACGATATGGCTCTTTCAGTCTTGAACTCACAGTAGCTGTGATTTGCCTGCACAGCATCTGCACCGTGTAGGATCTAGAAACATCCTGGACATGGAATGAGAAGAGGCTCATAGGAACCCACCCCTCCATGAGGTTTTATCTAAGTAATTAATGAGGTCGATGTGGGAAGGAAAGGCATTTTTACTAGGGGGTACATCTACTGATAAGATATCCTTGATATAAACAAACCTACCTTCACTTACTCCCCCTATAGCCACCCTAGTGAATCTCATTGGTCACAAAACAACAACAACAAAAAAGAAAACATGAAAATCCAAGAAGGCTACTTGGGACAAGGAAGGAAGAGTGGAAGTTCTAGGGGTAGAAGATGAGGGGGTAAATATGATAAAACTATGTACACATATGAAGATGTCATATTGATTGGGGTAGTGGTAGCACATTCCTTTAGTATCAGCACTCGAGAGGCAGAGGAAAGAGGATCTCCCAGTTCAAGGCCAGCCTGATCTACATAGGGAGATCTAGGACAGCCAGGCTGTTACACAGGTAATCCCTTCCTCCCTCTTCCCTTCCTCCCTCTGCCCTTCTTCCTCCCTTCTCCCTCCTCCCTCCTCCCTCCTCCTCCTCCTCTTCCTCCTCCTCCTCCTTCTTCCTCACTGTCTCTCTCTCTCTCTCTCTCTCTCTCTCTCTCTCTCTCTCTCTCTCTCTCTCTCTCTCTCTCTCTCTCTCTCTCTCTCTCTCTCTCTCTCTCTCTCTCTC
>NW_021604659.1:2183603-2216706 GCF_004785775.1 Grammomys surdaster
CTCTCTCTCTCTCTCTCTCTCTCTCTCTCTCTCTCTCTCTCTCTCTCATATGCACACACACAAAGGAAGGAAAAGAAAATGTCAGAAAAACATCATAAAGAAACCTATTATTATAATTACTATATGCTGAGGAGATAACTCAGTCAAGTACTTGATGCACAAGCACTGAGGACCTGAGCTCGAATTCACATAACCCAGTTATAAAGCTGAGCATAAGACTAGAGACCTGTAATCCTATGCTGGGTGAGTTCAGGTCCCCAGCACCCTCTTACAAAGCTGAGCATAGAATCTGGTTCCTGTAATCCTAGTGCCGGGGAGAGTCTGATGATTTCTAACCCTATCAGCAATCAGCAAACCCAGGCTCAGTGGAAAGTACATTGAAGAATGTTTGAGGAAAATACCCAGTGTCGACCTCTGCACCCCCATACACACACGTGCATGCATACTCATACATGTATTCACTCACATTTCAGAGAACATTCATGGTAGTAGGGAGACAGGCAAGGGATCTGGAGGTGACAAGTTGAAAAAGGCAGAGCTCTAATAGAAGATTCTGTAGGTATGGGGTGAGGAGTGTCTTACTTCTAAGCATCTTATCTACTCTGTCTAAGTAGACCTGGGTACCACAGCATCCATCGGTAGGTACTCGTAAGGCCCTCTAAGACAGTGCTTCTCAACCTTCCTAATGCTATGACCCTTTAATACAGTTCTCATGTTGTAGTGCCCCTCAACCAAAAAAATTAATTTGTTGCTACTTTACAATTGTAATTTTGCTAGTATTATTGATCATTAATGTAAATATCTGATATGCAGGAGATCTGGTGGGAGTTGTGACTCACAGATTGAGAACCACTGCTCTAAGAGGTAGAGAAATCTTCAAACTCAATTGTGGTACTACATTTCAAATCTTCCCAAAAGTGACCAATAATTTAATTCCCTGTGTACAGGGAACCAGAGTTGAAAGGGGGCCAGCTGAGAATGCATAGGGGAGCGAAGGTCAGCATGAGAGCCTTTAAGAGATTGAGCAGAAGTGAGGCTGTCCTCTCCCTGAGCATTTCCAGCTCATCCCAAGCTACGGAACTCCTCTTTGAAGAATCTGCCTGGAAATGCATGTCAAGGGGATGGAACGGATAGTGGTTTCCTGTGAAAGCTCCCAAAGGCTGATAAGAAGTACCAAGAGTCATCACTGTAGAATAGACACCCCATCAAAACCTACCCCCTTCCAAATTCTGAGCGGCTGTGTAAGATCTCAGAACACTCTGGACATGGAGGGATTTGCAAAGATGGGGCTGAAGGCACTTGTGCCTCTGAATCATCTCATTTGAGGATGACAGGGCTGTGGGGGCGGGTGGTTCTCAGTGAAAAGTTTTATAAAATTTTCATTGTTTTTCCTCAAAGTGTTGGGATAAATAATAAAAATCTTTATCCAAGGGAAGGAGAAAAGGGAGAGCCTTAATAACAAAAGGAGGGCTCCAGAAAGATGAAATATGACTGGTCAAATCAATTTCATTACCCAGCCGGCATCCTTGAGTCAGCTCCATCCTGACTTCAGCTTAGGGAGAAATGGCCTGGAGAGAGGATAAGCACATTGGGAAGACCTCATTAGTGTGCAGCATGCTCCTGTTTACTGTCTGGGCAAGTATATATAGCTTACTGGAAAAGAAAAAGGGTTGTCTGCAGTTAGTGCAGACTTCAAATACTGTATGATATGGCCCAGAGCTTAGCAGAATGTCCTTTTCTCTCAGGCTGGACACTGGATAAGCATCTCAAGTATCCAGCCCAGGGGAGATGACACAGGAAGTGTGCCATCTACCTCCATGGATGGCACTTGTGCTGTCCTGGGTCAGGGATGAGGACACAAGCATGTCCATTTTAGAATGAGAGGCACTGGCGCTCAGGAGTCTAACAAGTCACCAAGTTTCTGACTCATCCAAGCAGAAGCCCAGGGACTTTGTGTAAGGATGAAGTCCCTTCTCAGGACAAAGTATCATTCAACCATCCACAAATATCCAACCATCTTTCCCCACCACATTCTAGCTGACCTTCTCCCTGACCCCATTCCCTCCCATGCATGAACCCCACATGGCTTCTTCCTCTTCCTAGAAAGTGGTACAAAGGCTTTTACATGAAAGCAAAAGTAACTTCTTGGCCTCCCTGCAACTCTGCTATCCAGAAGGAACCATGATATACTCCATAAGGTCAGACATTTGTTTTATCCATGGCTGAATCCTCAGCACCTGAATAGACTCAGCATGTACTAGAACTACTATTTCCTGAATGTCAGGGTAGGTGCACTGATGAGTGTATTGATGGGTCAGGGGTAAGTGCATAGATATAAACTCATGCACAGATGGGTGGGTAGGTGAGTAGGGAGGGAGTGGGTGAGTAGAGGTGGGGGTAGATGGGTGAGTGAATAGGTGGGTAGATGAATGGATGGATAGGGGATTGGAGTGGTGGGGAAAGATTGGAGATTTGTGGATGATTGCGTGAATAGGGGAATGAATGGAGATTGAGTAGATAGAAGAATGGATAGTTAGAATGACAGGTTGGTGGATGGATGGATGGATGGATGGATGGGTGGGTGGGTGATGGATATATAATGATTGTATATGTCAATGAATGGATAAGTGGCAATTACTGTGCAATCATTTGTTTCCTATTTTAATAACTAACACTCTAGAGGGAAAATTGTATGTTATCATCATTTTATCAAATTTAGCATTTGTACAACCTCAGATTCCCTTTTCTGTGTGCACCACATCTTTATACAAAGGGATTACAATCACTTACAAGAACAAACTCAAAATAATCAATAGAAAAACTTAAACTAAAAGTAGGAGCTGAGTAAACACCCAGGATGAGAAGGCCAAGCCTGTTGCTATTCTGTATGCACTCCATGGAGATTGAGAAAATGAGAGAAATTTGCTTTGCAAATGTGGGTCTTCCCAGTGGGGCTTTTCCTGGAGGTATGCCAAAAAAACACCATGTACAATCTAATAGTTCTAGGACCGAACAAAACCCCTATCACCCCCCCCCCCACTAGGCCTCACTTTACTGCACAAAGAACTCTGGTGTCTTTCTCATGCTTCTTGTCATAGCCCTGAGAACACACACTCAGCTCCCTCTGATGAATAAGAAAACCACAGGTCAGGAAGGACACAGGCCCAAGCTCCTGGCTCTGAGCCCAGTCTTTTGCCCTTCACCAGGTGCCAGTAAGCTTTGGGGTCTCAAGCCCTTGGGACTTGGGAATGAAAAGGAGAGTTTCTCACCTTTTCATTCCTGAACTCCCTGGTGGGAACCCATGCAAGAAAGGACCAGTGGGACCAGGACAGACTGTGTGCTGATTTTTGCCATAGCTGAGGGTTCAGAGTTCTGTTGTGACTGCTTCACTCAGCAGGTCTGATGAGAAGCATCTTTCTCCTGAGAAGCATGGTATGTGCAGGTGTGTCTGCGACAGCAGCAGAAAGGGGTCTGTTATATGAGGCGTATAAATTGTCCCTCATTAAGCACAGCACCTGTTCATATCCATCAGCCCCCCCAGCCCTGGAGAGCCCCACAAGCAGCAGCCTTCCCATTTAACCAAACGTTAAGCTGCTCATCTGACACAGAGCCTGTGCTGAACCAACGGAGAGCAAAGGTCCCTTCTGTCTGAACACTGTGTTCCCTGCCACTGGATCCTCGTTTTCAGGACTTCACTTCTGGAGGGAACATCTACTCTGTGTAGAAGTGAGAAACCAACAGTGGCAGCATACAGAAGCCTCCTGTGTATGACTCAACTCACCACAGCTCAATGTCCCTCTTTTCAAATTCCTGGGGAATTAGATCCCCGCTTTAATTAGGTTCCAGTGAGGAGCATTGGTCAGATCTCAGATGTTTAGCACTATGAACAATATTGTTCAGCAGATGGATTCCTTCTATGCCCCAGGTGCTTTCTATTAACCACAGCCATGTTCTACCAAGGTGACGACATTCTGGAGCCTTCACCCAGCCTCCATCTTCCTTGGCCTTTGGTAGCCCATCTGGCAGGTCCACTGAGTCAGCATTTATTCTGGTGAAGTCACTGCTGTTCTTGCAAGAGTATAAAGATGCAGTTCCTATGGTCTTCACTAAGGTCTAGTCCATCCTCTGAGCCAGTGTTCTTGGTGTTCAGCCCAAACACCACTGGGTGACAGATGGGTTCAGTCCATGTCTCCCCCTGACCTGGACTGATCAGGCTGTCCTGTGGGAAGCTAATTCTAGACAGAGTGGCTCACAATCTAGTTCAGATGTGTGCATGCTCACCCACACTGGAACCCAGGTGCAATGACCCTTGTTCTCCATCACACCAAAGACCTTCAGGCAAGTGCTTCAAGGTGCATTTGGAATTGGAGAGGACCCCAGGACTCACCTTTATTTCTCTGGCTCCTAGAAGCCCCAAGGCACTCATGTGACTGCCACTTTTCTACAAATAGAATCTCATGTCCCCACTCCCACCCAGCCCCTTGTCCCGGGTCCTGTCTAATAAGTCTCATGGCTTGTGCCTGGGGTTGCGGGAAAGAAGATCCTGACAGTCCTCCCAGGCCTAGAGAATGAAGAAGATGGCAGGCTTGTGTTCTACAACCCTGCATTCAGTCCCAGTTCTGCATCCCTTCAGACTCAGTAAGGCTCCTCACCTCTCTGAACTCCAGTTTCCTCAATTAAAAAGCCACAATGATAAAATTTGACTCATGGGATATCAGGGGGAGGAAGTTTAGTAAGCAAATGGTGGATACTGTCAGCATTTCTAAGTCCCTTAAGTGTAAACCTTTAAGTTCACAAGGTGATCCTGTCAGACTGCTGAGTGAAGGAAGGCAAGGCCAATTGCCCAGAGGTGCCAACATCACCAGCCAGCCCAAATCAAGGGTGTACTTGGTAGGCACATAAGTTCTGTGCCTGGAGATGAAAAGGTTTTCAAAAAAATCAGAAGGCTTTTCTGACAATGGCCCTGGAATCTGGGGTTTAAAAGTCTACTGAGATAAACCCACCCCAGTTGTGACTTCTTGTACTTTCTCACTGTGGGAAGACCTAACCTTGACCTGAAAGGAGAAGTTGGAGAGAATGCAAAGCTGGTTCTTCCATGGGGACAGCATAGGACAGGGTCCACATTTCAAAGGACTGTGCTGTTTATTAAAAATCTATCTTTGCATGTTATGTGAGTGTGGTTCACAGTGAACATGCCTGGAAAAAGATAGGAGGACTTGAGGATCTTGCTCCTGGAAAATGAGCCTTAGGGGAAATGTAGGGAAAGCTTTAGGAAATTGAAAACAAGAAGAGGCTCATAGCTGCCTTCTAAATAGTGTGTTGTTGTACCTAGTCTGTGGTTGGCTGGCTGGCTGGCTGGCTAGCTGGCTGGCAGATTGGTTGGTTATGCTTCTGAGTCCTGTTTCTGTTTGCCTTTTAGAACCCAGAAGTCTTTGTGTTACCTAGTATGGAATACATTGAGAGATAGTGTGTAACTCTTCCTCATTTGGCTTTGCAGTTTTACAAAGTTGTATTCTGGCCACAGTTATGATAGATTGCTGTATTCTGGCCATAGTTATGATGGATTCTGTACCATCTCTGAATGTTTCTAAGCCCAAGAATGAACAAGTCAGTCAGAGACATCTTTCCCTAAGATGCCTTAGGGAAGATACTGTAAGATTACCCCTAAAACTTTGATGGATTTGGTTGAAGTTCTGTTGTCTTTATCCTTAGAGTAGGAGGTGATGGGCTCCACTTTTTAGATATAAAACGGAGGTTCAAGGTAGCGCTGACAGACAGGTACCCAGACATCCTTACTCTGGTTTTCTTCTTCCCCACCTGCTTCATGCCACACCTCCCAGAAGAACATACCAGATTTGCTGTGCTGTGGCTTCCATCTCAGTCTGCAAATAAAAAGTCAGTGAGAAGCTCCCAGCATCCTATTTTGCAGGAACTGTTGAGTAGCCCTTTATGGTGATGTCATTTCTCCTCAGTGGACATGTGAGTTTGGAATTTGGTTGTAGTTGTTGTTGGGTTTTCTGGTCTGGGGTTTTGTGTTTGATATGTATAGTCTTCCCTGGAGAAGACTATTTTTCCCATGCTCAGCATTCTTTAGTTGCCCACAGACAGAGAGACAGACAGAGAAACAGAGAGACAGAGAGAGGGAGAGACTCCTTTTACTTGCCTGGTTTCTTCAGTCACTCAATGTTGAATACTGCCTTCTGAAGTCCTGTAGCTATGAATCGCAGATAAGAGAAAGCATGTGATATTTGTCTTTCTGGGCCAGGCTTACTTCATTCAATATGGTCTTCTGTAGTTCCACCTATTCACCTGCAAAGTTCATGTTTTAATTTTTTTATACCTGAATAGTATCTTATAGTGTCTGTGTGCCATATTTTCATTATCCAGTTGTCAACTGAAGGACAGTTTGTTTGCTTCCATGCCCTAGCTCTTGTGAGTAGAGCATCAGTGACTATGGCAGAGCGATTGTTTATAAGGTAGAATGTGGAGTCCTTCGAACATATGACAAGAAGTGGTATAGCTGGCTCATATGGTAGATTTATTTTTAGTTTTTTGAGAATTCTCCACCCTGATTTCCAGAGTGGCTAAACACATTTGCAATCCCACCAAGAGTAAATGAGAGTCTCTCTCTTTCCTCACACACTCTTAAGCATTTATTGTTGGTTGTTTGATTGATTGTTACCATTCTGACTAGGGTGAGATGAATTCTCTATGTTGTTTTGATTTATTAATTGTCCCATAATTCTTAAGGACAATAAACATTCTTTGAGATCTTTCTTCCCTTAAGAACTCTTTGTTCAGATCTGTAGCCCAATTGTTTGAATGGGTTGGGGTTGGAGTAGGGAGGTTGAATCTTTGCTTTGTGAGGTCTTTATATGTTTTAGATACTAATCCTCTGTCATATGTTCAGCTGACAAGATTCTCTCCCATTCTGTGGGCTTCCTCTTTACTTGATTGTTTCTTTGCTTTTGCAAAAGTTTTTTTTTTTTTTTATTTTTTCGAGGTCTCACTTACAAATCGTTGGCTTAAATTATTGTACAAACAGAGTCCTCTATCATGTAGGGAATCATCTATGTTTTCTTCTAGTATTTTTTCTCAGTCAATTTAAAGAGATAAAACATGGATAGCTTCCCACCCACATTTCCTCAAAGCTAGCTTTCTCCATCACACAATTGTATGATATCTAAGCTATGCTCGTTCAGGGCCTGTGAAGGTCCATTCCTCTTCCTTCATCACTGCTGCAGCTTAAGTAATAGACTGGGAGACTGGACCAAATTACCAGGGAAGCAACAGAGCCATCGGAACCCATGAAACCTGCAGCCGGCAGCCGGCATCCAGTCTCCTCCCAGAAGCTTGGCCTAGAGGGCTAATTTTTACTGGAAAAGTAGTTGACTCCTAAGGATTCCCAGAGAGCTTTCATGAAGCAGATAACTCCAAACTTCTGTCAGGGTTGATAAATTGGCTCAGGATGAGTCACCCCAAGTCTACAGCCATGAAATGTACAATAGGCTTAAACAAGAAAAGGCCTTTCTGACTACTGGTTTCTCAAAGTAAAAGTTGTCCCTAATCATGTTTTACGTGGCAGTTTGGGGACAGATGGACAGCTGGATATTAAGTCATGACTGCCCATATAGTGAGAAGCCCTAAGTGGCTTCCTCTGTTTTGGTTTTTTTTTTTCTTTTAAGCAGTAGGGTTTTATTTCCCTGCAAATCACCCTCCTTTCCACTTCATTCTCATTTTATGTCTAACCTCACATTCAATGCGGTAAGTTTGCCCCAAGTGTCCCTGGCAGTTAAATATTAAAGAAAAGGGTGGATGTGTCTAACAAGAGGTCATATCTGAGCAGGAACCACAACGGAATGATGATGGTGCCTGAGATAAATTCTCTGCACAGAACTGAAAGCAGCTTTCTTTTCTGGGTCTCAGGTGCAATTATTTTAAAGCGTTCTTGTGCCCAGGGACAGGAGCATGGGAAATGGCTTCTTTTCTGAGTAATTCTCCACTTTTATTGCTTTGCCCAAATCTGCCATTGCTATATGTCAGTTCAATTAGCTGCTGACCTGGCATATTGGGGATAGTTTATTAAATGTATTAAATAGTATACTGTGATGAGCTTGCCAAGGACTATGGACGAAACGAACTTGTGTTCTTAAAATGCATACCGTGCATGGTTGAGCAAGATCTTTGGTGTCACGAAAAACCCTAGAGCCCAATTTGGTCTTCTCTTCATGGAAGCCCCAGGAAATAGGCTAGTGAGTAAGAAAGCAAAATTACAAGTGAGAAGAGAAAGGCAGAACTGGGATGCTTCCCTGTGAAGCAAGTGGAAGGAAGCATCCCCCTGTTCACAACACTGCCTTGCCTAATTTGTGTGCAGAACAAGGACCCACGGATCACTGCAGTTCTGTTCTGTTTTGTTTTTGAGACAGGGTCTCTCCATGGAGCCTTGGCTGGCATGGAACTTACTGTGTAGACCATACTGACCTTGAACTCACAGAGATTCACCTGCTTCTGTCTCCCAAATGTACTTAACCACACCAATGTTACTGCAGTTGTTAAGATTTATGAACACATTCCTGATTTGGGTTTGTCTTAAAGAGACAGGCAGAAGCTTAGGGAATTTTGAGTTTATGCCCACAACCAAGCTAAGGTTTTCCAAATGCTGCACAGTACTTCTCAGAAATGACACCAGAATGGTATATAATCAAAGCACTTAAAAGGTGCACTCCATGGAGTCTACACAGTGTTTCGGAGACAACGCAAATAGGTGGGAGTTGCTCCATCGATACCCTTAAGACATGAATCTTAGGTAAGGAGTTCTCAAGCTTGAAGTGACATCTCTTGGTCCATTTAGTGATAACCAGATGTAGTGCCATCTTATTATGGAATAATCTTTGAGCCATAGAACGGGATGTTGGACTAATGCATGCTACAATATAGATGAACCTTGAAGCACTATGTTACAGGAAAGAACCAGCCACACAAGGGGACATAGTATGTGGTACATCCTCCATGAGGTAAACAGAAGTGACTACTTAGTAGGCCTGGGTTTGAGCGGTGGGTAATGGTTCTCATTTGTTTTTCTTTCCTTTTTTTGTTTTTGTTTTGTTTTGTTTTGTTTTGTTTTGTTTTGTTTTGTTTTGTTTTGTTTTGTTTTTCAAGACAGGGTTTCTCTGTGTAGCCCTGGCTGTCCCGGAACTCACTCTGTATACCAGGCTGGCCTCGAGCTCAGAAATCCACCTGCCTCTGCCTCCCAAGTGCTGGGATTAAAGGTATACTGTATGCCACCACTGCCCAGTCTCATTTGTTTTTTGTCGCTGGTATTAAACACTCTTGACCAAAAACAATTGGAGAAAAGGAATTTTGTTTTATTTCATGCTTGCAGATAATAGTCCATCATTTGAATGAAGTCAAGGCAGGAACCACAAAGGAATACTAATTACTGACTCCTAATCAGCTACCTTTCTCATAAAACTCAGGCCTACCTGCCTAGGGATGGTGCTGCCCACGGTGAGCTGAGACTTCCCACGTGAATCATTAATCAAGATAATCTCTCACAGACATGATCATAGGCCAGTGTAATCTTAAAAGGTGAATGTTATGTCTTGTGCATTTTGTATCAAATAAGCAACTCTCTTGGAAGCACACAAGTGCTGGGGTCCTTCCTGTGACCTTCCCATTCTGTGAATCTGTACAGGGCCTTGGAATCTGCATCCCTATTAAGGTATTGACACTTCTTCTTCTAGGCCACACTTTGAGAGCCACTGGCCTAGGCATGTGCTAGGGTGTAGGCAGGTTGGTCCCCAGCATCTAGATTTGGGCATCATGTACATGCTAATCACTTGCTTCATTTCAGCTGTTCATCACAAGTAATCTAATTCTGACTTAAGTACTGAAGAAAATAGGGTAGTTTTTAATCAGTGAACTTGGAATCAAAAGACTTATTCAAACCCAGTGTCTGTCAGCCCCTGAGTAGATTTGCAAATGGGATTCCCTTTGCAAATGGTAATCAAACTCTCCTGGGATTCTTTGGAATGAACAATTAGACCAAAATCTAACTCAGTGACTAGTCTTAGGAATTTATAGTCTTGTAGTACTAATACCATAACAGGAAAAAAATAATAATAATTAAACCATCATCCCCACACATGTGGCACAAATAACTGTGTACCTGAGGGCCTGACAATTTTAGGTCCATTTCCTGGGAATCCTACAGGATTTAGAGAAATGGTTTGAGAGACACATGAGGAGGCATTGGGCAGTCAGATGGAAAAGGAGTTGGGAAGGACTAATCCTGGGGACAATGGGTAGTACTCAGAACCTATCTGAATCCTCTTGGGACCCTCCATAGCTTAGAGTATAATGGAGTCTTAAAAACTGCTTCTCAAATGGATGAACAAGTAACAGGGAGTTTTGATGATAACATTCATATCCATTGAGCTCCTTCATCATTAAAAAAACTCTAGGGCAGCAGACTAGGAGGTAGAGTGATGCACTTTGCTTTACTGTGTGTTCTCAGCATTGCCTCCCTGGTATAGCTAAACTGGAATGACAGCATCCATCAGTGGCCACACCACAGGCCCTGCAGTGCCTAAGGCTACAGAGAGCAGATTCTAAGCCTGGTTTGGGGTTCTTTGGCACATTATTCGTGTTAATGAAGGAACTCATGAGTCCATGAGCCAGTAATCCTTGGCTATATGCTCTGACCACTAAGCACCCAGTGGTCTTTTGAGGTATAAAAAGTATTCTGATATGTATAGTACAGAATAGTATTGTAATGAAAACAATCTGACATTTGGTTCTGTTAATTTCTCCTTCTCTTTTGAGACTTCACTTCAGATTACTAAACTTTGTGCGTGGAGTAGAGGTCAGGGTCTGTTAGCTTGTAGTTTTGATGCTTTCTTAGCACTGAACATTATTCCACTGAGCACCTTGGTAGCTTAGGGCTAGGTAGTTTGCTAAAAAGTTGGAAATCAGGGTTAGAATTTCTTAGGAAAGTGCCATCAAGACTGTGCCAATTATATAATCCTGTAATTGTCTCCATGAGGAGGAGGTAAGTCTGGGTGTGCTAGACAACAGCCCTGCTTGATCACAAGGTCAAAACCTTCTGGATTTCTGGCAGGCCAGTCCCTATCATTTTTGCTGCCTGAAGAGATGAGAGAATGTATTTGTAAAACCGACTGGCAAAGCTCCATGGGTAAAGACACTCTGGTGTCTTCTCACTATATCAGGACTTTGTCCTTGCCTCTGAATGACAAGGACTGGCTAAGGACCATTTTCTGGAGAAGGAGCTGCTTCTAGAGGTGTGTATCTGCTTTGTTACTGATGAATGTCCACCTAACTGCCACCCATGCCCATGGTGAGCTCTTCCCAGGGTGTGTCCACACTCTCTTTATCTTGTTCTTTGGAGGGACTCAGCTGCTCCCTTCATAGTTCCCTTTTGGGAGTGGTCTACCCTCCATATTAGCTCAGTGTGGGTCCACTTTGGTTATGCTCTTCAGTGCCTTCCTTCCTAACAAGCTTATTTTGCTCATCTCCACAGTATTCCACCTATCAGAATGAACCTCCAGGAGTCCTGGTCTGCATGTGTGTTTTATGCATTTCTCTGCCCCCAAAGTCTACAGCAAGTCTGATACCTTGTCTGTGTAGAATATTTTCTGAATCACAGCATGATGAAGGGCTAGTCACATTGCTTTTCTTCTTCTAAATTCCCAAAGAAGGTTCAAGAATAGTCCATCAGAATGAAAGAGTTGGTGGTCTCCTCTGTCAGAAATCACAAAGAGATGAATCAGGAAAAATTGTCTAGAGGCAAAAAATGTCCCTCATCCCCATCCCTGTTTGTTATCCGAAGAGCTATTGGGCAAGAGTGGTATGGGGCCATCTATCAAGTGGCTTGGGGTTAGAGCACTTGCCTGGTAAGCCTGAGGCCCTGGATACCACCCCAGTACCAAAGATAAGAAAAATTTATCTAAGGGAGGGGCTATGAGTACTAGAAAAGGCCAAGAAGACCCAGGTTGGAGGGGGAAGAGCTGAGGACTATGCCCAGTTGTCTCTGGGAGTTTTATCAAGCAAGACTATAAAAGCCAGCATGCCTAGGCTTTGGAGTAAAGGACAGCTCTGTGATGTGTGTGACCAACCCTCAGGGTCAGCATCTTTGCCAAAACCTTATCTGGTATCTCAGGAGGACAGTGCTGTTTTGCAGTTCTAACAGAGGCACCCTAAGGCATAGATGCAGTCATGTCAGAGGACAACCTTGAGAACTTGTCCTCACCTGCCACCTTGTTTGAAACAGACCACTTGCTTTCTATTGAGTATATCAGGCTACCTGATCCATAGGCTCCTATGGCTTCTCTTGTCTCTGCCTCCCTTCTTATCACAAGAGTGCTGGGATGATAGACACACACTACTGCTGAATGTGGGTTCCGGGGATCTGACCTGAGGTCCTCACACTTGCATTATGAGCACTTGACTGAGCCACCTCCCCATTGCCAAACCTTTCCATCAACTTATCCTGGAGTCTTTTCTAAATAACCTGGGCACTCTCCAGATACTGGCCTCTTCTGGAGGGAGCTGGACACAGCCTGCTACCACAGCACCTAGCTGTGTATGTCTGAGAATGAACTTCAGACCCCAAGGTCCTCACAGAGGGGTGCTCTCAAACAAAAGAGAAGACCCACCCTAGTCCTCAGCCAAGCTGCCTCCTTTGCATAGGACCACCTTGCAAATGCACCTTGAGTAATGTACTGATCTCTTCCATGTGGGTCCCTGTTCCAGAGGGCGTCCCACTACGATCTCTGGCCATGTGATGATCAGGACCAAGGGGACAGAGTGCAAGCAGGGAGGGGAGATTGCCTCCGCTGCTGCCTCTGCCCAAGTCTCCACTGTCACTGCCCAGTCACTCCCATGTGCTGCATCTGTCTCTCTGCGATGAGCTGGCCTGGGCTGGGCTGGTAAGAAGACAGCTAGCTGGCAAGGAGGAGAGGGTCCTAAAGACACTTCAGGAGAGCAGATCTCTTCCCAAGTGTTACAGCTCTTGCAACAGAAACTCTTGGACAACGGGATGATTCTTGCACACCTTTACTTTTCCCAAATAGAGCTCTTTTATACAGTTTTTGGGTGGGTCAGGATCTGGCAGCAGATAACACCTATTGGCTTGGTCTGAGAGCTTGGAGATACCTCATCTACATGTGGGAGAGCCTGAGGCACTGTTCCTTGTGACTGATGGCCATAGACCTCTCTGTGGGAGGGGCTGTGGAGTGCTGAAGCTGAGTGTAAGGAACCAGGAGCCAGGAGCAGAGCCAAACACCTGCCGTCTGATTAGGGTCTGGGGTTCAAGGCCTATGCTTGACCAGGCACCCAGCTGCTTCTCACAGCCCACCGCCCCACACTTCCACACCATGCCTTTCTAAATTGAAAATGTTACAGTCTGTTGTTCATGGGTGCTTTTCTGCATTATTTTGATACCAGCAATAATCTATCTGCCAAGGAAACATACAAAGATTTCAAAGGGAACTTTGTTACAGCCCTGTTCCTCAGTCTCAACTTACCATCGTCCTGTCTGGGAGAGTAGGATTCACTTTCATTTGTTTAGTTGTGGTTTGAATTACTCCAATTAACCTGAAAGTAAAAGAAGGCGGTGGGGGGTGGGGGTTGGTACAGAGGAATGAATGGTGTCATCAGCTTGGCTGCATGAACCCTCAGGACTCAAAACTTGCCCAAATTCAGTCATGATGTGGCAGTTTCTCTGCCGTATTTAGGAAGATGTAGCTGCTTTGTTGACTTGGCCAGTTGATTGAAATCCAATTGTAATGTCATCCTGTAGATGTCTCCATAGGGAGGCATGCCTGGGCCTGCTGGACAATAGGCTTACTTCCTCAATAAGTCATAAAACCTGCTTTCTAGCAAGCCGGTCCTCATCATCTTGAATGCCTCAAGAGATTTGAAAATGCATCTTTAAGAGAGAATGGTATACTTTGTGTTGGAATAACTATATTAGTCTGTTTCTGTTGCTGTCACAGAATGTTGCTGGTGCATAGTATAAAAGAAAAAAAGATTTATTCAGCCTAATGTTTAGTGTTTGTTTAAAGTCATGATGCCGACCCACTAAACTATACCCATAACACTGGCTGCTCTAGAAAATGTCTTCAGTTCTCCGTAGCTCTGAAGAAATGTGCTTCCATCAAAGGCCACTTAGAGGATCTAGGTTTTTCTCTGTCTGGGAGTCAGAACCAGATACCACATCAGGCTCCTCCAGTTCCTGGTCATTTGAGAAAAAGGGAAAGAAAGACTTAGGGGATGAATAGTCAGTTCTGTACCACAGACACAACATCACTCCTGTTCACAGCCCACTGCCAAGAATTACTCACAAGGTCCACTCAGGTACCCAGGGTCTGAGCAGCTCCTCTAGTCAACTAGAAAGGGACCAGTACTGTGTGGCTGACTCCATTGTAGCCTTGGAATTTATAGACAAGACCAAGACCAAGACCTATGTTTCTGGACTACTTCCATTTGCTTAGAGCCATGTCCAGTGAAAGACCATGGCTCTATCTTCATAAGCCTGAATGTCAATATCAACCTGATCTATAGTGGAACAGACCATATGTCCCCTGGACATATGGAGCCAATATGTACTATCATACATAACATTTTCCTCTTTATACGTACCAATAAAGACATTACTATGTGTCTTTGTTATAAGTTCTAGGCCCTAAAACTTCATTTCCTACAGCATCACCTCTGTGGTGGTTTGATTGAGATTGGCCTTAATAGGCTTATAAGTTGGCATACTTGGTCCTCAGTTGGTACAACTGTTTGGGAAGGATTAGAAGCTATGGGCTTGTTTGGAAGAGGTATGTCACTGGAGGCAGGCTTTGAGGTTTCAAAATACTCTTGTCATTCCCAGTCTGTCTCTGTCTCTCTCTCCCTGTCCCATTTCCTCTCCTTCTTCTCTTCTCCTCCCCTCCCCCTTCCCCTTCCCTCTCCCTCCTTGTGAATGCATCTGTGAGTTCTCAGCTGTTCCTCCTACCACACCTTCACTCCACCATCATGGACTCTGACCTTCTGAAACCCTAGCCCAATTAAATGATTTCCTTTATAGGTTGTCTTGGTCATAGTGTTTTATCACAGCAATCAAAAAGTAACTATTACCTCCCTGAAGAACTATTAATAGCAATGTAATATGACTGTCTAAAGCTATTGATGTGAAACTGTCAAAAAAACAAAAAGAAAACACTTTGGGAATGAATGTTGGGACTATCAGACAGTGCTTCATTTGACCATGGTTAAGCAAATCCTGTCCATTGAAATAGCTGTGGACAGCTGTATACTACTGCACAGGGGTCCTAGGTCATAGCACCTGAAGGCAGGGATGGCCACTGTGCCTGTGTGACTCACTGGAGCCTTTTCTTTTCAGGTTCCCATTCCCCATGGTGTTCAGCAGCTGTAGCAGGAAGGACCTGGAGGCTAGCCTGGAGAAGGGGATGGGGATGTGCCTCTTCAACCTACCAGAGGTCAAGCAGGCCTTTGGGGGCCGGAAGTGTGGAAATGGCTATGTGGAAGAGGGAGAAGAGTGTGACTGCGGAGAACCAGAGGTAAGGGGACTCCCTCTATGGTGCCTGCATTGCCTCTGACTGTGAGGATGGAGGAGCGTAGATGAGTTCAGGCAGCAAAATGAACATGCTAAAAACTGGTGATGGGACGGAGAAGAGATGGCTCACTTGTTAAAGGGCTTGCCATGCAACTTACATGGAAACGCTGAGTGTGATGGTGTGGGCCTGAGTCCCAGCACTGGAGGTTGACAGAGAGAAGCAGATCTCCAAAACACACTAGCCCTTGAGCCTCATCTAACTGGTGAGCCCTAGAGGCCTCAGTAAAAGACCTCATTCCAAAACAAAAAGGACAGAACCTAAGGAATAACACCTGAAGTTGACCTTTGACTTACACACAAACCACACACACACACACACACACACACACACACACACACACACACACACACACACACTGGAGAGAAAAAGAGAGGGAGGATGAGCTAGTACTGAGGATATTGGTATAATAGAGATTCTCTGGAAAACTCCCATATGGCCACCTTTAAAAAGTGCCCCATAGTTGGTAGTTTTTCGGAATGTTGGCCAGGTACAGAGTTGGCAGAATCACTTGGCTTTAATGGGTGAGTGCCTTCTCAATTGAAGGATGCCTCATTCTTAGTGAGGTGAGGATGAGAAAAAAAGGCATTTATCTCAGTCAGAGTCTCTTGGAAAGCAAAGCCCTGGGAGCTAGCTTCTATGAGCCTGTAAGTATCATACCTTTTTCTTTGCAAAACCTGCTGTGAACGGGGAGTATGGCTAAGCAGTGCTGAGCTGAGCTTTCTCTCCGGCTGAGATTGTTCTGAAGTCTTCTCTGCATGCACAGCTGAGGCTCCAGAGGCTCTGGCTATTCAACTTGTCAGTTCTCAGAAGCATCAAGAAAAAAGCAGTTAGAGTTTACATCCTGCCCCAGGCCTATTAAGCCCTGCTTTCCAGCCATTCTCTGGGAAGTTCCTTAATTGTATAGGTCCACGAGGAAGCTGGTCAACATGAAACATGTAAGTTTCTATTCACTCTCTAAATAGTCTTGAGAAAGGACAACAAAGAGAACTGCTACCTCTCAGCATAACACATAGCCCACACAGCTCAGAGAAGATTGTATTCAGAGTAAGCCAAAGCCAAGGGTTTGTAGAGCAGGTAGTGTGGTACTCCTTCCATGAGAACCTACACAAGCCAGAGTGGGAGACAGCTTTGAGGTAGGCTCCACATGTGGGCTTAACAAGAGCTCAGGAAGCCAGCTTCTCAGAGGGCTCCTTTGGAAGGGGAGCCCCAAGAAACAAAGCTGGGAGAGGAAGCCAGAGCATCTCAGCTATTCCATGCTCATCCCAGGAAAAATAGAATCTTCATGTTAGCCTGTCTCCAGGTCCCTGAGAAGGCTCCATGCCAGCAGGAATGTTCTTATTCTCACAAGAACTGAGAGAAAATGTGTAGCATATGGGGCTGGTGGGTGATCAGACGACATGAAGGGAGATAGAGGTAGTTTTGTGTCCTTGACAAACTCAGAGCTTATCTGTGATAATGACCTTGTCCACACCATCCGAAACAGTGGTTAATTTTGCTCACAGTGAGCAGGGAGTGATTTCTGGCTAGGAGCAAGTCCTAATTACAGAACGTTACAGAATGGTTTCGGGATTAGCAGAGGGAAAAGTGAAGCCATCATGGGATAGCGTGTGCAAAGGAGAAAAGTCCCTTGGAGGCCTTGTTAATTGCTTAAAGAAACAACCCAATTAGTTTAAATTACCCACATTTCTCAGGAGAGGCCATGTTGACTTAAGACAGTTTGTCTTTGATCTGAGTGCCTTATAATTATTTATTAATGTGGATAAATCTGATGGTTCTTCATGGAATCGTGAATGCTGAGATTTGGAATGACTCCATCGGCAGCCATTCACCCCATCTGCCTCCAATACCATGTGCTACTGCCACTGTGTCCACAGCTGTCACCACTGCCCCCTACATCATCATCATCATCATCCTCTCACTGCTATCCCCATCATCAGCTGCCATCTCCACAGCTTCTGTCACTGCCCCCAACATACCCAAATCACCAACACCCTCACTACCTCTGCCACACCGGTGTCTCTACCACCACCTACATCCTGACCGTCATCACCAACATCCTCAGCATCCTTACCACCAGCAGCACACCACCATCACCAGTACTCCCGTCACCACCAGCACCAGCTTCTCAGCAGATCCTCAAGTTCCTATTGTAACTACTCTGTTCTGCTGTTCCTCCATCATCTCCACAAAGGAATCCTACAGCCATGGCTGAGCCCTTGATCTCTCTCCGGGGACCTCCCTACACTGTGTTGATTGTGACAAACTCCTTATTAAATGGAGCCAAATTCTGCTTGCATGTAGTTCCCGATTTGGTACTTCTGTGGTTAGGGTCCTCATGTCCCATTAGAGGTTTCTTGTTATTTTAAGAAAACCTCCTCTCCCTCCTCTAAAGCTCTTCCTCCCAAGAATCCTGTTAACATCACAGTGAACCTTCTGCCTCTCGTGGTAGTGTTATTTTAGTGGACTCTTTATGCTTCCTGTCTAGGTTCAGATGTCATCTGTGCTTAGCCATGGGTCCTAGTTTTGTTTAGTTGCTATTAGAAAGCACTCTGACCAAAAGGAACCCAAGGGAGGAAGCATTCCCTTGGCTTCCATTTCCAGGTCACAAACTATCACTGAGGAAAGTCAGGCAAGAGCTTGAAGCAGAAGCCAAGAAGGAGGCCTGACTCTTGGGCCATGCCCAGACAATTTTCTTTTTCAGCCCAGAACCATCTGCCCAGGGACTGGCACTGTCCACAGTGAGGCAGCCCATCCTAAGTCAATTAACAGTCAAGACAATCCCCCATAGACATGCCCGAAAGCCCCTTGATTGACACTCCCTTCTAAGATGACTCCAAGCTGTGTCAAGTTGCCAGTTCAAGCTTACAAGGACACCAAACTTCTTTGCCCAAGACTTTTAGGCAAACCTATTACTTAGGTTCTTTCTTCTGGTCCCCTGTGCTCAGGCCCTGTAGACACTCCTCCTGCTATTAACCACACCAAACCATGCATCCTCTGGTCCAAGGAGGGACTTGACACACCAGGGAAGCAAGGGAATGACAGGTCAGAGCAGTGTACACCAGCACACAGCTGGAACAAGCCTGTGTTCCCTCTCTCCCAGAAGTAAGGCCCATTGTTTCTAGGAAAATATACTGTAACTTTACCCCAGCTCATGATGATGAAGGTTCCCCATCTGCTCCCCACAGCCCAGGAATAACCGTTTGGTCCTTGCATGAGTTTCTATAATGGCTTCATCGTTCTTTCTGATTGGGAGACATGGCACTCACTGGCTCTGCTGCTTCTCTGCAGACTACTAAAATAGCAAACACTAGTAAAAAAGGAATCTGTCTCTTTCTGAGAAATATGGTAATATAGAAAAAGTAGATTGGGGTAGTTAAAATTTGTTGCCACCTTCTGATAGAAGCCATGAAGGATGTCCTGATAACTCACCCTTCCAACCAACAAGGCTGAGAACACACACTGTCCCATTGAGGACTTTAAACTTCCTTGTTTCTTTCATGTGATTGATCCCCTTTGAAGTCTTTCCACTTGGATACATTTCCTTTAGAGCTGCTGCTTACATTTCTAGTGATTTGAAGGCAGACAGGAGGAGGCTTTACAAGTATTTCAGCCACAGATATCAGATGGCTGTTTTAACTCAGTAAAGCAAGGAAATCTCTGACTCAGCTAATACAATGTTAAGGAAGTCACTGAGACCATAGCGAGCAGAACAAGGCTCCTGCACATTCCATGGCACTGGTCCAGGATGCAATTAATGAGATCCTTAAGGGAAAAAAAGTTTCTAAACTTGTATAGAGTTGTAACCCCATAAGCTAAAACCCCTCACTGTCATGAAAGCTGCCGCAGTGACTTCTGGTTGGCAGTTTTATCTTATTGTATACATTACATGTCCCGGATGTTTATAAAGTCCTCAAACAGATTTAAAATTTAACAACTTTGGCAGTATGCATGGTAGGAGCAAACATAAACACTGCTTGACAGACCAGCTCATGGAGCTCCACATGGGATGCCGGTCAGGTATCTAGGGATGCCTTAAATTGTCCTAATCACTGGCTAATTTAGTAATTGTATCTATGATACTAATAAATTCATTCACAAGAGATAGTTTTGAGGACTAACCTATTATACTATTAGACATGGGTGTGGTTAGCTTCATGTTGCCCGGTTAGTAGAAGTTCTTCAGAGCACATCAAACATAGAAGGTTGAAGACATGGGCAGCACTGAGCATTCTGTGACATTTTCTCCTAAATGGCACAGATTCCAAGCTATCAGGATGCTCTAAAGCTCATGGACTTCAGAGATTCACTACACAAAATGCTATAGGCCTTCTGCTAAAGCAGGCAGAGAGTACCGATCCACATCTCTCTTTGCCAGAAAGCCATGTGCTCCCATGGTGCAGGAGCTACTAAAGGAGGTTAACTTCTTCCTGTCTTGGTTTAAGAGAACATGATACGGCTCATTTTTTATCTATCTAGATACCCTAAGACAGGCATGTGCAAACCAGGTATGGTGGCCTAAGCCTATAATCCCGGCACCAAGGATGCAGAAGCCGTAGAGTTGCCTACCACAGGTTAGGGGCCAGCCTCTCTACAAAGGCAGTGCCATGCCAGCCAGGGCCACATAAAAAGACCTTGTTCCAAAAACAAGAAAGAAGGCTGATGATACAGCCAAATTTAAAGCGTGCTTGCCTTCCATCCATGAGTCCTTGGGTTTGATAAGTAGTGTAAGAGAAAGGAAAAAAGGAAAGGAGAGAGAAAAATGAAGAGAGATAAAGAAGGAACAGAAGGAGGGGAGAAGGAGGAAGAGAGGAGTAAAAAGAAAATAAAATAAGAACTCTTAGACCCAACATCCTTCAGTCTCATTCTGACATCCGGTCCTCTTCCCAGAATGCCCTAGGCCAAACACCTACCTCTGCTAAACAAGGGCTTGCTTCATCCTCACCCACCTGGCTAGACCACAGGAACCTAGCCAGAATTTTTCCTCAGTTCATCTGCATACTCCAAATCAAAAGCAGACCACCACCCCCATTTTTAAACAAATATTCCAGGCAAGTGCTGTACCCCATCCCTATCAGAAGGGTTCATTCTTGAAGGTCACATCTACGCATGTGTTTTTAAATGAGCAATTTCCAAGTCCTTCAATGATTCTGACACAGCTCATTACAACACGCCCTGCAGGAAGAATCCCCTGGAAACCCCAATGTGCTGCTGTTCTGAAGAGCTCCGAGCTTCCCCAGGCCTCTTCCTGAGAAGGGTACTTGGTGCTCCTGGTAACACCAGTCCTGGTGGTTCACAAACACTTAACAGACATTTTGCTCTTATGCCAAGGAAAACAGTTCTGGGATAGGTTTTCAGCTCAGGATCTGGGCAGCCTTTTCCTTTGCTGTCATTTGCATTCTGAGAGCCACCACTTCATATGGCCCTTCAGATGGATCCTATTCCCCCTCCTTAGGAATGTACCAATCGCTGCTGTAATGCTACCACCTGTACTCTGAAGCCAGATGCTGTGTGTGCGCACGGGCAGTGCTGTGAAGACTGTCAGGTGAGTTCAGCTTACCCTGAGGTTGCCAACTGGTCTGGGTGGCTCCGGTAGGATGCAAGCAAAGCAGTAGGGTGGATTGGCTCCCCAAGTTCATCTCATCCTGAGAAGCTGCCCTTTCACTGGTCAGCAGCATCTAGCTGTTCTGTTAATCATCTGATCTGGTAAAAATGCACATTTTAATTGCTAATTTTCTGTGATAAATTGTCTGTGGGCTAAAAACTAATAGGACTGAGAAACCCAAGCTCAACCTTAATGTGCCATTTATGTTAATGAGGGTCCTAGCTCCTTGAGGAGAACAACAGGAGGAGAACCTGGCCCTTCCCCTGTCATTCAGCCTCATGCCAGGTTTACCTGCCTAACACCAACGTCTGGCATCTGGCAGGTAGCAGAGATTCTAGGCTGATGGTTCCTAGGATGTCTGTACCAACAGAAAGTGCAGGCCACCCTGAGTGCCAGAGTGGCGGTTTCCCGCCTTGCCGTTTCTGTTGCTGTGACTGTTCTTGCATAGACATTCTCACCATTGAGCCTGTTTATTCAGAAGGCACGTCTAACAGGGAAGAGGCCTGAGCATTAGTGGCTCCCGGGATAGACTTTTATGCCTTGATACTTAAGCAACGGATTTTGGCACAATGATTGCAGGAAACTCCCTGTTACCCGCCCCACCCAAGCACATCATTTAGAAGTGTGTTATAATGATATGCATTTGGCCTCTCCCAATGTTCACTTAGTTCTGGAGACTGTTGTAAGAAGTTAGCACCCCCAGGTTCCCAGTTATAGTGCAGGAGAGTGCCAGGAAGGGGATGAGGGAAGGTAATAGCGGCTGAGCCTACACTCAAGACATCACAAGGAGGAAGGGATGTGTGCTGATGCCCCACTACCATCCACTTTTGTAGCTTTCAAACAATCTCTTCCATGCTTCAGACCTTCCAGGAGCTGGCAAGTGAATCTACCTTGTAGCCCTTGGGAATATGCAGGCCAAGCAAACCTGGGGACTCAGTGGCCTTGATTATGTCGCTCAGACAAGCCACCCTGAACCTTAATTTCTCCAACCGCAAAAGATGAGATGCGGCCGGGCAGTGGTGGCGCACGCCTTTAATCCCAGCACTTGGGAGGCAGAGGCAGGTGGATTTCTGAGTTCAAGGCCAGCCTGGTCTACAGAGTGAGTTCCAGGATAGCCAGAACTACACAAAGAAACCCTGTCTCGAAAAACCAAAAAAATAAATAAATAAATAAAAGGTGAGATGCTAACAGACCTCACTAGTGGCCACTCCCACTGCTGATGCCACTTCCTGATCCTCATTCTCCCCCACCTTGCCAGCCCCCACCACTCCAGATTTCCCCACAAAGTCAAGACAGGGCCCCAGTTCTTTAATGGGTTAACAGCTTACCACTGCTATTGGGATTCTGATCTTGCTGCTTTTGCGACCTCCCTAGCAAATGCCTAAGGATAAGGACAAGTGTCAACATAAAGCATGTGATGGTGTTGGTAACCTGAGGAAAGTTCACCTCTTCAACATGAGGTTCAACAAGAGCCATCTTGTCTACTCCTTGGAGAACCCTAGTGTTACCTGTTGTTCCCACATGAGCTATCCTTGGTTGCTCACAAAGCCTCATAACACAAATGTAAACCATGCAAAACCATTTTTAAAAAAGAGCTCTCTATCATCAGAGGGGATGGCTTTGAAATCCCCACCTGCTTGTTGTGACTGTAGTAGGTAACCTGCTACACTCTGCCCTGGAAGAGCTACCGATGGATGCTTCTTTCTACTTGGTACATGTGCTATAAGCCACCTTGTCATTTCAGCTGAAGCCTCCAGGAACTGCATGCAGGGGCTCCAGCAACTCCTGTGACCTCCCAGAATTCTGCACAGGAACTGCCCCTCACTGCCCAGCCAATGTGTACCTACATGATGGGCACCCGTGTCAGGGAGTGGATGGTTACTGCTACAACGGCATCTGCCAGACCCATGAGCAGCAGTGCGTCACGCTCTGGGGACCAGGTACGTGGCCTCTCCCAGTTCTGTGAGGGACACTAGAGAAGTATGCTTTATGTACATGAGTCTGTCTTTGCCCCTTGGGGAATCCATTCATGTATGACCATTCTGTTCTGCAAAGAAGCTCAAACTCTGAGACAGGAGGTCTGCTTCTACAGGAAGCATGGCTAAGATTTAAGCTCAGTCACCTGGTCACTATGATCCAGCATCTAGGTGTAACTCCCATGAGCAAATGAGGCCTTAATCCAAAGTCTCACTAAGGTTCTAAAAATAATAATAATAATAGATTAAAGCTTAGCGGGGGTGGGAGGACCCCTTCATGTATGTCTCTTCCAGGGCTCCACTCTGAAGTTAGCTCCAGGGTCTCTTAAGGCAGCCTAGACACTGGAGTCTCACTGCTGCAGAGTCTCCCAGACCCCCAGGCCTCACTACCTGGGGGAATCTCACTATCCAGGGTCCTCACCCAACTCCGGAAGCCTCACTACCGCAGGGACATTATTACTAGGAGATCTTATCACTCTAGGGAGGGCCCCATTACCTGGAAACCATTCTGGATCTGCTCCATTTACAGCTCTCAGGATCCTGGCTGGGAATCCCACTGGGAATGTTTTCTGAGTGTATTGCAGTTCTTTCTTTCCACTGTACTTGGCTGAGGCCTTATTTAAGGCTGGGAGATGACCTCAGACCTGGCCAGAGGCCCCGGTGCCAGCAAGGCCACTATGGTCAGCCAGACTCAGACTTAGGGCTGAGCCAGCTCCTGGAAAAACCAGAGACTTTCTGCAAAGTTCTGGTTTCCAAAGGGATAGGGGAATCAATCAAGGTAGAAAATGATGCCTAAACACAGAAGCCTGGTTTTAACTGCCATGTGGGTATAGCACCCAGACCTGGAGAGTCCTCAATGCCCAGCAAAGATTCTCCCTCACTTGGAGCTTTCTGAGGAAGAAGAAGGAAGACGATGGACATCGTAGCTCCCATAAGTGGATGTACCAGGAAATGTAGAACAAAGAGCCCTGAGACTCCTTGTCCTTCATGCTTCCTCTTTAGAGGCTTAGTGCTGGCTGGCCCTCTTACTTGACACCCATGAGATCATTAAGACAAAAGCAAGGTACCACTGTTACAGTGACAAGGACTAGAAAGACACTCATTATACCAGTATCAAATGGCCACAGGATTCTGAATGGATCTCGAACACCTTTTAGCCATGCAAGGTCACTTTAGGACAGGGGCTACTACAGCAGGCCTCAGTCATCTCTAAGGGACCTCCACTGCCAGCCCTTCTACAGACAGGAAGCTCTCATCCAAAGTTCCAGTGGCTGTTCTGCAGCTCCCTTTATGGGAGCTGTCCTTGGCCAATGCACTCAGTCCTCAGAGCTTTTCAGTGCCCAGCTGTGCTATGAGACCTGGCCCCAGCACCAGAATGAGCTCAGATGGAACAGCACAGTGTTCCCCAAGCCACTGTGCTATGTAACTCTTCTGGCTGTCATGGTGACCAAGGCAGGTATTTATCAAGCGGAAATTAAAAAGGAGGGAGAGACAAACAGACAGAGATTGAGAACAATGGGGTTGGGAGATGGCTCAGCCAGTAAAGTGCTGACCAAGCAGACTTGAGTCCTGATATATATTTACATGTATACCTACACATATATACTCATACACATACACACACACACACTCACACACAAACATATATGGGAAAAGCTTACATGGCATCACAAGACTATCGTCCCTATCCTGTGGACATAGAGACAGAGGATCCCTAGAGTTTCCTTAGCCAGCCTACCCCATCACCAAGCCCCTACACATGAGAGAACCTGTCTCAAAAATAAGGGAAAGAAGTGACAGAGGAAGACAGCCAATGTTGACCTCTGATATCACATGCATATATGCAAGGGGTGGGCCGGGGAGCAGGGAGGGGCATGGGCAGAGACTGCGATGGGTGCACACTACATTTGCAGAAGCAAGTCTGATTGACAAGTGAGCTTCTCAAAAGCAAGAGCATCAGCCTTCTTGGATGTTCCACATCATGGTGGCTGGAGCTGAAACCTGGCAAGTTTTATAATCTGCCCACTTTTGGGTGCATCCCTAAGGAGCCCCCCACCCACACTTAGCTTCTCTCTCCTAGCCACCTTCTCAATGGTGGCTGGAAAGGTCTTGGCACAGGTGCAGTGGAGTCACCAGGAGTGGTTCACTGAGGAAATCAGATAGGCCAGGTCTGGGAATCTACCTCAGGCAGTGACTCCCTGAGTTTTAATGTACCCCCCACCAGACCTTTCCCAACACAGATCATAAAAGAATATCCTCAGAAGAGAGGGGACATGGAAGGCCTCCAGCTGTGGCCATGGCTTCTTGGAATTCCTACCTCCCCTTGCAGTACAACATGGCCCTTTCCCCCCATATTAGTGGGACTGCCTGGATTTTTGATTAAAGACTATGTGTATTCCCTGTGTCCACAGCCTTAGTGGCCCAGGACAGGACAAGTCACAGCTTACAGTTCTGTAGATTAGAGTCCTCAGATCTGAGTGCTAGCATGGCATAGCACATCCAAGGATTCTCAGAGAGAGTGTTGTCTTGCCGACTTTTCCAGCATTCAGAGGTTGCCTGTGCTCTTGACTCTTGGTCTCTCCTCCTTCAAGGAGTTCCAATGCAGCAGTTGTCTGTCTGTCCATGTTGTCTGACCTCTGCTTCTGTCGTCTGATTCTGCCCCTTCTGTCTCCATTACAAGTACTTATGTGACTATATTAGGCCCACCCAAGTCTCCATCTTTACATCTCCCCACCTCAAGATCTAATGTAATCATGTCTACACAGTCCCTTTTGTCATATAAGGTAACACACTGATATGGTACAGACTGGGGAGGATAGACTTGTGTTAAACAACTACTTGATACTCCTTCAAAAAACTTCTGATTCTTTTTGTAGCTAGTATCTTATATACCTGTCTTAATTAGGGTTTTATTGCTGCGAAGAGATACCATGACCACTGTAACTCTTATGAAGTAAAACATTTCATTGGTCCTGGCTTACAGTTTCAAGAGGTTTAGTCCATTATCATCTTGTTGGGAAGTATGACAGCATGCAGGAAGACATGGTGCTGGAGGTGCAGAACCAAGAGTTCTGCATCTTGATTTAAAGGAGACTGTGCGTCACACTACACATAGCTTGAGCATAAGAGACCTCAAAACTCACCCCAACAGTGACATACTTCCTCCAACAAAGCCCTACCTCCTAATAGTGCCACTCCTATGAAATAAGCATTCATACACACGAGTCTATGGGAGCCATTCCTATTCAAATGACCACACCACACCATGCACGTAACATCATCAATGTACCCTATACTCTTCTATGTAGCAGAATGCATGAAGGACCAGTCCTGGTACTCAGCACCATGTAGATCTAAACCAAATCAATACCATGTAAGTGGGCTCTCAAGAGATGCTCAAGTCTTTGGGGCCTGTAGAAAAGGCTCTGAGAGGACAGGACAATGGGTAAGATGTGGTGGGGACAGGAGAGACAGCGTGGATTGGGGTGGAGAGTAGCTAAGTTGAGGTAATCGGAGAAAAACTGCCATACAGTAACCATCTGGAAGAGGCTACTAGTGTTTCCAGCATCCAGGATGGGGTAGAAGACACCCAGGGGTGGCAGGGCCAAGGCAGGGAGTCCAGGTAGTTGTCTGTACAGAGCTGTGACGTGGACAGCAGCAGAGATCCTCATCTGTCATTTATTCTCTGGTTTGTTAAATATTTGCTGACATCCTGCAGGGTGGGAGGCGTTGAGTCAAGAGCCTGCTTGTGCAGAGGACATACTTCCTATGGTCCCAGCATGATTTGCTCAGTGTCCCTCAGTGTCCCATCCTCTCCACCACTACTCCTAAGCCCTTCCCTGAGTGGGTATAGTCCCAGGGAGAGAGGTGACTTCCTGGGCTGGGACCCTGGCCAGCCAGATGTGCTGGACTGAGACATTATAGTGCTGTACTGGTTGGTTCAAATAACTTTCCATGATTCAGGAAGGAAGCCTTTGTCCAGGATACATTTGCAGTGTCTCATCTTCCTACTTGGCAGCAAGAGCCCAGATCTGGACCATGTTGTATAGGAGCCATTGAAGGCCACTGGGAAAGGGGGGTCACTCAGGATTCTAGAACTCCTTGAGTTGTTGCTTGGACAGCTATGCCCTTCACACCCAGTGACCTGTCCAAGTTGCTGAGTCACACTAAATTCTCTGGTTGCTTCTAGGATGTCCATTACTCATACTTCAGAGCTGGCTACCCAAAGCTGACCAGATAAAGCCCCTCCTTTTAGCTAACTATTCCCTTTTGAAATGGGATTTTCTCAGCCCAGCATTAGATCTCAATAGAATACTTCTGCTTCCAGGACTCCCTAAAAATAAAGCCACAGAAAATTCAAAACGTGTGCCTGCAGCTCCTAAGCGGCCCTGTGAAGAACTTTCAGAATACCTTCTGTGGGTTTGTTCATTTACTTGTTTTTTAATCTAATTATTGTTGCTGACATTGTTGAAGATCTTCTTGCTAGCGGGACAGTTTTCTTTTCCTACATCTGTGTGCGTGTGCGAGAGTGTGTACACACAGACACACATGAACACCGGAACACAAGGTGAGGACAGAAGATAACATCAAGTACCGTCCTCAACCACTTTCTACTTTATTTCCTGAAACAGTCTCTCATGAAACTGAACACTGCTTTGGCTAGACCAACAGCCAGTGAGTTCCGGATCTTCCTGTCTCTACTTTCCATTGCTGGAGTCACAGACGTGTTCCACCAAGCCCATTTTTTTACATGGGTGCTAGAGATCTGAACTCAAGTTCTCATGTTTGCACTGCAAACACTTTACCCACTGAGCTGTCTCCCTAGTCCAGCATCTCAAGATTTCAGATGTTGATTATCCCAGACATAAATGTCTGCATCGAGCTTCTTATCCTCAGTTAGGTCTTAATATTTGGGAAGACTCTTGGTGTGGGATGGCCTTTACTCCTGCTAAAAGAGAGCTGGGGTTTCTCTTCCGGCTGCAGATTTACTTTCAGCAGTGTTGTTTGCCAGATTCTCTAGCCTAGTGATGGTGAACATGACTTGTCAATTTACCTCATAGGTATATTATGTAATTGCCACGTGCCAACTGATCTTCCTTGGAGAGGTCCCAAACATGTAATTATCAATATTATCATCTACCAGAATCTACTGTCATTTGATTTATGCCATGTCAGCTGGTCAAGTGGGTTTTATGGGCTGGTAAATATTCAGTGTTTATCTACAAGGCTGGTTTAAATGAGCTCATTTGCTTTACATCTACTGGGGCCTTGTATGTACTGATCACCTACAGTAACTGACAGTTACAGAAAGAAAAGATATAGGAAGAAAGAAAGTTACAGGGAGAAAAGATATTTTGCCAAGAGGTATATTGTCGGGGAATCGGGAGGCTCTTGTTCCATTGTGTAAGGAGGAAATGATAGAATTTGTTCATTTAAACTTCATTTCCTGATAAAGGCAAAGGCCAACTTGGAGAGAACAGAAGGGCAGATGCCATCTGCTTATGCCAATGCCTTTGTCTGTGGATTTAAGTGACAAGGAGTTGACAGAGAGAAGGGGGAGCCAAGGGGCCTGAACTAGAGTAGTATGTTTGCAGATGATGGATCTTAAGGAGAGGCTCAGGACGAGCAAACCTGGGGCTTCATTCACAACACCATCATCTTCATTTCCTTTACAAAGGACTCATGACACAGAACTTCCAGACTCAGTTGCAAGTGTGAGCTTCAGCACTCAAAGCCAAAGCTGGCGATTCAAATGCTGAGCAGTGTCAAGACTCCCTCCCAGAGGCTGTTTACCTCCTGCTAGTGGCCGAGCACTGAGTGTTCTGTTATTAAGAACTCAAAGGCTTTTAATGGCTGTAGCACTGGAGCGATAAGAAAACTTTTGCCTTTCTGTCCTTGAGGTAGATGTACAATCTCTCACCTTCATGGAGATGCACAGCCCAGAACTTTCAAGTACAACAACTTTGGGCCGGCATGTCTGCCTTTGCAGTGGACAGACAAGACCTTTTCAATGCCTTTACAAATTCTAGACCATTCTGCCTCAAAGATAAGCACCAGCTGGCAGCTGACATACAATAGCCTCGCAGAACACTAGCTTGTCATTGTCCTGATGGACTAGTGAGAGATTGAGAGGGTCAGCCAAGAAGGCCATCTGTGACTCAGTTTCCTCTTTGTGCCTTTCCTCAAGTCACATTCCATTTACAATCCCCCTGCTTCTGAGTTTTTGAACTTGCACTTCATCTCTGAGAACAGCAATTTCTCTTTCCCAAGAGCAAAGCCTCAGTCTTTGTGTGACTTATACAGGGTGGCACAGCGGCATTTCATTTGATGCCAAGGAACAAGAGAAACCCTACAGATGCAGAACAGAACACTGAGGAGATGCATCCACAGATGCCAGGTGCTTCCTTTCCAGAGCACAAATGGCAGCCTCTGGGAGTGTTAGAGACAGGAGGCTGCCCCAGTGGCCTTATGCTCATTTTTTCATGACTACAATGCTATTTGTAGTCAGTAGGCCAAAAAAAAAAAAAAGTATGATAAAATACAAGTAAGATTCATGACAAAAAGAGGAAAAGAAGAAAGGATCATGACCCGCCTCCATGGGAAGGGAGAACTGGAAGAAGGTCCTGAGGGACCCGACAGCCCTAGATCCATAAAGCATACTGATTGATTTAGACCATATACTCAGCATTGACCCTGTCACATAACCTTAAGATAGACTTCTCTGGCCAGAAAGGAGTCTTAATGTCCATTCCTCTGGCATTGCATGGGAAAGTCAGCTATACCTGTCCATGTAAAATGGGCTTTCTAGAATAAAGACATATTGGAAGCAGGAGTGTGATAAAAATACTGGGCACAAGCATCAAACAATCTCATGTCTTCTACACTGCACCTCATGGTTAATAAAGCAGAGTTTGCTTCAAATAATCAGGGGAAATCCTCTGCACTGGCTCTCCTATATGAGGAAGTTATTCCATAGAAGGGTATGGCTGGTAAGCTACACTGGGGGTGGGGTGGGGTGCAGTGTTAAGAAGTCCCCATGATCTCTAGCTTGAAGCATATCGGCCCCAAAATGTAGCCCAGAACCCTGCATAGCATCAGCCTACAGCCTAAAATTGGAGATAGCCAGATGAGGAATGAAAATTGGACAAAGTTTGAATTGTGTGCATCATTGTAAGTTTGATTAGACTGAACCTTTAGCCTTGAAATATCTGTTCTTGTGAGGGATATCTCCTCACAGCCCAAAGACTCTACAGTAGAAAATACTAGGCAATTGGAGGAGGACCAACATTTCACACAGACCTCTGCTCATTCCCTCCCTGTCTTCCTGTCCCACCTCCCCACCATCCAGTTAAAAGAGCAGCTTCAGGTACTGATGGGAATCAGTTCCTGTCTGCTGAAGGATGGAGAAAGTAAAACACCCCATTCATGTTCTCCACAGAGAGGAGCACAGAAAGGATACTGGGTTGTCGTATAGACCTGGCCTGTGCCACAGTCAGGCAGCTCTATCCTGTCTCCCAGTTTACAATGGTAGAGGGAGTCATGCCTCACTCCCATCCACGTGGCAGTTCCCTTTGCCTCATCACAAGCCATTGCTGTGCTCATGGACAGAGATGTCCTGGCTATGCATGCGTCAACTGCAAACTGTAACACAGACTCTCCTGTTCTTCATCACTTCCTGGCAGAGACTCAAGGTTAACCTCAGGATGCTGGGTTGTTTAAGGTGCTGGAGAGAACATTTTATTGACCAAATTGCATGAAGCTCATTATCTCCAAAACTGACATCTCTTTACAAGTCATTTTAGGGGTGGGTAGCATGTTTGTATGTTTATAGACATGGTTTTTGCACATACACAAGATATCCAGTGTTATCCACAATCTTTCTTTTCTAAGATACACTCCCCCTAAACCTGGAGTTCACCAACTCAGCTAGACTGCCTTGCCAGCAAGCTCTAGAAATCCTCCTGTCTCTACCTCCTCGGCACTGAGATTACAGGTGCACACTGCTGTGCCTGGCTTTGTACAGGGATGTTGGAGATCTGAACTCGGGTCCTGGAAAGCACTTTACCAGCTCACCCATCTCTCTAGCCCCTCTCTCAAATTCATCTTTTAGTTTTGTTTTCTTTTTCTTTCCTGGGATAAGAAGAGTCAACAAAAAGATTTGAAACTATCTAGTGCCTCTCTGCAGTATCTCACAGTTGGAGAGAAATCCCTCTGGGCATGCACAGACTCTCTGGGGAAGTTGCCCAGCTGGTCAGTATCTAAGCAGGAAGCGAGGAGCAGCTGGCATCATAATCAGTCCAGCAATTCATCAGGAAAGGGTCAGTGGACACAGAACCAAGTGAAGGAGATGAAGTGTGTGGAAGAAAAGGAAGCCACTGCAGAGACCGAGTGCTTGTCTTTTTCTGCAACAGAGCATTGGTTCTGGCTTGGACTGGTGTACCTGAGCAAGGAGCTCCAGGAGGCCTGTCTAAAATGCTTATGAGGCATAAAGAAAGGTGTGGTGGGGTGGCACACACCTTTTATCTCAGCACTTGTGAGGCAGAGGCAGGTGGATCTCTGTGAGTTCTAAAGTAACTTGGTCTACATAGTGAGTTCTAGGACATCCAGACCTACATAGCGAGTCTCCGTCTCAAAACAGAAGAAACAGAAGGTCTGGAATGGGGTGGCTAGTATAATGGTCAAGACCAGGCACAGGCCCACTCACATGGAAAGAGGGTGGCAATGGTGAGTTGTGTGTGCTTTTTGCTGCTGAATGAGGTGGCCTTTTCTGCTAGGAGCCGATAAGGGTCCAGCACAGGTTAAGAAACAATTCGTGTGATGGAGGAGGAGGAAGAGGAAGAGGAGGAGGAGAGAGAGGAGAAGAGAGAGGAGGAAAGGAGCCCTGGCCATGGACCAAGTCTGATTGAACTCTAGATTGCATTGTCACCTTGGAAGGCCAACAGAGACTCCCTGGAGTTGGGAGCAGAGAAGGACTACAGGGCAGGTCTGGATTTTGGGACGTTGCCTCCTAGTCATTGAAAGTACTATGAAAGGAAGTGTCCAAACCAAATGCTGATGTGGAAGGGAAGGCAGGCCAAGACCATGTGGCCAGGCATGGTTTGATCTGCCCTATTCTCCTACCTCCCTCCCTGTTGCCAACAAATACCGTGTGACTGAAATATAAAAGCCCCCCTAAAGCTTTGGCTCTGCAGCCCTCAATCATGTGTTCTCTTTCCCTGCCAAGAAGATGTGTTTGTTAAAATGCCCACTTCTTGGGTCCTCTAGCTACTGTGGTCCTCACCACCACCACCACCAGGGCATCCTTCTATGCACAGTCACTGTTGGGTATTGCAAAGCTGTGGCCTGTGAGAACAGTCTGCAGAAATGACCATTCATTAAAGCCAGTGCTTACTCTTGGAGCTTTATAGAACTGAAAACAAAGGATTTCTGCCTCCTCCCCCTCCTCTTGATCTCATCCCCTACACACACACACACACACACACACAGAGAGAGAGAGAGAGAGAGAGAGAGAGAGAGAGAGAGAGAGAGAGAGAGAGGCACATTAGTCATTACTACTCCTTGGAGCCTGCCTAGCTTGCCTTCTCTCACCGGAATTGTGTGGGATGTTGCTACAGAGAGTGGCTTCCCCTTGTCTGCAGCCAGCCAACTCCTTCCTCCTCTTGACCCGATTGGATTGCACAGCCAGGCCTAACCTCTTGAGAGTCCGCACATACCTTGGGTCACACATCTAAGTTTACAACACAGAAAAACAAGTGGGCTTGCTTTGAGCTCTGAGTGGGGGCAGGAACGAATGCCAGCTGTAGATGCTTCCAGGTTTGCACCAACCCACTCCTGAGCCAGCTGAGTACTGTGTGCCGATAAACGTGGACTATTCCTTCCCC
>NW_021604659.1:2216806-2234802 GCF_004785775.1 Grammomys surdaster
AGCCCCAGCCCCAGCCCCAGCCCCAGCCCCAGCCCCAGCCCCAGCCCGCTGCTGTTTAGAAAAAGTCAGAAGCAGTGACAGGGGAGGTGCCATTGTGCTTCTGTTCCAGGTGCTAAACCGGCTCCTGGCATCTGCTTTGAGAGAGTCAACTCTGCAGGAGATCCTTATGGCAACTGTGGCAAAGACTCTAAGAGCGCCTTCGTCAAATGTGAACTGAGGTACAAGGCCATACCCCCTGCCACAACAGCACTGAGCCTGTTCACATGGCGGTCACTGCTCCACACCGCCCTTCTTCTGAGCTTGTCTCTTCTTACCCTTCCAGAGATGCCAAATGTGGAAAAATCCAGTGTCAAGGTGGTGCCAGCCGACCTGTCATTGGTACCAATGCTGTTTCCATAGAAACAAATATCCCACAGCAGGAAGGAGGTCGGATTCTGTGCCGGGGAACGCATGTGTACTTGGGTGATGACATGCCAGACCCAGGGCTTGTGCTTGCAGGAACAAAGTGTGCAGAAGGAAAAGTAAGTCCCCCAGTTCTCACTTGTATTATAATGTAAGTCTGGAACACAGCCCACTGGAAGAACCTGCTTAGGATGAGGTCAGCTGATCTTCTTAAAACTACTTGGAATTTGGTCTCTGGGATCCAATTCTTTGTACCTAGAAGAAAAACTCAGTGAAGCTGAGGTCCCAGTCTGACCATTGAGACGCAGACATGGGGACAGTGTTGTTTTTACCCTGGGATTCAGGAAGACTGTCTGCCAGGAAGTAACTTCCTAAAGAAACACAACTGTGGAGCTTCTTGCTTTGGGGATGTGCCAGAGCTCTTGGGAGCTTGTTCTCACCTGGTCAAAGTGGGAAGTCAGATGTCTCTTCAGAGACTCTATAAAGAAAAGAGGAACAGAGGAGGGGATGGTATCAGTGGAGAGACAGGGGAATCCTTTGGGAGAACAGAGAAGAGGAAGGCTGAGATGGTTTGAGAGTTAAAAGCAAGTTCAAACATTTTAAAGGAAGAAACTAGGGTTTTTTTGTTCTACCACACTGGTTTATATATGTGCATGTGTACAGGTGTGTGTGGGGGGGTGCATGGATATGTGTACCCTTGTGTATAGATTCTGGGTGTGTGCATAAGCATATGCATGTGGCGTGTGTGTGTGTGTGTGTGTGTGTGTGTGTGTGTGTGCATGTGTGTGCATGTTTGTGTGGTGTGTGTGTGTGTGTATTCTCATGAGTCCCATGGACAATATTAAGTTCATTCCTTTAAGCATTTCTTTCTTTCTCTTTTCTCCTTCCTTTCGTTTCCCCCCTCCCCACTTTGAGATGGAGTCCAGCTCTCCTGTCTGCACAGTTCATACTCCACAGACCGGGCTCCCACTCCAGTCTCTGTTTTGCTTTTGTTTGTCTTTTCATCAAATTTTCCATCAGATTAAATGATAGCAAATTAATTCAATGTTTCAAGGGAAAAATGATAAACCATCTGGCATTTTTAGGGCTCATTTTTTCCCAGGATCGTGAAGTCCCTCTCAGAGGTCATGGTGAAGAAAGGACAGAACCCAAGGTTTTCCTCGAAAAACCCTGGAGGCTGAAGTGCCCTCTACACATGTCTCCCATGTGTCCTGAGCCACAGACACTCCTTCTTCTTTTTTAGAATTATTTTTTTATATGTATGAATGTTTGGCTTACATGTATGTCTGAATACCACATATATGCCTGGTGCCCGTGGAGGCCAGAAAAAGACATTAGATCCCCAGGACTGGAGTTTTAGATAGTTATAAACCACCATATGGATGCTGGGAATCAAATGAGTCCTCTGGAAGAACAGCCAGTGCTCTTAAATGCTGAGCCACCATCTCTCCTACCCTAGACACTTTGTTTGAGGAAGATTCCACATTCTTCCAGTTCCCCCAGGCACATTAGCGTCTGTTCAGGCCTTGACATTCTAACACCAGTCTTGTAAACTATGGTCCGAGAAGCCAGGGCTGCTGTAGCTGGAATCCCAAGAATGCTGCTGCTTATGCAGGTGTCTTTGACCTTGCCAATAGGATCAAGACTACACAGGGCCCTCCCAGCAGAATCCATCAATGTGCATGTCCTCCTTGAAGCTTTGTTTTCCTTGCATGTGTATGGATGTATGTTCTTGTGTGTGAGGATACAAGTGTGTGCACATGCACATGTTGTCCAAAGGCCTTGGGTATGGTTCCTCCTGAGCTGTCCACTTTTTTTTTCTTTTTTTTTTTTCTTTTGGCGACACTCTCTCACCTGCCTGGAACTTGCCCAAGTAGGCCAGAGTGGCTGGACAGTAAGGCCCCAATGGAACTTCCTGTTTGCACTTCCCCAGCTGTAGGATCACAAACACACACCTTTCTACTTCACTGCTTATGTGGATTCTGGGGCTCTATCTCAGGCCCTCCTGATTGCATGGCAAGCACTGAACTGACAGGATCATCTCCCAGCCCCTGGGGTTTCCTTATCAGCAAACAGGCACCAGTCTCCAGCTTCCGGACCCCCGCCCCTATTGCTTTCTCTGAAGCGCACTTACTCTGCCAACTGTTGGTGAGATGGCCACCTGCCCACAGGAAGGCTATACTTGATGAAACCACTCTGTATCCTAAACCGTGAACTCTTCTTCCTTTCTCTCCACTAACCTGTAGCATTGTAGGAGAGAAAGATGCTGAGCACTGCCTAAGAGGCAGGCAGCCATTTCCAACTGGCCAAGGCCTCTGTAATGCCTGGATAAGCAGGACCCTGGGGAGCGTTCCTGTCAATGCTTTGTGACACCAGTGACCCAAAGCCCTGAATAAAACACGTGAAAAAACCAGTTATAATTTCTCACTCCACTAGAACTATCTTATGTGGCATTAAATGTAAAAGGGCCCGATACTGTTCACATTGGACAGAGTGTCGAGTCAGACCCCAGAAGCTGTGTTAGCTAGCAATAGACCTTATCCTGCTCCATCCCTGCTCACTAAAATGAGAGCCTTCTCTCAGTGTTCCTTGCTTTCTCTCTCATATCTATGTGTGGAGTGTATACAAGGATGTGTACATGTTTGTGACCTGTGAAAAACAGAGGTCAACCTCTGGTCTCCTTTGGTGACAGCCACCTTGTTTTCTAAGACAGGCTCTTTCACTGGAACCGGTTCACCTACAAAGTCAGGATGGCTGGCCAGCAAGCTCCAGAGCTCCCCTCTCCATAAGCTCCACAAACACCCACCACCACACTTGGATTTTTATTTTGGGTTTGGAGTTTTGTTTGGTTGAGTTTTTTGTTTGTTTGTTTGTTTGTTTGTTTGTTTTTAACATGGGCTCTGGGTCCTTAGGTTTGCACATCAAATATTTTACCAACTGAGCCGTCTCTCAAGCCTCCTGCTTTCTCTTTTTCATGTGCCTGTGTGAGGGAGGGGAACAGAGGTACTGAGCCTGTGCTGTGTGTCTCTCACAGATCTGCCTCAATCGTCGATGTCAGAATATCAGTGTCTTTGGTGTTCACAAGTGTGCAATGCAGTGCCATGGCCGAGGGGTGAGTAGATCAGTTTCTTCTTCTCAGCCTGCCCACAGCCAGCTAAGAGTTTTTTTAAATTTTCTGATGTATTTATTTTATTTGCTTGAATATTTTGCCTACATGTATGTATGTGTGTGCCTGGTGCCCACAGAGGCCAGAGAAAGGATCAGATTCCCTGGAACTAGAATTAGGGATGACTGTGAGCTACCATGTAGATGCTAGGAACCAAACCCAGGACTTCGACAAGAGCATCAAGTGCTCTTAACCACTGAGCCATCTCTCCAGCCCCTGCTAGCCAGACTTTCTTAAAACTACAGTAGTCAGTGAATGCCTTCTCAACGTTCTTTTCCGGAGACATTAACTGTCTCTGACCTTTACATAGCAGGAGAAATGTCACTTTCATTTAACAAAGAAAATCAGATTGAGAGGTAATTATCTTTTGAATTAACATTCTGCAATATAAAGAATTTTGTCATCTTCAAAGTAATTTCGGAGCTAACCTTGCCTCACAAAGGGCTCACATTAGCATTTCAAGCAGGGTTGTCCCTCTGGCTCCCAACAGCCCAAACTTGGCTCCACCGAGAAACTTACAAGAAGGATAAAAATGAAGACATCACATCTACCAACCGCATGTTCTTGAATGCCCTTGCCATGAGTTTTGACTACCACATGCTGCCAAGTTCAGAGAAGCTTTAGGGAAGAAAAGGACTCTAATTGTTCAAAACGTAATTTCTTTTTCCCGACGCAGTTAATTTTTTTTCCAATGGGATGGTATTAATCTTGATTAGTGGCACAAGCGGCTCATTTGTCCTCCGGAAGCCTTTTCTATGGAAACTGTGCTCTAAATTGTCTTTTTAGAATATCTAGACACTTGGGATTATGGGGGACTTTGTAAAATCACCACCATGCTGTAACCACGATAGATTGCCAAACTGCCTCAGACAGGCATGTTGATGTTGTGTACAGCTGACTCAGTATCAAATGGATTCTCATCACGTCTCCATTGAATTAGAGATTTCTTTCTAATGGCGATAGGGGAACTAGCCTGGTCCTTTTGTTTTTACTGATGAGGCCAAGGCCAATGTGGTAGTGAGGGTGTGTCCACAGTGACCTTGCTGGCCTCAAGAAAGTAGAACAGAGGCCCCTCTCTCTGATATTTATAGGTCTCTTGTACAGGTTGCCAAACTCTAAGGACCATATTTTCCAAAACAGCCAGCTATGATTTAGTGTAATAGTTAATCTCAATTGTCAGCTTTCTGAGATCTAGAGTCTCCTGGAAAATGAGCCTCTGGGAATGCCTGTGGAAGATTATCTTGACTAGGTTACTTGAGGTTGAAAGACCTGCCCAGTGTGGGTGGCATCATTCCCTGGGCTGGAATCCTGAACTGTATAAAAAGGAAAAAGTGAGCTGAGCACAGCATTCATGGCTCCCAAACTCTTGATATGAATGTGAAGTGACTGCCTGCTTCAAACTACTATCACTGTGATTCCACACTGTGATGGACTTGGAACGGTGAGCCAAAATAAATCCTTTCTCCTTTAAATTTTGTTGGTTTTTTTTTTTTTCAGAGTAATTTATTACAACATCAGAAAAGAAGCTAAGACATTTTAGTAACAAGTAGCTTGGCCCCAATCCCTCTATGATGAGACCAATCTCACCACCAGTACTTCCAAATTTCCTGCCCCAAGCTGAGACCAAACCAGGCAGGGTATGAGTCTCATGGATGGTTTGACACATATGCAGGGTGTACCACAGACACTAGAAAGCTGTCTGTCCAACTTGCTCTTGAGCAGCCCACATCATTGTGGAAACACCATCCCTGCCACATGAGCCTTGGCCTCATCATTAAAACCAAAGAACTGAGTTAGTCCATCCCTTAAAACCATTAGAAAGAACTCTGTCACCCAGTGATCTCAGATGCTCTGTAAAAGACAGAGTCCTGACCAATGGGAATGTCCTAGAAAGCGCATCCCTCCTTCTCACAGGCTTTGTTGACTGCTGCCCTCCACAGATGAAGCAACTGGACAAGTGATTGGATGCTTCACAGAAGCCAGTTAGATCAAGGAGCCACCACAAGCAAGACAACAGACTGTCAATGTCTTGTTTGCCTCCCAATATTTAGGCATATATTTGGCCTCAGTGTTTTTATGCAGTGCCCTAGAATTGGTTCACTAGTTCCACTGACTTTCATATAACAAACCACCCAGAAATTCATTACCTGTGATTTACACTGTTTAAGTGGAAGGGAGGTATACATACCAGACTGCCATCTGGAATCACAGTCCTTGATGTGGGAAGCTCTCTCCAGTCATCTCTACCACTGTCCTGTCCCTCCACCCACCGCAATTTGTCAGATGGGCCTTTATCTAAGGTCCCCAAAGCTCAATCTACTTCTCACAAAACAAAACATATACGCACACTCCTGTGGCTGTGGATGTAGCTCTGTTGGTATTCACCTAGCATGTACAAAGCCCCAAGTGTGACCCCAAGTACCTCATAAAGTAGGTGTGAGACATACCTATAATCTCTCAGCACTCAGAAAGTGGACGCAGGAGAATTAAATATTCAAGGTCATTCTTGCACACATAGCTAGTTCAGGGCCAATCTTAGATACGTTAGACCTTGTCTCAAAAAAAGATAAAAATAAAGAACAGTGTGTGTGTGTGTGTGTGTGTGTATGTTTGTGTGTATATATACTATATATACATTATATATACATATATAATTTATGTATACTTATATATATAATATATGTATATGAATATATATTAAACTATAAAATTAAAAAACTTTAAAAGTGGTTTTCACACTCAAAATCAATTGGTTCATATCCTGTTTGGTGAGTTACATACATATCAATAGTGAATCCAAGCAGAAGAACCACATGGGAGACCCTTGTCAAACAGACTCCTGGGTCCTTCCATGGGAACTCTGGTCTCCCATTAGGGTGCATTATCTAGGAATAGCAAGGGCAAAGGCATGCTCTCCTGCCATCTACTTCAGAAGAAAGAATTCTGTCTTTGCCTATTATGTGTTGTGACTAGGAGGCAGATAATAGCCACAGTGGGCTAAAAGAGTAAGCATTTGGGGATAGGAGTAGGCTCACAGATATATTAGCAGACCCCTGTGAACTTCTATGGATATCAGAAAATCAGAGGCCCAGCAATAGACCTACTTCCCTCCCTGAACCTCCTGTCTGAAATAGACAGATCTGTGCCACAGTGGTCTGATTCTGGGTCTTTCCTTACCACAAAGAAGGCAACTCCACAGCTTTCAGGGTTGAAAAAAAAATGAGACCAGGAAAGGGAGCTGGCTCCCAACAGCAGCTCCCCACCACAGGCAGGTTGTGCCGCTCTCAGCTCTTCAGGTTCTACCCAACTCACTGGTGGTGCTGTTTGGAGCTGATTCTCGACGTCTTGCTTGCATTTACTGAGTCTATGTGTGTTGCTGAAGGGATCTAGCAGAATACCCTTGCTTTTGTGTGTCCTAACCCTGTCCACTCTGGATGTTTTTCTCCACTTCTGCCCGAAAGGTATGTAACAACAGGAAGAATTGCCACTGTGAAGCCCACTGGGCTCCTCCGTTCTGTGATAAGTTTGGCTTTGGAGGAAGCACAGACAGTGGTCCCATTCGACAGCCAGGTAAGTGTGGCCTCAGGATCCCAGGAATTGGATGCTGGGCTGCTGGGAGCTGTGTCTACTGGACAGGCTTCCCCACAATGGGACCCTGAGTGCCTCTGTCCCAGCCCGAAGCTTGCAGGTTCTAAATGTTATTGTCCTCCCCAGACTTCCCTTCCTTTTGGTCCTTGGTCCTGTTCAATGCAGCTGAGGTGTTGAGTTGGCCATTTTTTCTCCCTGTGACACTTTTCTCCATGGTGAACTGCCAAATGTGTATGTCACTGTCATTTCAAAGTACTTTGCAAAGAGTAGCTCTTGTGTGCTGCCACTTCAGTGCATTTTAAAACTCTGATCAGAGGAGTAATAGACAGCATAGGGGTGGGGAAGGGAACAAGCAAGAACAGCAAAGGTATGACAGCTACCTCTTAATAAAGAAGATGGATACCACCACTGGGCTAAGGGTGGTAACTTCAATACAGTGCTTGCACTTGAGTGTGGGTCCACAGAACCCACACAAGGAGTTAAGCATGGTGGTGTATGCTTGTAATCCTAGAACTAGGGAAGAAGAGAGAAGAAGATCCCCAGGGCTTGCTGGCTAACCAGTCTAGCCAAATAGGGGAACTCTACGTTCATTAAGAGACCCTGTCTCCAAAATAAGGTGGAAGATAGCTGATGTCAGCCTCTTGCTTCCACATGCACCCACACATGTAGACACACATCACACAGGAGAGAGAGAGAGTGGTCAGAGCAGTTGTCACATTCATGGTAGCTGTTTGCATTGAGCAGTTGGTTATGGGCAGATAGGATGCTAATTAGTGTACACTTTGCTGTCTGTTCTTTACATGGTTTTAAAAACAGACATTTTTAAAAATTGAAATATAATTACATTATTTCCCTCCTTTCTTTTCTTTCCTTCAACCTTTCCCAGGGACACCTGACCCCACTCATTCTCAAATCATCTCCATTAAAAAAATGTTAGTTGCATGCGTACACACACACATACACACACACACACACACACACACACAGAGAGAGAGAGAGAGAGAGAGAGAGAGAGAGAGAGAGAGAGAGAGAGAGAGAGAGAGAGAAATATGCTAAATCTGTTTATGTTGCTTACATGTATATGATTTCGGGGCTATCCACGTGGTATTGGATATCCAATTAAGGGGCTCATTCCTGGGGAGGACTGACTCCCACTGCCAGCATTCTTTAGTTGCTTGTAGTTCTTTGTCTAGGGATGGGGTCCTGTGGAGCGCCACCATTTCACATTAGCATGTGGATTTGTATCATCTGGGTCTTGGCCTCACCGTTCCACACTCTGATGGTGTTCACCTGACCATGGCTCGGCCACTCAGTCAGCAAAACCCATGCATATCTGTCCACTTGTGATTCTAGAGAGGAATTAAGGAGAGTCTCCAGGGCACGAAGGTGCCACCATAGGGGAAGAGAGGGTACTCTGGGAGGAGAGCAGCCCTGCATGCTTAGGCACAGTATGGAAATGTCAGAGGGCTCCCCAGGACCTTGATGTGCTTTGTTGCTATCTTCAGGAAGGACTAGGGCTGGAGCTCAGCAAACAAGGTGCTTTCCTAGTGTCTCATTGCTGTGAAGAGATACCATGACCACAGCAGCTTTTATAAAGGGCAACATTTAATTGGGGCTGGCTTACAGTTTCAGAGTTTTAGTCCATTGTGGTCACGGCAGGAAGCATGGTGGCTTGTAAGCAGACATGGTGCTGGAGAAGGAGATGAGAGTTCTACATCTTGATCTGCAGGCAGCAGCAGGAGACTGAGCTGCACAGGGCATAGGTTGAGCATATGAGACCTCAAAGCCTGCCACCACAGTGACACACTTCCTCCCACAAGGCCATACCTATTCCAACAAAGCCACACCTCCTAATAGTACCATTCCCTGTGAGGGCAAGCATTCAAACACATGAGTCAGTGGGGGAATTTCTACTCAAACCACCACACCTAGGATGCATGAAGCCCTAGATTTAATCTCCAGTACGACATGGAGCAGGGTAATATGCCTTTCATCCTAGCAGTGGAGAAGTGGAGGCAGGAGGATCAGTTCAAGCCATCCCTAGGCTACATGCAAATTTCAGGCCACCCTGGACTCTATGAGACTCTGTCTCAGAACAGAAAGCTTTACAAAGTAGAGACACTCCAAGCACAGACAACTGGCTATACCAAGGCCTGGAGTCAAGATAGAAAGGACAGGATGACAGTCACTGAGAGTGGTAGCTCCCAGGTTACAGATTGGGCAGTAGAGTCCTGATGCTGTTTAGAATAGCTCAAGTAGTTGGCACTGTCCTCATGGCAACAAGCAATCCTGAGGTAAGGTGTCCAAGTGCCATTTAAGACCTGGAAGGGCTTTGATTGTATATACAGATCAGTTTAAGACTTACAGGTTAAAGTAAGAAAGTAAAAGATGTTCTTAAATTTGTTATGAGGCAGAAGAACTCTACCTGAAACCCCAGGATGCTACTAAGAGCCTGAAAGGAATTGTGTTTGACCAGGAGACCAGCTATAATGCTCTTCCAGTCATGTGGATGGCTTTATAGGGAGCCTCCAATCCTAATAACATGGCCCGGTACCTTGTGTGGTTCAATAGTTCACTCTGCTATGGTTGTGCCTAGGGGAATCTGTGTGGTCCAGATGCCAGGGTCCTACCTACCAGACCATGTCTCTGTATTAACAAGTTCCGAAGTCATCACAGGCGAATAATGGTGGCATAGACCAGAGCTCAAATATGACCTTTGAAGAGAGACTAATTTATTAGGATATCGTTCAGGGATTTACGTGCTCTGGTTCTGTTTGTTCCTGTAGAGCTTGCTCTGCCATAAATGTCACGGCTCAATGTCTCCCGTATTTTATTGGAACGGCCTCCTCCCCTGAGCCAAATGTGTTTTGTTTCAGATAACCAGGGCTTGACTGTAGGAATCCTGGTGAGTGTCCTGTGTCTGCTTGCCGCTGGATTTGTGGTATATCTCAAAAGGAAGACATTGATGCGGCTGCTGTTCACGCATAAGAAAACCACCATGGAAAAGCTAAGGTATGTCAACTCTTCAAAAACCAACGGCTGAAAGAATATTCAACAAACTATCTCTCACTGTGTCAGCTGCACCATCCTCAGCAAAGGACAGGGCAGATTTTCTGGAGAGTAACACTGGGTTTCTTTTGTTTGTTTTTGTTTTTGTAAATGTCTGCCAGGCCAGCTGTCTCTTTGACTCTCTCTTCTAGCTATGTGCTGTCCATCACATAAATAAGCCATGTGTTGGTGAATTCCACAAATGGGTCTTCTCTAATCTTTGCATTAGTATTTTTTACAAGGCCTGTGGACACTGGAATGTGTTCCTCAGATGGCACAGCTTTAGGCCCAAATGTGCTCAGAGATGCAATCGCTGACATGCCAGCTTCATGCAAAACATCTCCTGTGTGCCCAAAGCTGTTTCCGTGGTTTTCAGTTAACTAAACTGACAGAACAGTGGCTGGAGAGCAGGAATCCATGTTCATTTTTCATCTCATAGGCATGTGAGATCATTTTTCCCCCTGAGGATTTGTCCCATGGAATTAAAATAAGTGACAGTCTAAGTATCAGCAGGAACAGGATGGGAGAAGTTAGTACAAAGAGGAGGGCAAGCCTTTGCTCAGCAGTTGTTGGGTTGCCTTGCAGGTGTGTGCACCCTTCCCGGACACCCAGTGGCCCTCACCTTGGCCAAGCTCATCACACTCTCGGAAAAGGCCTGCTGATGAGCCGGTCACCACATTGCAACACCCCCAAGGTAGGTCGCACAAGAACTTAGTATGCTGGGAAGGCGTGAGGTTGCATGGGAAGACAGGGCTCCATCATCTCTGTGAAATGCTTAGTTGGCACCTTTGGTTCAACTATAACCCCATTACCCTGCAATAGTCAGTGCCTAGAGGTACGTCCTAGAGTAATCCTCAGGGTCCCTAAAAGATTCTGATAAGGCAGTCAGTGTCCACACACAGTGGGGTATGTGGATATTATAAACCACGATCAATCTCTGCAGTGACCTAGAGCTAGTTCTCAGCAGCCCCACTGGGAACACAGCCAGAGCAAACTCTTTGTTACAAGGCCCTGCCTATCATTTCCAGGGCCACCAGCTATGTCTAGGTGAGCTTTCTGGCCTGTGTCTCACTGAGCCTCAGTTCTGCCCAGAACTGTGGAAGCCATGCCCACTCTATTCTTTTAAAGAACTATATCCTTATCCTTAGCTAGTCCATGGTTCCTCAGGGTCTCAATGTTTTACTTAGGCGTAGAAGTCTTAAATATTGAACCCTATTATAGTACATGCCTATAATCTCAGTACATGAGGAGCATATTTAGTTCAAAATACAAAAACACCGATGTAAATCAAAAAGTTGGTTAAAGAATAAGAACACTTGGCTGGGTGGTAGTGATGCACGCCTTTAATCCCACCACTCAGGAGGCAGAGGGAGGTGGATCTCTGAGTTCAAATCTAGCCTGCTCTATAGAGTGAATTCCAGGGCAGCCAGGGCTACACAGAGAAACCCTGTCTTGGAAAACAAAACAAACAAACAAATAAAAAGAATACAATCATTTAATTATGCAACATTAAATACTGGGAACAATCATACCTCGATAAAGATATTTATAAAAAAAAAAAAAAAAGAGTGTGAAATACTAGATCAGCTGCACCGGTTCTGTTCCTCCTCCAAACACAAGGAGGTTTGTCCGGAGATGAGCACCTTGCCTCTGGAGCAGGTAGTTCTCACAGAACCCTTGTGCACACTAAGCTCACACCTTGCGTGCAGTCCAGCCTGTGTCTTCATACTTGGTACTTCAAGTTTCTTTTATCTATTTGTTAATTAAACCAGCCTAGTGATGGATTGATTGAGGCGGAATCTTCTCTATAGCAAACACTAGCTTCCAATTCTCAGTTCTCCTGCCTCAGCCTTCCAAATGCCAGTGTCACCATTGTGGTTTTCAATGTTTGTTTTTTTTTTAATCTATATAAAAACTTCTCTCTCTATTCCAGATTTATGGGGTGCTTCCTGTAGAATTTTCAACTATAAATAAGTAAATACAGTCCGTTGTATGGGCATCCTGGAAGTTCCATTCCCACATAGACAGTGGTCACAGGCCAGTTAGCGCTGCTCTTCCCTTAGCTAGTAAAATCCACCAGAGCTGACTCTGCTTTGACCACGCAGGACAGGCACTCACTGAAATGCCAGAACATTGACATCAGCAGGCCCCTCAGCGCTCGAGCCGTCCCTCAGCCTCAGTCACCTCAGCGAGTGTTCCTGCCTCTCCACCAGGCACCACGTGCACCCAGTGGCCCTGCCAGGCCCCTGCCCGCCAATCCTGCAGTCAGGCAGGCCCAGGTATGCCTCTCATGCTGACTAGGTGGGATCCAAGCTCTACTACTTGCTAACATGTAAACTTGGGCAAATTGTTTAGCATAGTGACTGTATGAAATGGAGGTCAGTTAATCAGATGGTTGACTAAGATAACCCACATACAGTGCCTATAGTATAGCAATCATAAGACACTTTAATATTTTGTAATTAGTAATTATTTTAAATATTCAGAGTTGTTTGCATGTCAGTATAATGTATCATCTAAATCAGAACTTAAAACTTTTCTACTGTGAGCATTTTTTACCTGAGGAATTTTTATAGGACTCTAGGTAGATAGATTAAAAAAAATTTATAGGAAAATATTAAAAGTCTTTGTTTCTGTGTGAGCAGAAAACATAACAGTATTAAATCTGAGCTGGGGCGTTCAGGGCAGTGTTTTTGTCAGTGGTACATGGTGTGACAGTTTGTGTTGTGTGTTCAGAACCAAGGCTGCGGTGACACGGGATGTGACATAGGCAAGCACTACCAGAACGCACCGATACAGTACACATTCGGCTTTGAAACAGCTTTAGGTTGCTGCACGTTGAGCTAAAGGCCCACAGCTGAAGAAGCTGAGATTTCAACCATAACATTTTGAGAATGGCAATGGGTACTGCTGACAACTTGAATAATGAAACAAAATCATTTTTAAATGCTATTGTTATATTTTCCCATTACTGTTTCTATATATTTATAATTACATCTTTAACATAGAGGTTATTCTCTGTGCATGTAGCTTTACTGCTTGTTTCTGTCTTAAAGTTGTTTCTCCATCCATTTTCATTACAGAGCCTATAAAATGTTCTTTCAATAGCAACATGCTGCTTGGGTGTGGAATTACCTGGGAGAGAGTGAATACATTGAGAGATACGGGTTTTGTTTTATAAATAGTTGTTTAGAAGAGCTAGACTGATACATTTTGGAGTTCTTTATTCCTTTAGGAAAGATTCAAGTGAAATATAAGATTGGAAAACACACAAATCTTTAAATGGTTGGATAAAGTTAAATGTTTGGTTAGAGTATTGCATGTATTTAGGCTCTCCCATTGACACTAGCAAGGTCATGATGACAAAGATAGAGGTTGACATTTCAAAGCTTTGCTTATTTGATAGATAAAACATAATGCCTCCATTTTCTGTCTAATAGTTAAATCAGTTCCTGATAAATGTGCCTGAGCCCATCAGTTTTTGTTTTGATTTAATATTTTGTTAGTTCGTTTATATACAGTGTTTTTTCCTCTGTGTTTTGAGATTTGGGGCTAAATGTTATATGAGAGTTCCTTTTGCTTTTGTGAGAAGCTAAGCAGCACTGACCCCTGTCAACTGATAATAATGCTTCTAGTCATGTTTCCTGTCTCCTGAGGATAGTATACTAACTGTCTCCTGAGGGTCAAATTTTGCCTCTAGGAGAAAAAACACCTCTCTGGAAATCAATCCATGATCATCATAGCTTGGTACCAGAATTTTATTGCTTCAGGAAAATGTGGAAACCTGATTCCACATTGCCCTCATGTTTAAATAATGGATGTCTTAAAATCATGGCCTTTGGAGCTAGAAAAAAATGACTCAGAGTTTAAGAATACTTACAGCTTTTACAGAAGACCTGGTTCAATTTCCAGAACCCACATGACTTCTGCAGGCTTGCATGTGGTGCACATATATTTGGACACATGTATACACATATTTTAAGTGGCCTTTATGGGTATCAAGAGCCACTTTGCATGGAACTTTTACTTTCAGCCAAACAGACTTTTTCAAGCCAATGAGGATTTGATTATACATGCTCATATATCGATCCCTTCAGCTCTTCCCCTCTCCTAATCTCCCACATCTCATACTTTCCTTCCTGCCTTTGAAACAAGCCTGTTGTTGGGATGGTATAATCCCCTTGTCTAAAAATGTCTTTCTTCATGAAGGATATTTTGGCTGGGTATAGAATTTTAGGTTGACATTTTTCGGGAAGTGTTCTTCCCCTTCTGTCTGGACTGTACCGTGATAAGAAATCCACCAATTTATTTCCACAGCCTCTGCTCCAGGAAAGTAATGTAACCACTTATTTTAGGGAGGGCGTGGTTTTCTCTGTGGTTAAGCTGGAATAAGATCATATATGGTCAAAATATTTGTTTACTGAACAACCCTCTTCCTAGGCTTGTGACTACAGAGAAGTGGCTTTCTTGAGTTTGTTTTTATTTCTTTGGTGCCATTTAGTTATTTCCAGATTGTGTGTATTTACATATTTCACTTTCTGGTTGCTTCTTTTATACTTCCTGGACAGGGCTTTGGCATGCACCCATGTACACACAGAAGGACCCACCAGTGAGTAGTTCCTTGAATCTAGAGTCTACCAGGTAGTCTTTATTTCTCTAATTTTCAGTTTTCTATCAGTTATTTAGTGATATTTTTTGTTGCAAGTACAAAGGAATAAGGTAAGCCATGCTTATTCCATCTTGTTAGTCACAACCTCATTTTCTTTCATAATTATTTTATTGATGATAACATTCAAACTACTTCATATCTAGCAGCTCTTACTAGGAAAAAAAAAGGCTTGACTTTCAGCAGGTTTCTTTGATCTAAAAACTTGTATCACAGCCAGTTTCAGGCTATAAACAGGTTACTGCACAGGGAGTCCAGAACTGGCCATCCTGAGCTCATGTTGGCAAGCACCATGGCCCTGCTTCAGGAGTGTTGTGTTCTGTGAATTATCTCGTGCTGTCTCTGACTGGTTTTCTTTTTTTTTTTTTTAAATATAACAGCAAGGTAGTCTTCTTTGCTCATATAGTAGAGTCTTCTTTTTAAAGAAATTTCTGTTCTTTATTATAATTCTGATTTCTGGCATATCAGGAACTCTGGTTTTGAATATTACATCAATGTATCTTTCCTTTTGTGAAACTCTCTTTTCCTGAATGCTTACAACTATCTCTCCCACTCACTACCAGTTAGGAACCTTGTATTATCTCTTCAGTTGGTTTTGTGGACTGCTGATAGGCCAGAAAGACAAATGGAAGAGAAACCTATCTTGGTTTACCTTGCTGTAGGGCAACAGGCACATTCTAAACATGTCTAGGTTGTGGGCTTGCTTGAGAATACAACAGGAGCTGTAAGCCCAGGATATGAACCATCATTCAGTGCCTTACATACACATTTCCAGTATTCTCACAGAGAATCTGTAAAAAACAAGGATAATCTTTACACAGTGCACAAAAAGATTATCCCTACAGGAACCCAGTGAATCCACACATCCTGAGGCTTCTTAGTCCTCTCTTTCAGCAGTGCCACCTCTGCACAGTGCCAAACTGGGACTAAGAGACCGCATAACCCAAGAGCAGTTGTGAACAATGGTTTTCTCCCACAGTTGTCAGTAACCCACAGAAGTGGCTCCTTCAAAGCAGCCACCCAAAAGCCTTCTGTTTTGTGAAACTAAGAGAGTCTCCCCTTTAAGCACCAATCACAAGAAACTCCACATCCTCACTCCGAGCTGTGTCTGTCTGGAGCCCTTCAGAGACAAGTGACACCACTAGCTGCATAAGTTCCCTGTCATCAAACATAGAGACCTGGAATCCATACCATGTAGGTGTGAACAGTATCTAGAGCTGACTCTTGCTTGGCAGCAAGAATTGAATCCACTGACACTTTACAGTTCCCTGGGTACCAGCCCATACGACATGACACAGATGTGCCTCCATGGCCAATCCTGCTATGCTTGTCCAAATTTATCACACTCCAGGGATGGGGAACATTGGCTAACTTTATATTTAAAGAATGAGTGTCATCTTTCTAGAAAACATTTCATCCCCCATAAACTCAACTCATTCTTGCCCAAATGTGCCTCTTGGAACGTGGGCTTTTCATCTTATGGTCAGTCCTTGTATTGTACCTGCTTGTATCTGCTTCACATACTATGTGCACATCCTGTGTGCACATGTATGACGATCAAAGAACAACCTTCAGAGGTTAGTTCTCTTCCTACCTTGCTGAGACAGGGCCTGTGGTTTGTGACAGTAGGGTGAGTCTCTGTCTCCATTGTAGAGGAATGCCATGATTATAGATGTGTCTAGATGTGTCAGGAGCCATTTCCCTGGGCTTACAGTGTGCCCATTGTTACTGCTGGAGGAAGGAGAGCAGAACAAGGTTCATGGCTGGAAGGATTCTTAGGCTCCAGGACAGCCCAGATAAAATCCATCATTCAGTAGATTCTCACTTATTGGGAATTAATTGAGTTACTTACAGTTTAAACAAAAACATGCTACATGTCCCAGTAAAGAAATACATTTTTCAGCTCACAGAAAACTGCGTCTCAAGAAGACACAGCTAAGACATGGCAGATCTACATGAGATCTTTCACTGTCAGACTTGATGTGCTCAGGTCCTAAACAGATTTGAGTGTTGCCTTCAGTTCATCAGTGGCCATTCTCCTAACAAGCAGCGCCTTGTCTGTGTGCCACTGGCCCAGCTTTACCCATTTGGTTTGCTAAACATCTGTCTCACAAATTGGCATGTGAATGATGCCTGCTGATGCATGGGCACACTTGATCTAAGGATCCATTTTTCTTTAAACACCTCAGTTTCCTGGGAAATACTAGGAAGTAATATCTCAGCGAGTTACAGAGCTGAACTAAGAGCTGAGATCATGTTCCCCATTGCATTAGAAAAACAGAGACTTTTAAAAATTGAACCCATCACTTGGGAAGACTAATTGTTAAGGTATTGTGGTCCTTTCTTGAAAATATTGCTAGGTCCAAAAGAATTATCAGTCCTGGTTTGTGCACCATGTATCTACACTGTGGAAATTTCAGCCAAACAGCAATGGAAGAAGAATTCACTTCCACTGTTACATTTAGTGTGTGTGTGTGTGTGTGTGTGTGTGTGTGTGTGTGTGTGTGTGTACTCAAGTGGGTATATGTTTTAGTACAAGGAACCTGTGTTGTGCTTTTAATGACTATAAAATCATTCAAATATACACTGAGCACTGAGTACATGACAGGTACTACAGAGCTGAGTGCTTGTCAGGTGTTTCTATCCCTGTGAACTGAGAGAAGTTGCTACCATAAGCTCTAGTTTATGGAGGAAGACAGAGCACAGTAAGGCTGCATATTCCATGGGCAAGGAGGGAAATGTAGGAGAGTTAAGGGCTCGAACTCACATTCTTCACTTGCAGCATTAAAATGGATGTGAGGAGTTAGAGATTTGATTTAGTTGGTAGAGTGTTTACATAGTATGCATGAAGTCCTGGGGTTCATAGAAAGATGGCATGGTGATGTAAGCCTAAAATCCCAGCACTCAGGAGGTTAAAGTTGGGAAAATCAAAAATTCAAGGTTAGTTGGCTCTCAACACACACTTCTATTGGCTCTCACCTAGGCAGAAGTGGGTGGATCTCTGTGAGTTCAAGGCCAGCCTGTTCTACATAGAGTCTACATAGAGTTCCAGGACAACCAGAGCTACTTAGTGATAGAGTCAGTCACAAAAAGGGGAGGGGGGAAAGAAGGGAAGGGGAGGGAAGG
>NW_021604659.1:2234902-2278957 GCF_004785775.1 Grammomys surdaster
AAGGGAAGGGAAGGGGAGGGAAGGGGAGGGGAGGGGAGGGGAGGGGAGGGGAGGGGAGGGGAGGGAAGGGAAGGGAAGGGAAGGGAAGGGAAGGGAAGGGAAGGGAAGGGAAGGGAAGGGAAGGGAAGGGAAGGGAAGGGAAGGGAAGAAAAATGGGCAGAGGGAAAGAAGAGAACTTACAGTGGAAAGAGTTAGCAGCATAGTCAGAGCAGCAAGCCAGCTGCCCTAGTCCTCTTCCATCCCCATCGCTCCCCACTTTTCTGTTCATTGGTACTATGTAAAGCCTCCATTAGGTACAGAAGGCATGGCTCAGTTTTTCTTAACACAACAAAGCCACAGTCATCTTTGTCTTTATAAGACAGGCCACTGTTAGTACTATGGCCAGAGCAAGAAATCCCCTGTGGTATCACAGCACTTACATGGAAGGCAACTGTGTGTCTTCTGTAGAGGGTAAATAGATTTTCAGCTATGTTTTGACCAACACACACTTCTAATCACCTGCCTGTATCTATATCATATACAACCTAAAATATTTGTAAACCAAGACCAGCCAGTCTGGGACAGGCTCTTCCAGGAAAAGGCAGGAGCAGGGAGCTTTGCTTAAGTAGCAGCAGAAGGAACAGTGGAATGGCTAGGAGACCCACATTCCCTATCCCCTTCAACTATGGTGATGAGTAACTCTCTGGGGCTGTTACTGGGAAGTAACAGCCAATTGTCATAAATGCTTTCAAATGATATAAATGATATCCTAGATGATTTAAAACATAGTTTTAGGACAGGCAGATAATGGCCAACTCACCCAGAGAGAGAATCAGTTCATTCCTCCAACAGTGCCAAGCAGTGAATTCAGCTTGGAACTGATAGACTACTGTGGTCAGCAATGGTCCAGCAATCTGATGACTTAGGTCCTTGTTCATCAGAAATGCTGGTATATATTAGAAAGGGAAGTCCATTTGTCAATATACCCTACTAGGGAAGATGCAAAGGGAAAGGGGGGATCTATGTAGCAGCCTTCATTATCTGGAAAAACCACAGGCTGACAGTGGGAAAGAGAGCAGGATGCTGTCCTTGTGGGCCTCCCCCAACTTGGCAGGTCTTGCCCTTATGCCCAAGATCCTTCTTCAATGGTACCCATTTCCTGGTTCTTCCACAGTCCTCTGTGAGGCTCCCTTGCCACTGACTGCAGACGCCATATATTTATGCTACTCCATTTAGAAGGTCCTGTGGGCTGTTCCTCTTGGGCACATCAAAGTCTTATCTAGTGAATGCAGTAGACATGTAGCAAATACACTGATTTTAGATGGTAGAAACTGGTCTTCTTAAGAGTTGATTGTTCCTTACTGGCTATCTCCCTCAGGAATCACAGCATAACAAAATCCTGAGTGTGTTTAACCTGTAAACCTAAGATATGGCTACAGAAGTCTTAGACTATTGCTGACTTCTCCGAGCCATATGCCTAGTATGCCTGAGACAGACTACTGTCCTCAGTTTCATGTCACACACCAATTGGGTCATGTGACAGGGCCAGTAACTGTCTATAAAGGTAGCTACTGTGGATGGATACCTCCATGGCTCATTCTAGAGAAACATCCCTTTATTTCTGTCACTGTGGAAATGGAGACTTTACATGGACAACTGTGCCCAGCATGAGCCTCTGCATCTGTAATAGGCAATGTGTACAGCTGTAATTGAACATTTCAGAGGCATAAAGGATTATATGAAACTATGGTCCACCTCTGTCACTAGATCTCCATCTCCTTCCCAGAAGCAATTCCTTTGATGCTTATAAAGTATTCTGGAACACGTGGAGAAGGCTCCATTCAACCTCTCTCTGCAGCACACCACTGAAGCAAACACTTTCCTAGTACACTCTACATGGCACCAAGGGAAGACTCCTTGTAAGCCACTGTTAGTAGATAAGACTGTGCACGTTTGCCTAGACAGTTCTTCACCCAATGCCTCCTTTTGCAAAACTCCAGAGTTTTACTGCAGAGAGGTTGGGGAAAGGATATGATCCCATTAAGCCAGAGTGTCTGGCTTCCCCCAAAGGTCCTGACTTTTGATTTCTGGGTTACTTACTATAGACAGCAATCAACGCAGGACTCAGGTTTCCATGGGGTTTTCTTAAGTGGCCAGATGCCTCCAGCTTCAGTCTCCTCCTTCCTTCTTGCACTGTGTTTTGATTCAAAAATATTTTACTCTCTTACAGCTATCCAATTCTTTTAGGAAAAAAAATGAGAAGTATTTATCTTATCTAGTCATTGGAGAAATGGAAGTCACAGTGACCCTGCCTGAGTGTTTCTGACTATGGGTGACCCACTAGTGTGTCAGCTTTGAGCAGTTTCATGCTGCCCACATCACTGTGGGGATAATAGTCACAATCTTGTCTGTGCTCATAATTTCCATAATCTTTAGCCAGAGACAGACTCACTCTTTACAGTGAAACATGTTAATGTCAGCCTAGGACCTCAGTGGCAGCTCTGGATTTCTTTGGCAGTCTCCAGTCTTCCTACACAGAAGTCTCAGATAGCAGGACATGTTTACTATTGTAGATTATGTACAAGTTGATAACAGAGTGATGGTCAAGGCACCAGGGCTATGTTTTGATTTTGGCATGTTTGTTCTCAAAGCTAAGAGAGGCGGGGGAGGGAAGAAGAAGGTGCTGAAATTCTGTAGTATATTGCTATTGCTAGAACTCAGGTGGAAATCAGAGGTCTGGGACCACACATGACAAAGTAGGACTTTGCTCCAGGACATGAGGGAAAAGGAATGATGTTTGAATGTTGTTGAGAATACAGACTAAAGAAAAACGTGCCAGCGGAAGCCCCCCTGGAGTCCTTTGTTAGCTCCTATGGAGGCTACATTTTACCAAAGCCACATCTCATATGCATTCACCTATACCATGTCCTGACCATGGCAATAAAGGACAGATGGGGGGGGACCTTTTCTATCCTCAGGACTTGAGTACTTTCCATCAGCATCTTGGCTGTTTGGAGATTTATCACTGGGGTGAGCATGCCATTTGTCCCCGAAGCTGAGAGCCATCTGAGATAACATGATGAACAACAAGACTATGAGCATAAATTGAGACTATCTCAGGCAAGCCATAATTATCTTCTAAGTTGCCAGGATAAATCCAGATGCATTAAGACAGACTGTGGCATATACCTTGCCTTTTCATCTGCACAACAATAAAACCCTGGTGTTATCTTTACTACAGGGACTGGATACTTAGTCATATTTAACAGCGAAATTAGTATTGCTTTGTAAGGAACGATAACCTGAGTCTCCTGATGCTGAGTGTGTGCTTTCATTTTTACATCATGCATGGATATTGTGCTCATAGTTTTCTGTTCTGTAATGAGAAATGGAGCTTAATTTGTGTGTGACCTTTATTAGCCAGGGCTCGCTGTCAATCAGAGCTAGCAACCCTTATTCATGGACAACTGCATGGCAGGCCCTGGGCTAAGAGCTTTGCTGTGTCAGTCCTCATACCACCCCTGATGGGGGTTGTGGGGGTGAGGGGGCCTATTATCATCTCTGCACATGCTCACAAGCTCAAGGGCTCAGGGCTGAGTGTGCATAGCCAGTGTGGTCTTTATTCTTACCTAAGGCATTTGTCTATATTCTAGAGCCCTCTCGTGTTTCCTTTGATGAAATCTGATGTAGACATGTCACCTGTCTGTCTGGCCCCTGTCCAGTGGCTCTCTCTGAGCCGAGTCTGTCTATTGTTCATTCTTGGTGTATCTCCCATGTAGCTGTAGTTTAATTGACTTCTGTAGTGGCCCCTTCTCTTCACAGGGAGCTGACGGAGGGTAGATCCGGTGTTGCAACCTCTGAGCTACACTCTGTGGCTCTGAAGACATGATCTTAGTACAAGCACTGTGAAAACATCACAAGGGTTTGAAGTGACATTTGGGTGCTACTGGACACATGGTCTGCCTAGTCCTAAGACAGTACAGGTCTTACGTGATTCTTCGTATGTGTTTTGCTGTGTAAGCTCAATGGCTGACACTACAGGTGTGCCCCACCCTGTCTAGTCATGAACCTACATCAGCTCGCTTAATTACCAGGACATCCTACCCTGTGCAGTGGGAAGTTCTAACTCTCTGCCTTCAGAGTCCTTTCCCTGCAGTGTTGAGACCAAGAGTGTAAAGCATCATGCTGACCAGACCTATCATGGGCCCCAGGACAGTGTGTATAATACTTACTGGTGCTCTCCAGGGACAGCTAGGAAGGTACTCCACAGGGTAGCTTGGAGTTTCTCATATTTCCATTAAGCATTTAAAGCTGACACATGAGTAACTGCCGGTATAATAATTATCTATGCTGGGAACATTTTATGTGTTCTTTTATTTAAGGTAGCTTACTCCATTTTCCAGATAGGTAGACTTGTGTGAGTCCCAGATCAGTGGCCTTTGGATGTAACTCAAGGTAGAATATCCCCCAATTCTCACTCTGCTCCCGTGGCCAGTGGCACATCACCCGTAGTGTCCTCACAGATCCTTACCTGTCCTGCGAGCCACTGCATGGCTCCTTCCCACAAATTCTAACAAGCTTCAGGTGGAAGAGCAACAGCATGTTCTGCAAAGCAATCCAACTCTTGTCTTTTCAGACCCTTACACCAAGAGAAGGACAGCTGTCTTGTGGATCCTATGCATCCACAATGGTCCCAGTATTTAGAAACAGGAAATGGTCTGAAGCCATGGGTAGATTTATATCCACCCCTAGGAACACTGGGAGAGAACCCAACCGCCTGCTGTACCTCTAAGACCTGTGGAGTCAGATGACCCACATTTGAATGTACTTATGTGATTCTTTTAAAAGTTACAGAAAATTCTCCAAAAAGAAGGCTAAAAATAGGCCCTACCTTATATTGTAGGAAGGTTATACACCCCAGAAGAAACCAGGGCTGGGTAGTAACGTGCACTACCTTCCAGAAGCCAGCTGGGTCCAGGGCCCAGTTTTGGCCACAGAGCTGAGTTGTCACATGTGACCTGTTGTCTGTTGCAGGGCACCCGCAAGCCCAGCCCTCCTCAGAAGCCTCTGCCTGCTGATCCATTGAGCAGGACTTCTCGGCTCACCAGTGCCTTGGTGAGGACCCCAGGGCAGCAGGAACCTGGGCACCGCCCAGCCCCCATCAGGTGGGTGTCATCTGGTCTAACCACACTGGTGTGCGCAGGTATCAGGTGTTGAGCCGTGCTTCCTACCTGCCCTGAATGAGAATGATGGGAGATGAGTGTAGAATAACCAGGAAGCTGTCACTGTAAACCATAGCTATGCGCATCACCACAGGGCTTTCTACAATGGCTCACTTACCAGAGAGATCATAGCAGGATGAAGACGACCCAGGAAAGCTGAGTTGCTGACAAGAGCCTGGTCTCCAGCAGGCACTAAAGAAAACATTGTGTCTGTATGAAGGTTGGACATCCACCATAGTCACCAAGACCTTCTCTGCCTAGTCCACAGCCTGAGACACTAGTTCATTGTGGGAGACTATGGGAAATGAGGGCCAAGCAGCTGCTCAGTAGCTGGAGCCCTAGGGGCTTCTCTACAGCTGAGTGACCCCGTGCAGGCTATCTCTGGCTGTGATCATCTCCACCCTCTCCCACAGGGGATGAGGCAGATGCAGTCCAAACTCTACTTAGATGGGGAGAGGTTACCCACAGCTGTAACTGAAGCTGGCTCCTGCCTTTTTCAACTTAGCCAACGTTAAATATTAAAGCACATCAAGTTGCATTTAAAACAAGGGTGATAAAGACTCATAACACTGCGCTGAGATGCTTGTTGCTGAGGTTGCTCGCATCAGGTATCTCTGTGGTGAAATCCATGGCATGCTGGGTGCTTTCCCATCTTCCACATTTGCTGGTGTAGCTGGGAGCGTTGACAACATGGAAATCAGTCCAACCTGCAGCTCAACCTCTTTCTTAGTGAAATTATTCCCTTGTGGGCTTTTTGTGATTTTGATTGTCTCAGTTCTTGGGATAGAACATGCTGAACAAGTGCTGCATACCCTGAGCCATGGTCTCTGTAGTAACCCAGGCTGACCTGAACCTCCTGATTCTTTATTCTCCTTTGCATTGGGATTATAGGTGTGAGACACCATGCCCGGGTAGCAGACTGTTTAACCCACAGCCCACTTGTCTGATTCACATGCCCTTTAGCAGGCAGTGAGCTCTTTGAGCACCAGAGAACCAAAGGTACTGACTGTTGGCCAGGCAGCATGCTCAGTAATTCCTATCTAGGCGAGGGAAAGGCACACGTCAGTGATTCATTACATCTCTTGGGAAGAATGTTGGCCTAGGAAAGAAATGACTACCTCATAAATCTCAGAGATAATGCTGGTCAAAGGGTTACAATAGTCTAGTTCACCATTGTAGAAATGCAGGAAAAATTTTTGCATGGCATTTCAGTTACTTTTGATATTCTACTACATTAAAACACTGCATGGACATGATGGGGCGGGCAGGGAGCACTCTTCTGCATAGTGCCCCCAAGTGCTACCCTGTCGCAACCTCTACTGATGGCAGCCTGGCTCCCCATCTCTTGAGCTGTGCAACGTGATCCTGGAGCCACTAGGCATGTTGGAGCTGGTTAAAAATAAAATAGAAATATGGAAAAGTGTGAATAAACACGTGCCAGGTTTTGAACACTTAACCCCACCCCTGTCGATGCCCTCAGCACTTTATGCAGATTGCACACTGAGATGCTGAAAAGAACTGAATGAAATTTAGTGATAAAACTGAGTTAATCTATGTCACATGGCTGTTAGAAACATAGAATCTGAGACTGGAGAGATGGCTCAGTGCTTAGGAGCACTTGCTGTTCTTCTAGAGGGACCAGAGTTCAGTGTCCAGCACTCACCTTGGGTCACTCACAAACCATCTGTATCTCTGGCTCCAGAGGGATCAGAAACACCCACTTCTGGCCTCAACTGGCACCTGCACTCACATACAGAGACATCCAGATAAAAATAATCTAAAACTTAGAATTACCTGAGCTATTCATATCCATGTTTTTCTATCAAATGGTGCTATTCTAAAATCAACTCATGGATAGGAGGCACACTTCCAGAGGGGGGTGGTAGACTGTCTGTTATAGGCCACTGGGAGTTCTGCAGTAAGATCCTTTTTATGATCAGCATCCCCACCCCTCAACCCCCAACCCCAGAAGCTAACCTGGCCTCCAATCTCAGGTGGGGATCTGTGAGCTCTATCCTGGGAGATGCACCAGTGTGCAGAAGCAGCCTTCTTCCAGGGTCAGACCTTGGAACTTGTCCACAGACTGGCTTAAGTCTAACTGCAGTTTTGTTTTCCCCTCTCTGGCTTGTTCTTCAGACCTGCCCCTAAGCATCAAGTACCTAGACCCTCCCACAATGCCTACATCAAGTGAGAAGCCAGCCCAGACCGGTCCTCAACAATGAAGACAGAAGTTTGCACTATCTTCGACTCCATTGGAGTTGTTGTTGTACCAACTTTCAGAATTTCTAAAGTGTTTAAAACACCATTATTTCCAGAACTTGGAGCTACTGCCATCGGTGCTGTGCTGTGGTGCTTTGTGTACTTGCTCAGGTACTTGTAAGTTATTAATTTATGCAGAGTGTCTATTACTGCGCAGGGCGCCGTAGCAGGCATTTGTACCATCACAGGGTTTTTCTACAGAAGGAAGGCTCCTCGTACTTTTGCTTTTCTGGAGGACTTGAAATATCCTGCTTGATGGGACCCAAGATGAGATGTTTACTTTCTGTTTGAGGCCTTATTGGAAAACAGCTCCCCAACTTCCCAAGGCTGTGTTATGGTACCAGACACGAAGCTCAGGACACCCCAGGTAGAACCTGGAATGGGTTTTTTTGTTTTGTTTTTTTATTTTTATTTTTTATTTTTTGGAAAGTCTTTCTTAGGTTGTAGTCAGAGCCTTCAGGAAGGTCTTGGGCCCCTACATGCTAATGGCCTTCAGGCCGTGCACCCTGAAGCTCTCAGACAACAGGTAGCATCTGGTTTCTAGCAAGCAGCTTTAGAGAGAACCTGGGGTACTGAAAAGAAGGTTGGGGTGTGGCCACACCAGGATAGAGACTGGAACCCTAGTCTGGGCAAACATTTGACCTTGAGCTGAGCAGCCATGAGCACCTCTGGGGAGCAAGGAAGACTGAGGTGCTGTACAAGGCTTTGCATCGAGAGCTGGTAGAAGCTTCTCTCTGGCTGCCCTTTGCAGAGTGCGAGCTGGCATAGGCATGTTGTTTACATTGAGAACAGTGGTGTTTCTACAAGAAAGCCACTGCCTGGGCACTGCAGGCCTCTGTCTCCTACCCATTTAGAGCTAAGCAAATTACCACATTGTCTTCTTGACTATAATACAATGACCCTGTGTTCTGACAGATAGAGTAGGCTTTCTATGGGACCATAACCATTTTCAGATGTGAACTGGTAACCAGATCTAGTCGATCAACTCTGGAGATAGAAATCTCCTTTTTACTGCAAGGCTCAACTTATTAAAAATTAGGCAGAATCCATATGCTTGCAAAAGCTATAACCACATGGAATGCTATTCTTATGGTACAGCCTAAGTCTGGTATCCTTATTAGTAGCCATTGGACAAAGAACCCAAAGTTACCCGTGTGTTCTCTTCAAGACATCCTAATTTCTTCAGAATAGAGACTCAGTCTTTCTCACACTCTGAACATACCTGTTAATGCATAAGACAGCAAGGCAATCAGTTTCCTAATACTGAGTTTGCTCATGAAAGGCAAACTCAGCCAGGCAACTCTTTAACCTTTACTCTTTCAATGTCTGACTGAAGCTTCTGAAGGGAAGCTACCTTCAGAAGCAGATCTTCAAGATGCCTCAACACAGTTGCATGAAAGATATATATTTTTTTAAAAAAAATTATGTAAAGCAAAATTCCAGAGGCCTTCCCTGTCTGCTGATGGGGTGTAGGATGACTGGCTTTCACATTAGAAGGTAATTGACAGCAGTTCTGTACCTCATCTGACTGCTTTAAAATCAAGGCTTCTTTGGAAGGGTCACATTAATGACTGACCTGTGCCTTGAAGCAGAAGAGAAAACACAGACTTGAAATTTGGTTTGCTTTCTACAATTCAGAACTGTATTCAGCACTGGGAAGGAAGCATGGTCTTCGTGATTGAGTAAATAAATCTACGTCACAGATGCATAAATGAACAACTCCTATAACATGCCTCTTTTCATGGCACAGAGACAATACTGCTGCCATTGAGATCTATACAGAATTTTTGTAACTGATACTACATTGGGTAGTTGTACTAAGGCCAAACATACACAACCGTCAAGGCTTACAGAGTTATGTGAACATTATCTTGTGAGACACATTGTGTGTCTCCAGCCTTAGCTGGAGTGAGTGAGTCCCTCCTCTGGGTGGGGGTTGACAGGGAAGCTAGGAATACGTTTCTTCTGTCATAGATATGACAGAAGAACTTTGGTTTTGGAGGACAAGAGAGAGTTTGGTTTAAAGGAAGTTGGAGACGTGACCTTCTGCCATTTTCCCAGTGGCCTCTAAGGATGCCGATGGTGCCTTGCCCGCTCTGCAGTGCTGATTGCTTGCTTTTTACAGACCGTGCATTCATTTCTGAATAAGAACATATTTAGTCCTGATATTCCCTTATAGGATAGACAGCGTTACTAAAGGTATACCTCTAAGATATAGCAGTTATCAATTAAAGCATATTTAGAAGTAACTTCAATTTTAACAAAATTGGGAACCAATAACCAGCATTGGGGCTTTTTGATAAAGGGTAGTTTTTCTCTCCCTTTCTCTATCCTTCAAATGACAGAAACCAACATTAATACAGTTCAATTAGTCTGTCTTGTGCTTACACACATTAGAGGTATGTCTAGAGTTGGCTGAGTCTCGTAGAGCATCCCTGAGAAAGGCCAGTAGGTCAAGAACCTAGACATGAGGCATGGCTGGATGTTCTCCTTCCCTTCCTGCATCGAGGAATAGTTATAGGCTATGTGACCCTACTTCACAGGCAAGTAGGAGGCAAACCTTACAGGCATTCCACTTAAAAGCTGGTCTCCTACAATAGTCCTGAGTCTGTTTTCCCAGCACATGGAGAGCAACAATGCAGTTTTCCATTTCAAACTATGCATGCCGAGTTTGCGCTCTGTGTGAGTGTTTCCAGGTTACACATATGGAATGACATCACAGAAACCACACAAGCAACAAATTAAATTCTACGGGAAGAAATACTCCTGACTGGTCTCCGAGGAGACATTTTTATGCCTTCTTAACTTTATTAGGAATTCTCAGGCTGAAGCTATGGGTCATTGTTCTCCAGCAAATCAATACAAGCCATCAATGCACTCTCTAAGAGCTGCCAAACCCTGATCTGTGTGAATGTTCTTAGGAGCCTGTGATCCCTATGGTGCTACAAAGAGGCTGGAGCTGGGCCAAGGAGAAGGCCTAAGAATCCTCCTGCCTCTCAGCAGATGTTTACTGAGCACTCTGAGCCAGCGACACCCCAACAACCAGGAGGACAGTAGGGTACCCAGCCACTTGCAGCTCTTTCCTCTGAGGCCTGCTTCATGTTTTAATTCCCTTATATCTGGCCCCAGCTAGGGGACACTGGCTACAGATCCTCCCCCACAGTTTTCAGATAGCCTAAGCTGTCTGACTAAGCTACCCAGCTAAGAAACACCAAAACTCCCAGAAGCCCCCAAAACCAGTTTTTGAGCATTATGACAAGTGGAAGAGGATATCACAGAGGCCATTTTTTTTCTCTCCCTTCCACTCACACTGAAAGCTAGCCCTCTCCACTCCTAGTTCCTTCACATAACTCAGCAGCAGCTCCATTATACCAAGGACACAGGAAAACACAGGCACCAATTTGCCTTCCTCTCTTGCCAATCACAAGTGCCTTACTCTGGCCAGACCCACTGCCAAAATCTCTCTCATCCAAGAGAGCCAAATCTCTGCCTTTGTTACTACTTCAAGCCAATGTGGTAACTGCTACCCTTCAAGGTTCACCTAAACAGTACAGTCCAACCTTCTCCAGAGCCACAGCACAGAGCAACCTCCAGCACACACCAGCCTTGAGTCTATCCAGCAGCATATCAACCACAGTGACCTCCCTCCCACTGCCTTGCTCTAACTACAAGGTGAAGTTAGCCATAGAAAATCAAGTTAGCACTGATTACAAAATGCTTTTGCTGCAACCTGAATTTCCCAGTGGCACCTATTGCTTTGAAACTCTGGTGAGTTAAGTGATGCTCTGGGATCTGTGAGCCCCAGACTCAGATAAACTGAGTAGTGGGGACCCCTTGCAGGAGACATGTGTACATATGTATGCTTTTTGTAGAGAACATACACACAAACATACTTACATACATACTTTCATTCATACACACACACACACACACACACACGCACACTTACATGAGTAGTAATAGTTATTATCAAACCACTGCAAGCTTTTCTCATATAAGAGGAACTAGGAAAAGAAAATGTTAAGTGTGGAATTGTTAGGATGCTCAGTAATGGGCAGAGATCTCGCCAGGAGGCCTAACACTCAGGAGTCATCTTCAACTGGGAAATGATTTGGCCCCTGCAAGTTGAAAGCCCCACCGCCTGCCTACCTTTCTATACTGTCAAAGAGCATGTTCTGTGATATCTGTAATTCTCTAAGAAAGTGACATCTTAGCCCTTAATTTAGCACATTGAAATCAAGACACAGTCAATGTCATGTGACTTCTTCATAAACAAATCAGATTCTGGTTTATGTTCACTGGCCTGTGTGCTGGAACTTCATAAGGCAGTGAGCAGAAAGCACGTGAATCTCATGAGACTAGAAACATAATTAACAGTCCTCCTATCAGGACAACTTGGTAGTGGTTGGGATAGGCAGTCATCTGAATGTGTGTGGCAACAAACAACATAACCTGAACTGGCCACAGGCTGCTTAGCTTCGTTCTGATTAATGTTACATCTCAGTTAACCGGCACAGCCATTCTGCAGGGCTTCATCCATTGATAGCGCTTTGGTTAGCTCATGTTTTCACAGTTATATGTTACATGCTGTTATTTTTGTACGCATTTCTCATATGGGGGATCTACAGGTAAACACAGCCTCCGAGTTCAGTAGAAAAATGTCATTGTTAAGAGTATTATATCCAATAAACAGTAAACATATAAACTTTGAGTGTGTTATCCAGAATGTTATTGATACAAAACTAAGGGTAAAGTCTTGTGCAGAAAAATATGTGCTCATTCACTTATAAAAGGAAGGCCGTCTTGGAGCATGGCACAGGCAACTGAAGAGAAGTGCTGAGGGGCCGAGGTATGCGTGCTGCTAATCTGGGAACGGAGCGAAAAGAAAGCCTGTCAATACACAGCACTGGTGAGACAGTGGGGAAACCTGATACCATTTTTAACTATGTGAATTCATAACCTATCAAAATAATGTTAAAGTTCATGTCGTTTATAGAAAAGTTCAAAAAACATCAACCATAACACTATCAGATTGGCAGCAAAGAAAATCTAAATGCAATAGTTACACACTTTTAAAATAGTATCCAACTTCATTAAACTGCAGAAAAATATATATATATTCAAAATTATAGCAAAAAAAAAAAGAAAGAAAAGAAATCTTCGTCCTTACCACTTAACCCAAAACAAAGCAAGTGGGTTTTGTGATGACACTGGGTGACTGACAAATCACATCTACACACAGCAAGTAGGTATTCCAAAAGACAGAATCTGACCTCTGCCCTACTGCCTCTCAGGATCAAAGAATAATAATTTAAAAAAAAATGTGTGCCCTAGAAATATAGGAATTCTTCAGCCACCTAGAGAACAGCAAATTTAACTCTGGAAATGATGTATACTATGGGCTGTTTGTCAAACTCCCAGAATTAGAAGCATTTACCTGTTGTCCTTGTTGAAATCCATCCCTCCGCCCTGTCTCTGATGTCCAGTTCAGAGGATCTGAAGGAATCCCCGAAAAGGTGGTCAGCAGGTAACCTCACTACATCTGTGAACTCAAAGGTTCAGTATAAGAATCTCTCATGATACTAGAACAAAAGCAGTCCTTGGGGGAAAATTCAGAGTCTCAAATACACAAATTACTAAATGAAAGGGTGACAATGGGTAATCACAATGTCTATAAAAGGAAAACAAAAAACCTTGCATAAAAAAATAAATTTGTAAAAAATAAAGCGTGCAATTTAATGAGTCTGAAAAACAGAACCATGAGTTACTGGGGATGGAGAGAGAGTAAACAAGCTATAAATCACCTTCTAATAATCAGACAAAAGGAACAGGAAATACACATAGCCTTTGAGCATGCAGACCCAAGACAGTGGACAATGTCACCAAGCTATATGCTGACGAGAAGGATGTGAGGTATCCTCCTTGCATACAGGGGCTGGTGGGTACCGTCTGCACCAGCCCCAGAGAGGATGGTAAGGTGGATGTCGATGCTGATCATGAACAAAGCATGCGAGGATAACCCTTATAAGAAAGGTAAAATGCCCAATGCAACATCCACAGACCAGATTAGATACACCCACAGATCGAGTCCCCAGGTGGGCCCACTGTGAAGCCTGCCGAGCAGAGCTGAAACTGGCTACATCTGAGTCAGAGTGTAGCTGTTTTCTCTGCGGCTTCTGCAGTGTTGAACTTTGGTTACCTTTTCATAGGCCTTCCCTAGGTTTTTTTGTTTTTTTAAAAAAATAGAGTCCACTCCCATGAGGGCTTTTCTAGCTGCTTTATTAGAAGGCTAAGTGAACCAGTTTGTCCCTAGAGACACAAAATGCACATGGTCCTGCTGGTGTTTAAGCTTGGTCCAGCTAAAACTTTCCACATTCCTATCTTTGGGCTCTCATCTGCCAGTCTTGGTGGTGGTTAACCTCTCTTTATCCACAACCTATACGATTTGCCTCAAAAATCTATCTGCTCTCAAAACTAAATGTAATACACTAATCATTGGTGAAGCTGTCCAGGGTCTGGGTCCTTTCACCACAGAGGTGAGCATGTGCAAACACATGACCTGATGGGCCTGCCCTCCCAGCACTGTCTTTCAACTAAACACTACAAACAGAACAGCGCCAGTCTACAGATATGTATTCTGAGCTTTGATGTGAGGCCAAGAGCCTAAGAGAAAACTCCTGGGTGCTTAGGAGGAGCCCCGCTGCAGGAGGCAACAGCAGCCTGGCCTGCAGTGGGGCGGGAGAGATAATAAGAAACACATGAGGGGAAGGTGTCCAGTAGGCCTGGAACATCTCGAGGACAGCTAAGGAGGAGGGGGAGACAGGAGAGGGGACCCGTGAGCACTCGTTTATGAAGCACCAGTGCGTAAATATTTGGTTTTGTGTCTAACTGCAAAGGCACAGGGCAAGAAAACATTCCTGTTCTATAGAGGCCCAGTGATGAGACCACATATGAACATGCTTAGGTAAAAAGATGTATTTCAATGTGGGAAGAGTTGCCCATTACATAAAAGTCACTGTGAATCTTCAACTAAATAAATAAACATCTCGTCCTCAGAGATGCTGCACGTCACGTGTTCAGCCCAGTGGTCCCAGTTTGCTGGTCGCTAGGTCGATCTCTCAGATGGGGAGTGCTCTGCTCAGTGGACAGAGGACTTCCTTGGCAGTTTTTTTTTCCTTTCTTCTAGTAAGGAAAGTACATTCTAGAAAAAACACAATGAACAAGTAGATGTCCTTCAAGGTTTTAGCACGTTCTGTGAGTCTGAAAGAACTACAAAATCAGTTTTGATAGGCAGGAGGGAAGTCCTCACCTGTCTGTCAAAAACTCTGGCCATTTCTAGGACACCTTTGCCAAACTGGAAGGAAACACAACTTCCTTAATTTGATGACAGATTAGAGTGTACAAGTCTCATACATCTCTTCCTTCTCTAAGGACCCCAATGAACATTACCTCGTTTTTCACAGTAGTATCTGCCCCTTTATCAAGAAGTAGCTGAACTAACTGTTCGTGATTATTTAAGACAGCGACCTGGAAACAGAAGAGCTGGTGTGAGAAGCACTCCCCTCCAGCCTTGCTCGCCTCCAGTGAGTTCAAGCCCAGCATGGGTAACATGATAAACCCCATTTCAAACATATAGAGACTGTAATGACCTTCCCCAATTATCAGTGGCTGGGGAAAACTACACAAGCAAACCCAGGCCTCAGATTCAAGCTGCTCAACTCTCAAGCCACGTGTAGTGGTCAGAAAAACTGAGACCCGGGCAGAACAACGGTGTACCATGAGAGGCGTCTTTCCATCTTTGTCCTTGACGTTCACGTCAGCCCCAGCCTCGATGAGGAGTGAGGCCACCTTCTGGCTTCCTGTCACAGCGGAGACTCTCATGAGTGGTGTCCATCCTGAACCAGTGTCCACAACGTCTACCTATGTGGCCAAAGAGACACCTGCCTCAGTCCAACCACTTCCCTGTGGCATTGCTGCGCAGACATAGACATGCTGGCTAGTCATTTCCTAGACCTGAGGTGAGCTAGCTGAACTCATGCCTGTGTTTGGGGAGAGGACTTGCTGCGTCTCACAGGAGGTCTCCTGAGACATCACACTCCTCACTGCCATACTCATCTTTTAAATGGAAATGGTAAAATGAGAATGAGTAGGGGCAGGAAGGGACCGACTCCTCCTCACACTGCCTTGTGCTCTCCTTAGCTGTAGGTTTTTCTTTTCATCACTTTAAAAAAATTTTATTTATACCTTATTTTAAATCATTTATTTATTTATTTACACTCCAGACCCCATTCCCCTCTAGGTCCACCCGCCAACCCTCCAACCGTTCCACATCCCATACCTCCTCCCTCTCCCCCAACCCCCACCCTGTCTCCACGAGAATGTCTCTACCATCCAGCCCCCTCCCCACCAGACCTCTAAACTCCCTGGGGCTTCCAGTCCCTTGAGGGTTAGGTGCATCTTCTCTGACTAAATCCAGACCAGGCAGTCCTCTGCTATATACAAAGCCCCCAACACATATATACCATATAGTTTTTAAACTCTTTTAAAGATTTACTTTGATTTTGTATGTGTTGAATATTTTGCCTACATGCTATGTCCACAGAGGCCAGGACAGGGTATCAGAACCCCTGGAGCTGAGTTACAGACTGTTGTGGGCCACCATGTGGAGGCTAGGAATCAAACCCATGTCCTCTGGAAGAGCAGCCAAATGTTCTTAACCTCTGAGCCATCTGTCAAGTCTCTGACTATAATTTTAAGTGTTTACTTTCTTTTCTTTCTTTTTTTTTTCTTTAATTTGAGGTAGGGCCTTGTTGTGTAGACCAGGCAGCCTCAAATTCACAGAAATCTACCTGCCTTTCTACTGCTGGGATTAAAGGTGTGAGCCACCACACCTGGCTCAGTGGTAGTTCTTTTCTTCGTTTGATGTATCTTTCACAGTGCTTTAAATCTTATCTGGAATAAGACCATGATGACAAGAGCATATGCCTTTGTACTTCGCAAGGCTTGCATCTCAGGCAAGGAGACTAGAGCCATCACAAACTAACTGGGTTCATTCATGCCCAATGCTATCTCCCAAACACAGTGTGCCTAGTAGTAAAATAGCCAATGCCCAAAACCTGGTTTATAACCAACCCTTTCAATTTCTTCTTCCAAAAGAAAATGTGTGGAATAAAAAGATGTAACTGGCACCAAATTCTAGGGTATCCCCAATCAAACCAAGAGGAGTAAGGATGAATATGAGAGAGTATAAGGGTATGCAGAGAGAGAGAGAGAGAGAGAGAGAGAGAGAGAGAGAGAGAGGGAGAGAGAGAGAGAGAGAGAGAGAGAATGCTGCAGAATGCATTCCTCAAAGATGCAAAGATGATCCACGGCCGCCATGAGCATCAGAATGAATAGCCAGCAAGGGGCTAGCAGGAGGTCAGGGATGCTCTTGTTGTTCAGACGGATGAGACTGATGGACCCTCTCTATCCCGTCGCTGCTCTTCTTCATAGAAATGGCCAACTATGAGCAACAAGCTCTGCTGTGTTTGAATAACAATAAAATAACCACCTGCCTTATCAAGAGGGTCTCCAAAGCACCTGCACACATATCCTGTCTAGTCCTGGGGATGAGGTATGCGTATGTGTTCCTGTTCCTAGTCTAAAAATTATCAAACCCACCACAGGGGTCCAGTACCTTTCCTGAGGTCATCCAGCCCAACAAATGCACAAAAGGTTCCCTGTTAAGGGAAGTATGTCCCCCTCGGCATGAAATTCCTACACCTGGAGGTGGTAGTTCTGCCTGGCTCTCAATCTTCCCCATGGTCTTCCAAAATGCCAGGTGAGCAATCTGCAACAACATGGAGGCCAAGCTGTTCAGCTGTTCCTGCTAGCCAGCTGTTTACATAGCTGTCTCCAGAGGACCCACGCATGCAGGTCTGTCCTCTACAAATGGCTCCTGGACATCAGTAGAAGGTGGGATTTAACCCAAATGGTTGGTTACCTGAAGGTAACAGGATTGTATACCTGAAGCCCAGAACACCTACACTTCAAATTTCCAGAACTTAAATGTTTATATCAGAGAACTTGCCTGCCTAAGAATCACTTTCCCAGAAAACCTCAGCTTATTGTCCCTATAGACTCATAGTGAAGTGTACAGGGGCATTGTGGCTACCCTGCCCCATAGAGCTCTCTCACTGAGACCAGCCTTCTGACTTCTTGCAAATGTCTCTTAGGCATAAAGAAACAAGAGATGTGGTAAATGGAATTATCTTAATTCCTGGGATTTTTTTTCCTTTGAAATAAATCAGTTTTTTTATTACAATGGCAGGAGCCAGTGAGACCCCCGAGGCAGGTACCCTGCTTTCCCTCACTCACACCTCAGAGATGAACTAGACATATCTACTGACATCTTCTGAGAAATGCGACTCTCCCAGGCTTGAAGTTCGAGGTCATTGATTCAACTTTCCAGGGCTCACCACCTGTACTCGCACGCAACACAACAACCTCTGGCCTCCACATATACATATGTGTACACATTCATATAAACATGTACATACATCACACATGCATGCAGAGAGAGAGAGGAAGAGAGACAGAGAGAAAGCCCAAGGATAAAATCAACCTAACTTTGAAAGCTACCAGACGCATGCACATCTCTGCATGTCTGGCATGTAGCAGATACTCAGTAAGGTGTCAGCAACCAACTAAACAGACATCAGCAATGACTGAAGGTACAGAGCAGCAGCGCAGACACATGGGGTCAGCTCTGAGCTCTACCCACTTTCTTTGCCTCTCAAGATGAGATGAAGCCTGGCTGTCACCGTAGTTCCCCAAGGATCCTCCAAGGCCTTTCAAGCTCATGAGCCAGAGACTCCTGTCTGACTCTTCTCAGAGCAAGTGACCAGGCCAGCCAGCCTGCCTGCCTGCCTACCTCCAGATCCCAGAAGATGGTTTCAAGTTCTGATTAGTGTGGTGTGGTTAACCAGGAAGCAAGGAGGCCATACCTCACAACCGTCCTTTATCATCCAGTCAATCACAGAGCAATGGCCTCCATCTGCAGCCCAGTGCAGAGCTGTGCAGCCTCCAAGGTCTCTAGCCTCCCAAGAAGCTCCGTGTCTTCGGAGGTATTTGACAACATCCAGGTGCCCCGCATAACATGCAAGCATGAGACTGCAACACACAGAAAAAGCAGAATCCACTGTAGGTCCCACTATCGACCTTGGGTCCTAATGTCATCCACCCAGATTAAACCAAAAACTTGTCATTTGAGTGAAAAAAAGAACTGTTTATCCACACAAAATGTACACATGTCCATCAACTGATAGATAAAACGTGGCAAATCCACGCAATGAAATGCCATGTCAGCCATGAAAGGGAAGTCAAGTCTATAGTGTGAAAAATCTTAAAACAATATGATCAATAAAAGATGCCAGGTATAAAGAGTAATGATCCATTTACATGAATCATCTAGGAGAGGCTAACAAGGAAGCTAGAACAGTAGGATGGTAGCTGTCCAGGGCTAAGAAGGGGGGATATATTTAGTATATTTCTAGAGTCATGAAACTGGCCTCCACGGTGGCGATGGGTGAGCAACCGTGTGGATCTATCTTAAAGCAGTGCATTTTATGGTATGTGGATAATGTCTTAATTTGAAAAATAAATACTGGGGTTGGCAAGATGCCCCAGCAGAGAGAGCATGATGGCCTGAGTTCAAACCCAGAGCCCACGTTGTGAAAGGAGAGAACAGACTTCTGCGAGCTGTCCTCTGACCCAGGTACCATGGCACGTGAGCATTGATAGATACATACATATGCACATACAAATGCACAAAATGTAAAGGTGTTTTGAAAATGAATATTGCCTACAAGTGAATATATATTATTGGATATTAAAATAGCCACAAAATCTAGATTATATTCAAAACAGAGTGATGAAGGACCACAGGTCCGACAGTCAGCCCTTCATTCATTATTAAACCAATTTCTTGCTCTAAAACAGGAAGATTGCTCATTTACTGCCACTCTCCTTTAGAGGGCAAAGGCTAGTTGGTCCACTCCAGCTGCTGGGAAGTTCCTCCTTGTAGACTGTCAATCAATATGGAATCATACACTTCTTTTGTCCACCTCCTAATTGGTTAACTGGGATGGGCAGGGACCACTCCTGGGTAGTTTTAGCATGTTAGTCGGCACTGACGTTGCCACAGAATATGAATTTATTACCCTATAGATTATTTGCTAGTTGCCATGAGGAAAATATAACTTTACAGAGATCTCACTATCCCCACCACCACAGAATGGAGCCTGGAATCACTACCTGTATGGGCCTCCTCAGTGGAGCCAGAGACACCGCACAAGCTCTCGAAGTTCCTAATGAAGATGGCACCCCGTAATAGCCAAACCCTTATAGTCTTACCATGAAAACACTTTTATTGGAAATACAGAGTTAGGTGAGCAAGCCAGATGCTACCCTACTCCTGGGGAAGGTGAGAAAGGTGAACCCAGAACACACCAGAACACAGTGTGTCTACTTTTACATCGTGTGTGTGTGTGTGTGTGTGTATGTGTGTGTGTGTGTTTTCACATAAAATGGGAGAAATAGATGTTCAAATTTTCACTGACACACAGCAAACATCCTACTACTGAGCAGGACCCCAGTCAACAGGGCTTAGCCCATGTATATTCCCAAATTGTGTGCATCATATCATGCTTCTAGTGACTCTGTCTGAAAATGTCCATCTTACTCCACTTTTATCATCTTAGTTACCAAATATATAGGTGGTATTTTATTAGCAAGACTAATTGGCCTACTCAACGCTGGCTCTTGTATACCATCCTCAGACAGTCTTTTGTGTGTGACTTGATTACTGCACACAGGGAATTTTTCCTGGCTCAGGATGTGCGAGTGGTTGCTCCTCTCCCTGCACATTCCTTGGTGCTCCCTCTGACAGCCCCTAACTTTGCACCTCTCCTTTGTTAGTTCCTTCCCACTTTTGTGTCAGGCACATTACAAAGTCAAACAATGACATCCCTGCTTCCTAACGGCACTTTATGACTTCTTACACTTAATTCTCCATTCACGTGACATGAGCTTGCCGAGATCTTTTTTTTTTTTTTTTCAAATAGCCTATGTCTAGAACCTTTGCCACTGCTCTGTGTCACCTCTACCACCACGTTAAGTTCTCTCTATCCTGGTTGTTTCCAATCTGTTATACAGTGCCCACCTCTCTAATCAGTTTAACTCTTAAGGCATTTTAATAACTGTCCCCCATAGTCTTTGACAGAATTTTAGTGTCTATTACCATCTATTTGTTCTCTTAGATAAATTACAATCGTTTTGACGGGTTCCCCAGAATAATTCCATTTGAGGCTACATTCAATCTATATGCTAATTTGAGAAAAGTGGGAAATGGTGCCACAGTCTTGCCATTCTGAAGTACGGCATACAGTTTGATTTTTTTAAATCTTCAGATCTCTCAGTACAGTTCTGTGGATGTATATTTCCATCAGGCTTCTTGCCTTTGGGGATTTGTTCTACTCTATGTTTAGATATTAACCAGTTAGTACCTTTAAAAAAAACAGTCTCAATATATAGCCCTGGCTGGCCTAGAACTCACAGAGATTCTCCTGCCTCTGCCACCCCAAGTGCTGAATTAAAGGCCTTCAGATTAGATTTTTTTAAATCATCTTGTAACACCCACATCAGGAAAACTTCCTTATTAAGTTTCAAGTCTTTGGCAGTTGTCTCTCTTGAGTTCTGCAGGCCAGGAGGAATCCCTCCTGTATCTCCCGAAATACTGTCCAAACATGAAATAAAATATAAGGTGCATTCATGGAGAGCAGGCCTCGTGTCACACATGACCATGTATTTACCCATTTATTTTCCACAGCAACCTCATAGTTACACAGGGAAGCCTCCTGAGGTAGCTAGCTGTCCAGGGTGACATACTGTGTCCCTTCGGGACTGGGGTTTGACACCACGCTCTCTGCTGTCCGTGCTCCTCACCACACACCCCAAGCCTCAGCTCTTTGCAAACTCAGAAGGATCTAGCAGTTCTAAGAAATGACATTGGAGAACTGTCTGAAATGTTTTTTTATATATAAAAACAAGTAAGTAAATAAATAAACCATTTTATATAGTTTTGGGCAGGATGCCACACATCTATGTCCCAGCTCCTCCAGAGGCTAAGGTAGAAGGAGTGTGAGTTCCAGATCAGCTTGAGCAACATAGTGAGACCAACCATCCTCCATCTCAAAACATAACAAAATAACACGTGTTGACACTTCCTGCTATTTCTGTGCCAGGCACTGTCCAAAGGCTGAGAGTCTGTGTGTGGTATATGCTCAGGATGCCTGCCCTAGTACTGTCTGCCTTACTCCCTTGAGAAGGGGTGTCCCACTGAACCTGGAGCTAGGCTAGTAGCCAATAATCCCCAGTCATCTTCCTGCTTCCACATGCCCCCACAACCATACCGGGATCAGAGATGCACACACCTATGCTGGCATTTTACAAGAGTGCTAGGAATTGAGCTCTTTACTCACTGGAACATCTGTCTAGCCATAAATTACTTTTTTAAATGATGCATTGTCTTAGTTAGGGTTTCTATTGCTGTGACAAAACACCATGACCAAAAGGTAAGCAGGGGAGCAGGGGAGGAAAGGGTTTATTTGGGGTACACCTCTGCACTAGTTCTTCACTGAAGGAAGCCAGAACAGGAACTCAAGCAGGACAGGAACCTGGAGGCAGGAGCTGATGCAGAGGCCATGGAGGGATGCTGCTTAGTAGTTTGTTCCTGATGGCTTGCTAAGCCTACTTTCTTGCAGAATCAAAGACCAGCAGCTCAGGGACAGCCCCACCCACAATGAACTGGGCCTTCCCACATCAATCACTAATAAGAAAATGTCCGGCAGGCTTGCCTGCAGCCCACTCTTATGGAGGCATTTTCTTAATTGAGGTTTCCTCCTCTCAAATGGCGTTAGCTTGTGTCAGGTTAACATAAAACTATCTAGCATTTGTATAGTTGTTGTATATAGTGTTCGGTTACATAAAGACAAATTCTCTCAAGCAGATCCTGAATGTGGACCACATACTCCAACACATGCCCTCTACTGTCTTCACTGTCCCCTTTCTTCCAGGCTTTGTCCTGCTTCTGCCTTCATGTAACTTATACACAAACGACTATATGTATCTGTATTAACTCAAGAATCCACAAGTATGAAAAATCATGCAACATTTGTCAGAATCTGGCTTATTTCACTTAAACTGATGATGCCTAGCTGCATCCATTTCTTGGAAGGTATCACTTCACTGTGCTTTATGGCTGAATAAATCCCCCTGTGAGCCTGTGAGCCATTGTTTCATATGTCCTGCTGACAGACACCTATGCTGATTCTAACAAGTTGCACCAAATCCTCCCTTCACCTTGAATCTACTAAGGAAGGATGTTTTGTTAGAAACCATCTAATGGGAATTTCCTTACCTTCTTAATTATCTTTGTAACTGGAGAAAGGGGTTATAAATATATGTACCTACAAATATGCAAAGAACCCACTGCCATTTTTTTTTCTAGTAGTGGGGATTGAATCCAGGGATTTGCACATCTATGCAAACACCGAGCCACACCCCAACCCTTCTTGTATGTTAACAACAAGGTTGATGTTCTATCCAGCCTTCCAGCCTGACATTGCTGTAGGAACTCCAAGGTTAGCACTGACACATACAAATATGAAGCTCTCAGTCAGACAGCCACATAAGAACATCTGTGGAGCGAACACGCGAATGCATTTTCTCATTTTTTTACATGGATAGTGTTCATTTAGATTTTCCCACTTCTTGCGTTGATTCTGGTGATTTTAAGTTTCTCTAAAAAGCCTCCGTTCCAACACAATTATCCAATCTATTACAAGACAAAAGCACCATTTTCTTTTCACTTTCAAATACTTTCTATAGCCATTCTTTCCCTTCCCAATGTCCAATTTTATTTCTCTTTTCTTTGATGTACAGGACATTGGTTTATCAGGAAGATTTTTCTTAAGAGATGACTCTTACATTTTTGCAACATGAAAATAATCCCCTTAATCAGTTTCTGGTTCTCTTCTGATTCTTGCCTGTTTTCAACCTTCCTTACATTTTTCTTTTGTAAACTGGCAATACTCTTTTCAAAATCTTGAGCCAATTGATTACTTAGTCCCAAATCGGTTTAAGAGTCATTCAGAAAATAATTTTAAAATTGTTGTCTAAATGTTATCTTCCACTGCACTGGAATGGAGTAGATGGGCTTTCTGGCTGAAGAAAGCCATATTTTGGGTTATGGAGATAGCTTGGTGGGTAAATTGTTTTCTGTGCAAGCTGAAGGGCCTGAGGTCTCTGACATTCATGTAGAAACCCATATATGACTGGTGGTGGAAGTAGAGACAAGAGGCTCCCTGGAAGATGCAGACCAGCCAGCCATCCCAACTGAATCAGCAAGCCTGCTGCCAATGACAAACCTTGTCTTAAAAAGCAAGGTGGATGTCTCCTGATTATGACCCCTTAAGTTAACTCAGGCTTTTACACCCACATCTATACAAATGTGCACCCACACACATGCACACACAAAATACGGCATACGATCCGAGTCTATGAGTGCAGTGCCTAATCCTTTGGCCTCTGTACTCCATGTACCTTATGAGCATACTGAGGAAAGGCACTGTGTGTCTCCCTGTTTGAGCCATGCACCAAACACGGTGCCTAGCATGTAGTCATCACCAAATAAATGTTGACTCTGCTGAAATAGTTCAATCTAATTGCTACAACAGCTGGTACTGAAGTATTTCAAATGTCCCTTCATCTGTCCATGAGTTCCTAGCTCTTCTTCACCCTCTTTCTGTAACCCCCCAGCTGGTGTGGCAGAAACCACAACAAGGCACTGCTTTAAAAACACCTGGCCCTTGGGTAGTAGAGGAAGGCTGGGATGTATCAAGAGCCCCTGGCTCAGAACTGGTGGTGCTGTTCCAATAGCTATGGGTTGCTGAGCTGGAGAAGGCTGAACAGGTTTACCTGATGAACAAAACCACAGGTGACCAAGTCAGCCTTCATCACCCATTATCTTCCCAGGGGGCCCACTCACCTCTTGGGACTTTCATGGTAAATTAGAGAAAATGAATAAGGCAAAAACCCTCTGAGTACAGTCTAGTAACACAACTGCAGCCATGCCCGCTCTCAGAGGTACCTCCCACCTCCTACCTGTCCTTGCCACTTCCGTTCTTCAGATTCACGTCTGTGCCATTGGAAACTAGGATCTTCACAAGCCTGAAGGGGACACAGTTAACAGTAGTGAGCTAATGGCTTTGGGAACATGGCAACCCAATGAAGCATAATACTCTGACCCTCAAGGTATCCTGCAGCACCTTCCTCTCTGCCCATTCAGGCACTGTTGAACAGGAAGCACACCAAAAGCAGAGTCCCAGTCTTACATGAGTCACTCATCAGACCCGTCTGTCCACATGGCACAAAGAGCTTGTATCATTTTAATGGCTGTTTTTAATATAGGGTTAAACAAATACTTAATGAGAACACATTTGTATTGTCTATCAAAATGGCATTGTTGCAATTAAAATATAAGTGTGATTGTAAAGTAAGATACCAGCACTTCTAGCCAGTCCTATGGAACAGACAGTGGCAACTTCAAGGGGAAGTCTGCTCCCAAAGTCCCCCTCACTCACCTTCAGTTAAAGAAATCCAAATTCCAATCATGATTATCCCTACGACGTAGTCACTATGTGATATGAGACTACATACAAACTCACCTGCAAGCTGCCTAACCCAGCACAAGAACCTGAACGAAAGCCATTGCATGGGGTGGTTTGGGAAAGGGAAAAGCTGCTGCCACTCTGTGCTGGCTACAGCCCTGCGGGGAGGGAGAAGCCCTACTCCTCACTTGGGACTAGGAAGAACCATACCTGGTGTAGCCTTTCTGAGCAGCAACCATGAGAGCGGTAAAGCCAAATTTGTTGGGCACGTCAACCATGACATGGCTTAAGGAAAACAGAGGAGAAACTGTCACTTGTGGCATAGATCCTGAAGTTAACCATACTTTGCAGGGCCCGTGGGGAATGTAAATGGTTCCTTTTACCAGAATGAGTAAGTTTATCTTGGGGAATTACATTTTTCTTGTCTTACAATGTCCTAATAGTTAATATATATATATATATATACCATTTTCATTTCACTTGAAACAGGAGCTCCCTTCAACTCAAAACAATCGTGCCTTTCCACTGAATAGCTGCAACCAGCAAAGCCTCTATGGCAACAACTCAGTTTCACCACAGGAGTGGACATGGCTGGAACCTGGGCTTTACTGTTGACTCCCCACTTTTCTACTGGCTATGTATTGATGCTGCCTGAGTAAGAACATACATCTCATATTGTCAGCCAAGGAGCCTGGCATTCTATAGAACTTTCTCATCAACTTACCAAACCCCAGTTCAGAAACCATTGCCTTCTGAGGTACACAAAACCATGCTGCAAAAGAATCTCAATTACGTCTCTATGTGGAAGGCAGCTTTAGGTGTCACACCTGCAGCAGCCACGCCCCCCACGCCCATCCTCACAGGCTTCATCTCTAGTGTCCTATACCAACTTTCTAGTCTCCGAGGCAGCTGGTTTCCCTATTCTCAGGGTCACCAGTTATTCCATGCAGACATTTTGAACTGACCTGCACAAAATGCTGGGATAGATAATCAAAGGATAATAATTGCTTCTGGGGATAAAGCATGATGCCCAGACCTGTAATTTCCTTTTTTAGTTTTCATTAAGCAATCACAAACCATATCATTTACAGAGGTCTCTAGGACTCCTTATTAACTAGACTTCACTAGCGCATACCAGGCACCTGAGGTAAATGTAGGAGGTGCTGGAGAATTTGTTTAGGAAAACAAAATAAAACTGGGCCGTGTATTGTCTGTGTACCTAGTGGGCAGTGGAAGAAAGACAGAAAAGCTGGCTGCACTCTCTCACCCTCCTTCCAAAATTCGAAGCAGGAGATCTTCATCGTTCACATTGACAGCACGATGAAAGTGTTCGCTACTTATGGGCTCCCCTAAAGAAAGCAGACAGAGAGTGGTCATCCAAACGCAGGGTGGGGGGATTCCATCTCACTCTTCCTCCTGAGGCCTGGGTTCACCTTCACTTCCACAAAGCATGAGCTGTCCCTGTCAGCAGGACTCACATGTCCTACACAACAGCTTCACTGGAAAAGACCTGTTTCTCACATGTTAAGAGAAACTTCAGACTGACCCAAAGAACTAGGACATTGTCAAGTTGTAAGGTATCGCTTTGTGAGTGTTACCATTGGGATCCTCCTTCACAATGTCTCCTGTGACCAGGGAAACCCCAGCAACTGTCACGGCATACTGCTTTCTTTTACCCAGTGGCCAGACTATCTCAACAAGGACAATTGCCTTAGCTCCCTGAGCTAAGAGAGCAAATGAGTTGTATATGCACAGGGAGGTGACGAGCATGTGAGAAGACCCTTAAAGGGAGATGGCAGTCTTCCAAGAGGGGAACAGTGAGGGCAACGAGCCTAAGAAGACAAAAAGATCAGCAGGAAATTAAGAGGGCCAGTGGCTGGCAGTGACACAGTGACAAGGGTATGGACGCCATCTGAGGGTGGGAGGGAGAGGCAAATCATCAGGCTCAACTTCCCACTGCTGGTCAATGGGAAGACACTCTCTTCCAACCACATAAGGCACGCAGTGGTAAATGCCCAACACACAGCTGCTGTCTAGTATAGCGCTCCCGAATGCTCTCACATCCCACCATGCCCAGCACCCTCCCATATTTGCAGTGCCCACCTGACCTCAGTTTGCAGCTTCCAATCTGAGTAATATCGCTAGATGGTCAATCAATAGAACCTGCAGATTTTGCTAGGCACAGGGGTCTTTATTTAAATCAAGGTATTGTGATAAGCTTTCAAAGCCAAGGACCTGGCTAGCCCCATTTAAGGAAGGTCTTGCCTAGCCCAGGAATTTCACTAAAGCAGTGGTTCTCAATCCCCTATGGGGGTTGCCTATCAAATATCCTGCATATCAGATATTTGCATGATGATTCATATCAGTAACAAAATCACAGCTATGAAGTATCAACAAAATAACTTTATGGTTGGGAGGATCACAACATCATGAGAAACTGTATTAAAGCATTGAGAAGGTTGAGAGCCACTGAAGGGACTCAGAACTAGAATGACTTTAATCTCCCAGGGACATTTGATAATAAAGACATCTGTTGTCACAATTGGGGAGATGCTACTGGCATCTAGCAGAGAAGGACCCAGAGTACTGCTTAGTATCATGTTACTCACAAGGACAGCCTGCCATTACTCAGGACCTAACCAAAGGCAGTATGTCAACTGTGTCATGGTTGAAGACCCCAGCTACATTGAAGTAGACTCATTGATAGACCATTGTGTGACCCTCTACGCTTGAGGGGATTATCTAACCAAGTAGATTGTGCTCCCTCCCTCCTTCCTTCCTATGTAAAGGGAGAGGTGCCTATAACTAGCAATGTGCCTATAAGTAGCCTGATATCTACAAAAGAGACCATTTTTTTTCTCTCAAGATTCAGCTGCCACAAAAGCAAATCATATAGAGTGGACTATGGCAGTGTTGAAAGTTCATTTGATTTCAACAAAATCAGGTCTGAGCAATGCTAAGCTGTCCAAGATCCCCAGTTAGTAGTATCAGCATCAGAGCTCATGGCCAAGTCTCACCTAGGGCCTTAATTTAATAGCCATTGAGGTATCTGACCAGTTTGGGTTTGTTTCTATTCTTGCTATGCAGAATCTAAAACAAATGTAATTCTCCCTGCCCTTCCCAACAAGTGTCAAATAAAAGTGAATGCCTAAAAGCTTCAGTGGTTGGGAACTTGTGATATTCATAGCAGATCTGTATCATTCCCTCATTTCTCTACTGGCTATCTGCCCTCCAACTCACTGCATTTCACCTCACTGCCCTTCACCTCACTGCCCTCCACCCCACTGCATTTCACCTCACTGCATTTCACCTCACTGCCCTTCCCTCACTGCCCTCCACCTTATTGTTCTTCACCTCACTGCACTGCCCTCCACCTTACTGCCCTCCATCTCACTGCCCTCCACCTCACTGCCATCTACCTTACTGCCCTATATTGCACTGCACTCACTGCACTGCCCTCCACCTCACTGCACTGTGCTGCACCTCACTGCCCTCCACCTCACTGCACTGTGCTGCACCTCACTGCACTCCATGTCACTGCACTCCACGTCACTGCACTCCACCTCTCTGCACAGTAAAGTCTCCTGATGAAGGTGTTTCCTAGAACATCCTAACCAGAAAATGCTGTTGCACAAAAATATTGGGGAAAAAAACAAGCTCATTTCACGCTTATGAGCTTGAGGGCTGTATGCAACAAATATGTCTAGGTGTTATAACACAGCTAAAGTAAATGTAGTGTCTATTCCCAGATTCTGCTAGGTATCCTCAGAGCTTCCTGTGGGATTCTGAGAACAACAACAACAACAACAAAAAACTCCTCACAAGACAGAGGAAAGCAGCACCCTTTCTCATACATCATACTTGCTGAGTCCTACCAAAAAGAACCAAAAACCACTTCTCCATTATGAGAGTCCTTCTCAGCATTAGCTCAGTCAATACTTTCCAGCTTCCAAGACGCTGTCCCAGGAGGACAGTGACAGCTGAGAATCCCATTGAATCAGCCCAGGAAAACCTTTTAAGGTGGGCTGGCAGGGTGACTCAGAGGGTAAAGGCATTTGCGACACAAGTGTGAAAATCTGAATGTCATCCCAAATCCCATCCAAAAGTAGACAAAAAGAACCAACTCCATAGAGTTGTCTTCTAACCTCCACATGCATGCTAACACACACACACACACACAAAGTAATAATAATAATAATAGTTTTAAAAATACAGCCTGTGAACTAGAATTGACAAATATAGGACAGAATGAAAAGGCCTTTGTCTGCCACTTCTACTTCCTCTGTAGGCAGGAGTCATGGAGATCAGAGAGGAAATTCCAGGATGAGCAACATACTCCACTCTTCCAGCCAAGAGTTTTTCAAGACTCCGCAGGCCTGGCCCAGGAGAACAGCCTCAATATGTGCAACTGAATATAAAACAGGCTAGCCTTGGCCTTGGTGAGTCTCACCATACATTGATTCCTCTGAGAGGTGTGACTGCAGGCATCATGTTGAGGATGCTCGAGGGGTGCCCATCTAAGTTCGATGCAGTACACTCAGTGGGCAACCCTAGGAGGGGATGGGTAGGGTGGACTTTGAGAAGCCATCTTACTCTACTTGGGGGTCATTTAGCTCCAGATGTGCATATGAGTGTGACATGGGATAACACCTCCCTTGGTGGAATTTGGGTCTTTATTAAAAGCAGTGAATAAATCATGAACTCATTGGAGAAGATATTTGCCAATTAACAAGTAGCAGCTGTTTTTCTTTCTTTTTAAGGGTCTGACTGATTAAAATTGCATGCTTCATTTAAGCAAGAGCCTCGTGTACTTTACCTGGGAAGGAAAAAAATAAAAGGCTGAGCATCCTTTATTCAAACAAAGTGCAGGCTTTTGTGATTCATTAAAACACTCTCAAACTGAATGCAAATCATCAGCCCACAGAAGCATTTTTGCTTGCTCTGTATAATGTGAGCATTCTCAATTCTCTGCTTAGCATCTCTGCCTCCTTAAGAGAGTCCACACTGAACAAGATAGAATAAAGCAACAGCAGTCGATCAGCAGAATCAGAGGCCTGCCTCCAACAAAGATGACACCAGTCTCTCCACAGAGTATAGCCCCATGAGGCTAGCAGAGAAACAGTCAGGTACAGTGTTTGGGAGTGCTATAGCATGAGCATGAACATGCACATGCATGTGCATCCATGCACAAACACACACACACCACATACATATACACACACATACATACCACATACATACATACATACATACACACACCACATACATACATACATATATACATACATACACATACCACATACATACATACATACACATATCACATACATACACACACCACATACATACATACACATAGCACATACATACATACACACACCACATACATACATACATACATACACATAGCACATACATACACACACCACATACATACATACATGCATACACATACCACATACATACATACATACACACACACACACCACATACATACATACATACATACACACACCACATACATACATACATACACACACACCACATACATACATACATACACACACCACAAACATACATACATACATACACACACACACATCACATATACACATGCATATGTGCACACTAGAGTACATAGTCACTACCAGCATGGCCCTCTAACCTGAGAGGGCTTATCTAATTACCTACAAAAACCATAGAACTATTATGGTAAATTCCTAAGCCAGATATCTACAGCTGCTTCTCTGAAGTCAGCTGGGCAAGGAGAAGCACACTTAGCCACAGGCATGCTCCTTGTCAGCTGATCTGCAAGGTCAGGCTGGTCTCTACCCTCTATGTGAACTCTGGCTAAAAAGTGAGAAGCCCCTCGCAGGCTTAAGAGTGCTACTCAGAGTATAGTAGGTTACCTGGAGTCCATCAAAGCTGATTGCAGAACCCGCTGTGTGAACTTCTCCAGCTAGGCTTGGGTGAACTCATCCAGTTGGTGAGAGATGGATCTGTCCCCACCCAAGACATGAGAGGGAGCCTCTCCCAAAAGAAGTGTGTCTCTTTTCCTGCTCCTACTTCTGCCACTGAATCTTAATCATCTACCCCACCAGTCCTGCCAGGAGAGATGGCTGACCTACCACCCCTCCATCTGGGAGCCTACAATGCAGGTGGAAGGAAGAGCAAATATGTAAAACAGGATGGATGAAGTGCTGGGCCTGCCTCAAAACAGAAGGAGCCTGTGCAGGGGGAGGAGAAACCTGCACAAGAATCAGCCCTGGGCCAACTGTGCCCATGGAGCATGTGCAGTGGGCTGAAGAGGGGACAGGGTAGTCCAGTGAGAGCAGAGAGGGGAGTGGTAACCAGGACGGGGGATCAGAGCAGCAGGAGGAAGTTAGGAGGAAGTACAGAGACTGCCTGTAAGACCATCCAACCCAGTGTCCCCAGGAGAATTTCTTCAAAGGCAAGCTCTATGTCTGTATTTCCCCTGCCTACTCTTCCCCGCCTTTGCCCTCCTGTACTCCAAGTGCTTATGCTAAATCCCTCTCTCCCCCCTCCCCCTCTTCCCCTCCCTCCTCGTCTCCCCCTCTCTCCCCCCTCACTCCCCCTCTCCCCTCCCTTTCTCTATCTCCCCCTCCCCCTCCCCCTCTCTCCCTCTCTCTTTTCCTCTCCCTCTTTTTTTCTGGGACTCCAGGGCTGAGAAAAAGCAAAGCTTTCAGCATCACCAGATTAAGGAACAGATCCTCTTGCCTAACCTGTATAATTGACTACTGCATGTCTCCTATGAAACCACCTTGTTTCATGACTGGCTAAGCATCACTTAGGACCGCTGATGAAGCCCCCATGCTCCCCCCCCCCCGCCCCAGATTTAATGAACTCTGCCTTCAGTCTGTTCATCCAGAGCCAGGCTCTTCTTGCCATCCTTATAACCAAAGGACCAGTAGGGTAGCTAAAAATCTGAATCATCTTTAGTCACATGGAGGGCACAATGGCAGCCCACACACAGGACATAGGTGGTCAGAGGCAGTGTGGCTAGACTCCCTGGCTACCTCTGTGGAACACTGCCTCCCTGTGGCTGGGGAAATACTGATCATATTTTTTTTCGGTTTCAGTACCCAGGGAACCAGAAGTATGTGACAGACATACACATGCATGGAAGCCATGTACAGTAGACACATGTAGAGGAGGTAATTTGATGTCCCACTTCCTAAGAAAGGTAACTTTCACCCTGTACCAAATGCCCACGGACAGGACAATCCTGGCACCAAGCCAGCTCTCCCAACTAAGGACAGCATAGCTGGCCTTCCTTATGCTATGCTGTAAAGAGGTCCTGGGTAGTAAACAACATTATCACAGACCTCAGAAATGGAGTGCTTTCTGCTTCCAGTGAGGCCTAGGAGAAAGCAGTCAATTTTTACCTCTAAACTGCTTTGTGTTTTTCATATCTCTAAAAAGTGAGCATAGAGCAGTGTACTCACGGGTCGTAGCCACCGAGACGACTGGGCTGTACTCATATTCTCCAGAGGGGCTGGTGACCTTCAGTCGAAATCTGTACAGCGTCCTTGGTTCTAGGCCTTCAACCACATGCTTTGTTGCATAACCCCTGAACAGAAGGAGACAAACATGAATGCCTCTGACCACCTTGGTCTTTTCCTAGTCTTATGTCATTTCCTGACAGTAATACTTTAAAATATCTAAAGATATGTGTGTCTGGTGTTGTGTCTGAGGATGGAATGTTTTATATGTATTCACAATCCTTCACTAACAATGCAGGTGAGATTTTGGCTTGGGAGTGGGTTGCACAAAGAAAATCTTTTCATGTGTACAGCAGGTTTTCAGTTTTATATAGTATAGCTTTTAACTTGCCTGTATGCCAGGTCACCTAGGCAGCATTTCCCAACAGCAGGTAACAACAGATGGAAGCAATTGTTGAATGCTTCCACTGAATGAATCAGTATCAATCTGATCCTGCTTCATTGAATTCCTTGAGAAAAATGGATAGATCACAGATCTGTATCTTTGTGGAGTGTTACCTAGCCAGGTGTGGTCCTTCCTAATTGAAGCATTCCACTTAGAAAGGAATAGGGAAGGCTCATGAGTCTCTGGAAACAAACAACTCACAAGTCTTAGCAAGTTCCTAAAACCAGTAAGATTCAGAAGGCCAGGAGAGGGATTTTCCCGCCATCTTGGATACAAGAGAAAAGGAACTTTCCCACCACCTGAGCTGCCTAAGTAGAGACTCTCTGAACTATAGAGCTGCCTAAAAGTTTTTCAGAGCTTTAGGATTGAAACTTTCATCAGTCAGTACCTTTGACACAACTGCCTTTGAGTCCTCCATGCTCCTATACCTAACCCTCCCACATCCTCCCAGAAAAAAAAACAACAACAATCTCATTGGTTCACAAGTTGCTCTTTGGTAAAATTGTTCCCATAGTGTGTCATTGGTTTGCTATCTAGAGTAAATAAACATTTGTTTATACTCTCCCCAAAAATGTTTCACATAACACAATGGTTGGTGCACTGTGGCTTGGTGCAGCTAACAACTTACATGTTCTTCAAAAAACTCATACTAACCCATAAAATTTATATTCAGATGACAAAGTTTCACATTTGAAAGATTATTGTACACATGTGAGTTTCAAGTAGTCTTCAAGTAGGTAGATAAGGCTGAAACTCATAGCTACTGCATCTAAAGGAAGCAAAATACTGCAGGGAACAGGCCTTAAGAAGTCAAGCCAATGATGGTTTGCTGCTCAGAACCAAATCAGTTCAGCTAGGAAGTCAGGCAACATAATACAAAATGACTCTAACATCTTACATCATCTGTAAGTTTACCTAGGAATGTTAACAGGAGTTAAAGGTTTCTATGGTAGAAGTCTGACTAGAGGCTTGCAGTAAAGATCCTACGACTCCAGGGGGAAATGTCTGAATTCTGTAATTGGGAGCTTAGAAAATAAGAACTGGAAAGCAGTGCAGTGGCTAGCCTGCTGCCCTGCCCTTAGCCCTCTCAGAGGATGCTAGAACCAGAAGGTGCAGAGAGATGCCAGTTCTCTGCTATGAAGGAAGCCGAGGGGATGGCTCTGCTATAGTGCACATCCTAAGACACCAAGCCTTCAAAGGGTACAGGATTACATGGAGCTCCTGATATGCCTCAATTCTCAGTTTCATTCTACTACCAGAAATCTTGACTGGGCTTTGAGTAGATCCCAAGAATCCCTATTTCAATGCTATATCTAACTTAGTTTGGTTTTACTTGTGCTTCAAGGGCTTGACCTTTGCTGAGGGACATGCTATCTCTAGTTCTTTTTCTCTGTGCTTCACTATATGCTTGCTTTCTTCCCTTCAGCATACTCACCCATGGCTCCATGCATGCAAGCTTACCATTGGTTTCTGTCATTTCTCATCCTCAGCAGAGCTTCTGCAGAGGCCAAAGCCATACATTACTGTTTGCAAACTGACTATTCAAGGATGTTTGTGCTCAACCTAAATATTTACACACAAGCTCTGTTCTATGCAATTCAAACTTATCCCATGCCCATTTCTTGCAAGGTGTTGGGCCAGGAAGATCCAGATGAGCTCAAGACTGAGTTAAATCACTCAACATCCTGTGGACCCTATTGGCTAGAGTCAGCATCATGGCTGATAGAAGCTCGCCTGAACACACATGCCTGCAGAATGAAGATGGGCCTCAGCTGTAATTCAAGGCCTCATTTATTCATCCCCAGAGCCCACTAGAAAATCAGTCTCCAAGGTGTGGCATTAGAGGGGTGGCTACAGAACAGAGCCACTCTGACACTGGGTGAAGCCTTCAGCTTCTCATCCCCATCCCATCCAGAACCCGAAGTCTGATTTTCTCCTGAGCTTCTCCTGCATGAGGAATGAGGACTAGGAGAAGAGAGGGTGGCATGGTGTCCTGCAAGAAGTTCTCTCTGACTTCTATGACAGACAGGATGTATCATAATGAAATGTAAGGTTCAATGGACATCAGCCCCAGGATGAAAGGCTCATGTGCCTCAGAGTGTACGTAGGATGTGTCAGATCCAGGTATGTGAAGAAAGATGCCCCCATGAGATGCAGCTACATCACCCACCTCCACAATTACCAAGACCCTTTCTCCTTGGTGCTCACCTAAAATTGAGATTCTAGGAAAAAGGAGTAACTTGCCCCATGAAGTTACTTCAGGCACCAAATTCCCACAGAGCCAAAAAATAATAATCTACCACTAGACCTCTCTACCATCAGGCCCTGTTCCCTGCGCTCTGTTGGCAAATTCAGCCCCATTCTGGTATCTTTTATTTGTAAAGCCATCCCTCTTCACTCCAAAGAAGGTGCATGCTCAGAGAGGCCAGTCCATCCATCAATGCAGAAACACAGGCAAGGGTCTACTCCTGTGCCCTGGAATGGGAGGAAGGTGGCAGGAGGGGAGCTGGGTAATGCTGAGGTTGGGTGGTGATGAGAAGCCTGTAGCTTTCACATGGGTGCTATTGGGAGTTAGCCACCATGAGAAGTTCTAATTCCTGCTGTAGAGAGGCCACGTGGTAAAATGGAGCCACAGGACAGTGGCAGGCAGTGATGGAGAGAAAAAAAAGTCTAGAAAGCATCCTGTGTGCCAGCTTCCAGCCAACAGAAGCACTACTGTGCTGCCAAGTCCATGGAGCAGAAGCTAGTGCCATCACAGGCTAGCTGGGAGACAGACAGACGGACACACAGCCATATAAGATAATAAAGAAATGGTTCTGATGGCATAAAGAAAAACATTTGAATTTTAAAAAGCAGACAAGAGTGAGAAACATAAATACACTCACCACAACGTGAACTCTCTAAACCAAACAGAATAAATATCCTGAAATACTACATGGGCTGAAAATTATAATCTAGAAAGTAAAAATGGATCAGACGGGAGCAGGTGGACAGAAGACGTAGGAAGACGTAGATTGTATTGCTAAGTGAGCGTCCTCACTATGGTTTGGGTAGGGTTGGTCCCTAAGGTATGGTTGGGCATGCCTGTGAGGGTGTGTGGGTGTGGTGTGCACACATGCACACATGCAAGTCTACACACATGCAGTCTCCCTTGCTTGTTAGCATTCACTCAGTCCCCATAACTAATAGAGGTCTAGTGCACTGGCAAATTTTAAGGTACCCTGTTTTGGATTTTGAGATGAAGCCTTGAAATTCTGTGTAGGCTGGTCCCCATCTCCAGGCCTCAAGTGACACCCCCCACCCCACCCCCACCCCCGTCTCAGCCTGCTAAACACCTGGGACCACAGGCCTGAGCCTGGATCCATTTACAAATGCTTTAAATCTACCACTAAAAGCATCATGAGTTCAACCAGTTCACAGGCTGTTCTGCTATCTCCCCCCTCAATTATGGCACAAGCTTCCTGATTAACTCTTTCTGCTGCCTACTCCCCCTCCTCCCACAGCCTCATCTCAGGCAGCCACAGCAGCCCGCATAGACCATATAGACCCTGCCTCTTCTGGATTAACAACTTCACTTGCTTCCCCCAACCTCTTTCTGGTAAAAGCCAGTACTCTCTGGATAAGTTACAGTCACGCTGTTACCTCTTGCTACTTTGTCAGCCTCACCAATACCCCCACCTGTCCACTCTCCACCACATTCCTCATGAGCTTTCCCATTTGACACTGCTTTGGCTTGGAAAGTCCCCTTCAGTGCCCCACACTTCCTTCAGGCCCTGGTCCCAGACCCCTAACCTGCCCCACACTTTCCTCTTTAGGGCCTAGTACCCCTGACACACTATGCCTTTTTACTTGAACGTCTCATTTATCAGGTGTTTTTCTCAACATGAAGAATTCCTGTCTGTCTCCAGTGCTATGTCTCTGGCTTTTGGGACAGTGTTCACAATGTCATGGGCACTCAGTAATACATGACAATGGTGTGGATAAAAAGCACAAGAGGGTGGCAACTGTCATAGCAAGAAAGGACAACAGTAAAACAGCAAGGGAGCTTTTCAGTTGATGCATAAAATTACATTGGCAGGATGAAGGGACAGAGTGATGGTAGAGAACACGAAACACACAGAGGGAGGATGCCAAGGCATGTTAAAAAAAAAAAAAAAGAAAGTCCCTACATCAGAGAAAGTTTGTGCTCAGAAATAGGAGGTAATCAAGCCGGTGTGAGCAGGCTGCAGATACACACATGCACCATGTATATCATACAAAGAGACAGATAACACAAATATGTGTATAAATGCACATGTGTGCACACACATGCAAGCACATGCATGTGCATACACACACACACACACGGCTTTAAAGGACACAACCTTCACAGTAGAACATGATTAAACAACACCCTAGGGAGTCAGACTGTACAAAGCATGACCTTCATCCTCCATACAAAGAAGACCCGCTTAAGACGATATGACAAATGAAAAAAAAAAAACCTTCAGGATAGAAAGAAGAGACAGAGAGCAAGAAGACTCATCTCACTGGCAAATTCTGGACCGTTCAGGGCCTGGGACACATAGGAAACCAGACAGAAATGGAGCGGAATGCCCTGGCCTTGTGAAGGGGAGTGGAAGGGGGAACCCACAAAACTAGGTAACTGTACTTCTGAGAATTATAAGGGAAACACCAGCCAAAGACCATTCCAGTGATGCAGACTGCCAGGGCCGAAGGAAGCACCCAATACCACCAGACCAGCGTGCACTAGATAACCATTCTAGTAAGGAAGGCATTTATTTGCCTTAATGATAGAATGAGGCGGGAGATGAATGAGGTTGAGACTGCTGCAGTCCAAGCCTGCCACCTAGTGGTCAGGTACATGCACACAACTTTTCAAGGGATAAAACCTTTCACCAAAAGGCCCTTGGAGCCAGAGTGTGCAGGTGATGCCACCAGCTCTGGATGGCAGACCACTAACCAAAACTGTTCTCTGTCCAGACAGCAGCCAGGCTTCTGGGGCCAAGGTGAATGACACAGATACTGCATCAGCTGGATGCTCATGTGTGTGGCTGGTATCTCTCTAAATGAACCTTGGGCACTTGGCATAAAAAGAAGGAAGGAAGGAAGGAAGGAAGGAAGGAAGGAAGGAAGGAAGGAAGGAAGGAAGGAAGGAAGGAAGGAAGGAAGGAAGGGAAGGAAGGAGGAGGGAGGAAGGATAGGAGGGAGCAGGCAGGCCAAGAAGTGACAAAAGAACATAGCCAGGGCAGTTCCCCATGCTCTGGCCAAGCACAAGTCAGACAAGTTGAAGGCTCTGTCTCTTTCTTCCGCCATAAAAATACTAAAAATATAATTTAATGATGAGAAAGATAGTTTGCTGGGTAAAAAAGAGCACTTGTCATAAAAGCATCAGGACCTGAGTTCAGATCCCTAGCACCTACATTAGAAAGCTGGCTATGGCCCCACGTACCTGTAACACCGGCACTGGGGTGGGGAGAGACAGGAGGATAGTTGGGGTTTGCTGGCCAGTGAGTCGAGCAGATGGCCACTGCCAGAGAGCAAGCTGGGTGTCAATGACGGGGCTTGTTTCAGTGGAACAGGGGCAGAATGGAAAAGCAGGGCACTCAACATGCTCCTCTGGCCTCCATAGGTACATATACCTGGACACATACACATATGCACACACATATATACATACATACACACACAGTACATTTTATATTATGTATATATGCATTTAGAAGGAAATCACCTTTGTAATAGAACATGTGACATAATTAAAGAAAATCTTGTGGATTTGATGGCTATTTTTTGGTCAATTTGATGTGAGCTAAAGTCATTTGGGAAGAGGGAACCTCAAAGAGAACATGTTTGGCCAGATATGCCTATGAGAAAGTCTATGGGGCGTTTTCTTGATTACTGATTGATATGGAAGAGCCCATGGCCATTGTGGGTGGTACTAGTCTTGGGCAGGTGGTCCTGGGAGTGTAAGAAACCAAGCTAAGCAAGCCGTGGGGAGCAAGCTTGTAAGCAGTACTCCTCCACAACCTCTGCAACAGCTCCTGCCTCCAGGTTCCTGCTCTGACTTCCCCCCATGATGGACTGTGGTGTGGACCTGTAAACTGAAATAAACCTTTGCCTCCCCAAGTTGCTTTAGGTCATGGTGTTTATCACAATAGAAACCTAACTGAGTCAGAGATTCAAGGTCCAAAATTATTTTCATATGGCAACTATATTTCAGATAATACTGTTTTGTTTGAATACAAAGAAATGCTTCTCAAATATCAGGATATTGCTACTTAGGTAACAAGTGAAAAATGGGGTGGAGGGAAGAAAGACACTGGAGAGGGGAGAAGGAGACACGTGACATGAGACCAGACACACATCACCACCATCCAGGCTGTCCCCCACATCCCCACATCAGCACTTGGGTATAATGCCTCCGTGCTAAGCCTTGTAGTCCTTACAGTAAAAGCTAAATGAGACCACACTTGCATTTCATTCTGGTATTTCTAAGTCTCAGGAAGAAGTGACTTTATTTTGCAAAATGCTAAGCAGCCGAAGGAAGTTAAGGCAATGCTAAGATGAAGACAAGGAGTCCCCTTCTGTGGCACTTTGTTTTTGTGAAAGCCATAACTCTTCAAGGGCCTGCAGCCTGCCAGCAGTGGTCTAGGAACTGGGACAGAGTACTGCACAAGTCAGAAGTCTTGGCCATCTCACATTGTGCCTAAACATTGGTAGGGACACCAAAACTAATAAGCCAGCACATGGGAGAGCCCCAGCGCAGTGCTTGTGAGCAACTAAATGGGGATCTGAGGTAAGGCTGTAGGCAGGGCGAGTGGGCTGCCAAGCTTTGTGGCCTTTAGAGCAAGAAAGGGGTGTGGAGGAGGGAACTTCATCTAGGGTTCATACTCTGGGCTCAAATAACTCAGAAGAAAATGCCAGGGAAACTAAGGAGCAAGGCCTTAATGTGTGGCAAGCCCAGCCTTGAGGTTGAGATGGAGGCCATTCCAGGTAGAAAGAGTTAAGAAGGGGCAACCATGTCAGAAGAGATTGGAGCAGTTGGCTGGTGTGAACTAGAGGTGCTTCACCTAGTATCCACACACAGAACAGCCCGATGAGAACCACAGCTGGCTTCATCCTGCTATCTTGTCTTTCCAGCTCTGCCTTTTTGCCATAGACAAATGCACTAGCATACTTCTGGAGTCAAAGAAGCTCTTAGTTATAGGGGGTTCATTCCCACGTTGACCACTAATGCTCATACCAAGAGTCCATGGGTTCAGCCCTTAACTTCAGAGAAGCCAGAGGGTTCTCGGTGACCTGGGAAACCGGTCTACAGTGAGGAAAGCAAGATGAAGTGTGAGCAGCCACACCTGCACCTACGTGTAAATGACACCATAGTTGTGCATCTTGGGGTCCTCCTCTTCAATGGAGAACCTAAGCCACTGCTCCTGTGGTCCTTGCCGTTTCTCTTTCTTTTCCAGATCCCAGTACAGTTCGATGCTGTGATGAGTCACCTTGCCCACAACAGGAGGGTGCGGCTTTAAGAGTGGCACGATTTCTGAAAAGAGAAATATGAGGTTCAGGGCTCTGTTTCCAGAATGTCAGAGCTGCCTGGTGACCCAACTGTCTCCCATACACTGGACACCTGCACATGAGCAGTGGGCACCTAAGCACCTTGATACTCCTAACAGCAACTACACTGGTCCACTGATACTAAAATTCACCATGACCCTTCCAAGAAAGTGGGTTACTGTGGCACAGCAAATAGCTGCATCTGTAAGAATGAAACTCAGTGTGCTGCTATCATCCTTTGGTGAACTGGCTCACAGAGAGAGCCAAGAGATGAACACCATATTTGGTCTAAATATTTATTTATCACAGATAACAAAGGCTTGATGTCTACTCTGTATGATTAGCTCTGTTTAAACAAGAACAGACTAGTCATGACCCAGGTAAAAGATAAGCTGTGTGCCAAATAGAGAAAGCAAATAGCCAAGAGGACATGGAACAACTATTCCCACAACCCGGTGTTCACAGAGATCGGCAGCAACAAGCTCTCACTTCCCGTCCAGTCAGAAACTGAAGAGATCTCGTTACTATTACAAGTGACACTATCGGGAGAAGACACTCTCAGTCATTGGCTGTGGAGAAGTAGGAACCAAAGCCTTGCCAGAAAGCACTATGGAAGCATATGGTAGAAGGGAAAATTGGCCAGTGGAGATGTAGCTTGGAGGGCAGAGTGCCTGCTTGGTGTGCACACAGCCCAGGGCTCCATCCCTAACATTGCACAAACTTGAATGTGCTAGCGCACACATGTAATCACAGCACTTATGAGGTGGAGGCAGGAGGGTCAGTTCAAGGCCATCTTCAGCTCTATAGTGAGTTCAAGGACAACTGTGGGCTGCATGAGACCCTGTAAAATGTGGGTCCTACTCAACCAGGCCACTCATCTGTGGTGACCTTTGCCACTGCAATGAGGACACACACATGAGGACATGACCTAATTCATAGCACAGCAGTTTTCAGATGGAAAGGAGAACCATTGGTAAGTGAATGGATGAGCAATTTGCCAGGTCTACACCACTAAGGACAACCTTAAAAATGAATGGTTTTGCTAGGCATGGAAGCACTCAATTTTAATTACAGCACCAAAAGGCAGAGACACATGTGGATCTCTGTGGCTTGAGACCAGCCTGGTCTACATAGCAAGTTCCAGGACACCCAGGGCTATGTACAAAGAACTTGTCTCAAATACAAGCAGATAAAATAAAATGAATGATTTCCATGCTAGATGTTTTGAGAGGATTTCTATACAACTCTATCAGGTCAGAAATAAAGAAATACTGAGTTTTAAACACATAAGGAACTCGATCTATGCCTGCCAGGAGCAGAGACCCGGTGTTGGACCTGATCCCTCATAGCACATACTCCAGTTGGAGCTCGATACTCCCCCACCCCCAGTATTCATACACATCCAGCTTCATAGGTGAGATCTTAAACCCCTCCCAGAGACCCATGTATCTGGACCCCTGGGACCCTGGGAAGCAGATTCCTGCCCAACAGGATACCAGGGTGCCTTCTAGCTCCCACCTGTGCCTGCTGAGAGCAGAAACTTGATCCCACACAAGACACACACTAGCGGCCACTCAACCCCCCCCCCAGCTTGACTCCCCAGGATCACAGGATCACAGGAAGGACAGGCACTAATTGGAGACAGGGAGGCCAGATAATACCAGAGATAACCAAATGTCGAGAGGCAAGCATAAGAACAAAAGCAACAGAAACCAATTTGACTTGGCAGCTTCAGAACCCAGTTCATTCACCACAGCAAGTCCTGGATACCCCAACACACCCTTAAAACAAGTTTCAGATCTAAATTCTCATTTCATTAAGATGATAGAGGATTTTAAGGACATAAATAACTCCCTTAAAGAAATTCAGAAGAATACAAGTAAATAGGTAGAAGCCCTTAAGGAGAAAACACATAAATCCCTTAAAGAAATACAAGAGAATGCAATCAAACAGGTGAAAGAATTAAACAAAACCATCCAGGATCTGAAAATGGAAGTAGAATCATTAAAGAAAACTCAAAGGTAGACATCCCTGGGGATGGAAAACCTAGGAAAGAGATCAGGAGTCACAGATGCAAGCATCACCAACAAAATACAGGAGATAGAAGAGAGAATCTCAACAGCAGAAGGTACAAGACATAGACACAGCAGTCAAGAAAAGTTTAAAAAGCAAAAAGCTCCTATCTCAAAACATTCAAGAAATCCAGGACAAAATGAAAAGACTGAACTCAAGAATAATAGATACAGAGGAGGGTGAAGATTCCCAACTCAAAGGGCCAGAAAACATCTTCAACAAAATTATAGAAGAAAACTTTCCTAACCTAAAGAAAGAAATGCTCATAAACATACAAGAAGCCTACAGAACACCAAAAAGATGGGGCCAGAAAAGAAATTCCTCTTGTCATAAAATGATTAAAACTCCAAATGCACAGAACAAAGAAAGAATATTGAAAGCAGTAAAGGAAAAAAGGTCAAGTAACATATAAAGGCAGACCTATCAGAATTACACCAGACTTCTCACCAGAGACTATAAAAGCCAGAAGAGTCTGGGCAGATGTCATCCACACCCTAAAAGGTCAAAAATGCCAGCCCAGGCTACAATATCCAACAAAACTTGCAATTACTGTAGACGGAGAAACCAAAGTTTTCCAAGACAAAACCAAATTTAAACAATATCTTTCTACTAATCCAGTCCTACAGAGGATAATAGAAGGAAAAGTCCAACACAAAGAGTGAAACTACACCCAAGAAAAACAAGAAATTAACCTTTTCACAAGAAACCCAAAAGAGTAGAAACACACAAACATAAATCCAACTCTAAGAATAAAAATAACAGCAATGAGGGCTGGAGAGATGGCTCAGTGGTTAAGAGCACTGACTACACTTCCAGAGGTCCTGAGTTCAAATCCCAGCAACCACATGGTGGCTCACAACCATCTGTAATGAGATCTGATGCCCTCTTCTGGTGTGTCTGAAGACAGCTACAGTGTATTCATATACGATAAATAAAAAAATAAATAAATAAATAACAGCAATGATCATTGGTCCCTAATAACTCTAAACATCAGTGGACTCAATTCCCCAATAAAAAATCATAGGCTAACAGACTGGATACATAAACAGGATCCAGCATTTTGCTGTACACAGGAAACACACCTCAGAGTCAAAGACAGACATTCCCTCAAAGTAAAAGGATGGGAAAAAAATTTTCCAAACAAATGGTCCCAAGAAACAGACTGGAGTAGCCATCCTAATATCCAACAAAATAGACTTTCAACCAAAAGTTATCAAAAAAGATGGGGAAGGTTACTACATACTTATCAAAGGAAAACTCCACCAGGATGAACTCTCAATTCTGAACACCTAAGCCCCAAATGCAAGGGCATGAATACTTGCAAAAGAAACACTATTAAAGCTCAAAAC
>NW_021604659.1:2288957-2297318 GCF_004785775.1 Grammomys surdaster
GAGACAAGGGAAGGAGAAAGGAGGAGGAGGAAATAAGGGTGGCAGTATCAGAATCTGGAGAATTGAGAGAGGTACAGAGGCTCATGAAATCAAATAAAAATAGTTAGCAGGGAGGATGAGGAACTGGGGATTGCCACTGGTGGGTCCCAGACACCAGAGAAATATGAGGCTTTCAGGACCCAATGGGATTGACTTTAGCTGTAATGCACAGAAAAGTGGGAGGCAGAACCTGTGGAGACCACCTCCAGTAGATAGGCATGGCTCCTGGTAGGGAGATGGAGCCACTCACCCATCTCAAAGTTATTTTAACCCAGAAGGTTTAATCCAAAGGAAGAACAGGGACAAAAAATGGAACAGGGACTGAAGGAAGGGCCAACTGGGGAACAGCCCCATCTGAGGATACATCACATCTGCAGACAGCAAACCCAACACTGCTGCCATGGTCAAGAGGTGCTTGCAGACAGAAACCAAGTGTGTCAGTTCCTGGGGAGGTCCAGCCAGCAACTGATCAATGCAGAGGCGGATGCTTGGAGCCAACCATCAGGCTGATCTCAGGGAACCTGGTGAGGGAGCTGGACTGGAGGAGCAGAGGGGGATTGCAACCCCACTGGAATAACAGCATAGGCTAGCCTGACCACGCAGTTCTCCCAGAGACTAGACCACCAAACAAGGAGTATACCAAAAGGGATCTTTGGCTCTAGATACGTATGTAGCAGAGGATGGCCTTGCCCGACAGAAACGAGAGGGGAGACCCTTGATCCCAGGAAGGTTTGATGCCCCAGAGTAGGGGGAATGATGGGGTGGGAGAGTTTGGGTGGGGGGAGCACTCTCATACAGGCAAAAGGGAAAGGGAGAGCAGATGTGGGATGGAGAGGTGGCAGAGGGGTAACTGGGAAGTGAGATATCATGGGATAGAGGGTTGGTAGAGGGGGGTAACCAGAAGGTGGGATATTGTTTGAGATGTAAACAAATGAAATGATTAGTAAAATTAAAAATAAAAAGCATAAGGAATCCAATAGGCTATATATTAAGCTGTCACCACACAGTTGTTATTTTTTGGTTGTTGTGTTGCATCATGCTGGTTCATTTGTTTGGTTTGGTTTGTTTTGCTTTGTTCTTGTCTGCCTACTATACTTTGCATCTCTTCAGAGCTCACATTTCTGAATCCATTGTTTAAGCATCTCCATGCCTTGTAACTACAGCAAACATCCCTGATGAACTGGTCAGTCATTCATTCCAAGAGAAATGACTGTGTATTTTCCTTTGCCAAAATTCCACACATCTGGCCAGCTGCTCTCTCAGCATCCCGCACCTCCTGCAGTAAGGCTCTGAAGAAGACAGACCTGCTCTTGTCTTGCCCATGCTAGGACACTAAGTCACATGGGTAACAATGTTCTCTGCACTGGTGCCATATGAAGGGTCATATCTGAAAGACTTGATATAGAAGAGAACATCCTGGGAGCCCCCACTTCCTAACTTTATTTTCCAAATATCTATATATTTGGAAAGCACAATAAACTGGCTCAGGGTGATCTAAGTATGTGCTCTGAAACACTCAAAAAAAAAAAAAGCTCAATTCAACATGTGTTTTGCAACAATTAAGTACCATTACGTATAAATGATGACATCTATCGGGCAGTGGCATGGTTTACAGCAGTGAAATGGAACTAGTTCTGCACATCGGCACAGTTGAATGAATGAGGAGGAAATGAGTTCCCAGGGGAAAAAGCAAGTTCTTAGACCATCAATAGAAAGTTGTACCAAGCAACCACAGTGGGTATCACTGATGAGCACATGCTATGGAGTCCAAGTCAGACCACCAAGCGAGGGTGGAGAGATGGCTCAGCTGTCAAGAGCACTGGCTGTTCTTTACAGAGAACCTGGGTTTGATTCCGAGCACCCACATGGTGACTTACAACCTTCTATGATTCCAGTTCCTAGGGGATATGACACCCTCCTCTGGCCTCCTTAGATACTGCACAGACATAGTTCCATGATACATGCAGGCAAAACATGCTACTACTAAAAAAATTAATAATTTAAAAAATATTGAAATAAGAAGGTCCACCTTAGATATACTTGAAGGGACAGAGTCAAAGTGAGGGCAGGAAGTGAACTCTTTGCACTACTGTGAGATTTGTTTATAAAAAAATTGGGATGTACACCTCAAGATAGTCACATATGTCTTGGGGCATTGCTGTCTATAATATCTTAGATGAGCACACCTGGGAGTTGCTGAGGGACCACATTGGTCTGCCAGTTCAGAACACTGCCCTCAGTCCTGGTCCTATGTGGCTGGTGAGTACAGTAACTCCCACTGTCACAGCCAATGCCTCTGCTGAGCACTCTGCTTGCCTTTCAGACCCTGATATGTCAAAGTGCAAACAATGGCCGATGGTTCCAGAATCCCCTCACCACAACTAAGGCCAACTCGGATTTCCAGTCCAAAGACATATGAGTTCTAACCCATTAGAAATCAACACAGTAAAACAATTCTAAATTAATCTTACATCTCAAAAGGGTCCATGCAGATGGTGCATGGTGAATCCACAGAAGTGAAGTGCTGTTGCCACATTTACTACCAATTCGTGACCCTCATGCCACTGAGCAATGGCAGACACAAATGATGAGACGAAAACCAGGTTCACTGCTACCAGAACTGGTCACACACACCCTGGCTCCGGGGAAGAGTCAGACTCTCATGACTTCTCACCATCAATACAGCAATGAACAGGGCCCAGGCAAGGCAGAGGTTTGGAAAATTTGTATCATTGTCCTTATTTTAGGAATGATCTGGATACAGTGGTGTGTACCCAGAGACAGCACTTATTGCATGTGAGTATGCACATGTGCACATGTGTATACATACATTTACAGGCTTGACCCAGAATACCACTGCTAGTCAAGTTAACCCAATCATCAATGGATTAGCCACTGTATTTTTGCTTTCACACTAAACTTAGCAAGATCCACCACCCCTGTGACCTGCCTGAGAAATGTATGTGCTATCCCTGCCTTTTTGTGCCCCCACTTCAGGTTGACACCCAGGTCTCACACTACTAATGCCAAACAACCCCACCAAGTGTCTCTGTCATGACCACAATGTCTAGTTGGGGAGTCTAGACTGCTACCAACTCCACTCACCCCCACCAGCAAGGCTTACCCAGTATTTACTCACAGGCACTGCTAAGTCCAGCCAGGAGCTGGGAGGGCTTAAAACAAAAGAAAGGCTTAACGCCAAGATTTTTACTATCTCCATCAAAAGCACAGAGAAGTTAAATAACCCAGGCAAGGTCACACAGTGTTGAAACACAGATGCTCTGGCTCTAACCCTCTCTGTTCTCTGCTCTCCTCTTCACAATGCAGACATAAAAATTCAGCTGAGAGGAGAAATCAATCCGTTTATTGGTTCCTTCTCCAGATCTCCTAAAATCATTCATTTATGACCAGGTTTAACCCATGAACTAACTTGAACCCCCACGGACTTTGAAGATAATCAAGAAAAGTTGGCCAAAAAGAAAGGAGGCAAGGGAGGCCAAGCAGGTGGTTGAATAAACTACAGGAGGAGGGGGGCAGGCTGCTCCTCAGCACCCCGCAAGGCAGCAGCCGGACTGTAGAAAATTAGTCCGTGGAAAGGAGACGGACTATGCCACAAACAAGCTATGTCAGAAACACAGACGTGTTCTTGACTTTGCACACTGGTCAAACAATTAAACAACAAATTCACACGCCACACGGCTCCGTGGCTTTAATACACCAATCCCTGTGGTTTCACTCGGTGGTCACGGCTTCCAGCAATCCTGCATCCTCTACTCCCAGCTAAAACAACCAGGTGCTCAGGTTGCACTTTACGTTTCCTATATGGTTTACAAAGTATTATTAGGTCTCAAGCCTGGGACAAATGGCTGAGCTACCTATTTGTCCAGCCAGCCTCTCTCAGCATCACCAGGACCTGGTACAGAGTCATCCTGACTGGTGTACCCCACCCTCTACCCTAGTCTCTCCAGCCTAGGGGCTCGACTGTTCTTCCCCAGCTGATCTCCCCTATATAACCTCAGTCATACAGGGCTACCAGCCCTTTTGGTCTCTTGGTCTCCTGCTCATCCCTCCTCACATGGCACAGCTGAGTTTGCTGGTCACGTTCAGTGGTTCCGTGTGGACTCTTCCAGACACTTCTGCCAGTGTTCTCCCTTATATTTATAATAAAAACCTCAACCCCTTAGGAACAGTCATGGCCTTCATTCATTCATCCATCCATTCATTCATTCGTTCTCATACATTCATTCATTTATTTGTTATGTTTTCATTCATGAATGACTAAGAAATGGAGAGAGGCTGTCTTGAAGATGGAACCAGAGAGTAATACAGGACATAGTACAAAGCTCTGTGAGAAGCTTTATCAACAGAGCTTCTCAGGGAGCAGAACTGTCAAATGTAGATTCAGGGGTGGGCAGTTCTGTCACTTAAGTGAACCTGGTGTCACTGAAAGGAAAAACTGCTTGGGCAGGAGCCCAAGTTCCTTGCTGTGGAAGGTTTCCTAAATGAAGCTCATGGTGAGTGGTGAGGTGACAGTGCTGCCACATCCCACTGTAAACTGGCTTTAGTACCAGGATGTCCACAAGTTCCTCCACTTGAAACTTTGAGCAGCTGAGTCTGAGATCAAAGCTAGAAATGCAAGTGTCAGTGCACACATCCATGACTGCAGCCATGTGTCTCTGCCTTGAGGTCTAATCTACTGGCTGGGTGGAAGTTCCACCTCTTTCCATGGCAAGTTTAGGACCGGGTTAGGGCCGGGGCCTTGGGATACCTGTGACTTCAGATACTAAGAAGCCAACCCTAATGCTTCTGATGTCCTTGATCTGTGGCACGGTCGAGATATTGTGTGTTCCCTTTGTGTAACATTGCTTGATTAGCTTCCTGCTAACTTTATCCCATTGTATAAAAGTTTCCTGTTGACTCTCTGCCACTTCCCCAGGCAAACTGTATGTAAGATGCTGACTTAGTAATATTCCTTGGCATAAAGACATAGCTTGTGCAAGACCTTCTGATTATAGTTTTTCTATCTTCTGTATCTTATCCACTGGGCCTCTCTCCCAGGAACCTGTTCTTGAGGAATGACCTGCTGGTCGAGGTCAATATCCAGCCCTCCTTTTTCTCCCTCTCACCTTTCACAGTGTCTTATCCTTTTTATAACCCACTAAGTGCAGTTAGTGCTGCCTGCATATTCATGGGTGTCAGACCATCTACCAGGGCATGGGAAGCCTACCATCAGCTGCAGCCCAAAACATGACTCCTTCTCCCTAGCAGCTATCACTTGGCAATAGCTCTTCAGCTAGGGGTGGGTCTCCATGAGCTCACGACTCTAGCCATGCAAGAATGTTGACTGGCTGGTCTGGCAAGAGTCTTTTGCAGATAGTCACACTGCTGTGGAGTCGTGGATTGGATGGCCACATCATATGCAGAGGGCAGCAGTTCACAGCCTTTGCCAACATTCTCACATTTTTCCCATCCTTTCTTCTGCAATGTACTGAAACTTGAGGGATCAAAAACTAACATTTTAAAAACTCAAACACTGACCAGTTCACTATTTGTTGAGCCAATATATTTGTATTCAAACTTGTGCTACCCTTTATCACCAGAAATGCTCTTGTAGGAACTGTTTCATAAACTCTGTCCAAGTTTTGCAGAGTATATGCAGCAACAACAGATATTCCTATATATACAACCTGGATGCTCTATTTTTTCGTTCATTTACTTAGTCAGGGTCTTGTGCATCCCAGGCCACCCTCAACCTAGCTATGTAGTTGAAGATGACCCTAAACTTCTAACCCTCCCACCTCTACCTTCCAGGTACTAATACAGCTGTGTACCACCCAGCCCAGTATATTTGGTGTTGGGGTTGCAATGCAAGGCATTGTGCACACTAAGCAAGAATTTTGCAACTGAGGGGCTGGAGAGGTGGCTCAGAGAATGCAAGCATATAGAGCTGTGGCAGAGGACTCAGATGTGGTTCTGAGCACCTATGTTGGGTGGCTCATAACTGCCTGTATCTGCAACTACAGAGAGATCCAGAGCCCACTTCTGGCCTCTGTGAGCTCCAAACACATGTGGCAGACACATGGACACAAATGCACAATTAAATATCATTAAAAGACAAATAATAAAAGAAGTTAACAACTGAACTACACCCTTCGGTCTCAATGCTCTGTTTTAATATAGTATACTTTGGTGTGAGTATTGGATCTTTGAAATGTGCTTTTTGTTTGTTTCACATTTGATAACCAGACTTTGTCCCAAAGTCCTGTCTCACAAACTTAGGCTTGAAGCTTTTCTAAAGTTTCCAAACAAAGATTAAAAGCAGCACACACTTAGTTCCTTATGGTTCTGTTATACAATTGGTGGGATTTCCCAACTTTTCTTAAAAGTCTCCCAAAAAGTGAAAGGATGAAAACACAAACCACAAATTCCTCAAAAGGACAATTGTGACTGATGTGCACGGCGTGCCATCAACGCTCTCTGTAATAAAAACCCTCCAGAAAATACAACAAGTAAAACAATGTTATGCCTCTGGCGCCATTTGCCAAGTGATAACTAGTGAATATGAAATCTTGACGGTGCCATTTGCTGTTCCCGTTCAGTCCTGTGAGCACTCAGAAGAGGCCCCGAGGCATCACTGATTCCACAGGAATCCCGGGATAAAAGTTGTTACTTACAAACCACAGGCCCAAACACAGAAAGGGATGGCTCAAGCAACCACTCTGCGGCACTAGGCCTTTAGTTCCTGAGGTTTTAAAGGGATTTGTTAGAGTGTAGTTAAGATAACAGAAATGTGCCAATCCCGAGAGAACTCCAAAGATAACTGAGCCACTATCAGGACATAAAGCATCCTCATGACAATCTGCCAGACACAATCCAAAGTTACAGTTTAGAGATGAGTGTCCAAACTCTGAAATTAATCTTCATGGCTAGGGCCACCAAAAATGGGGCATTGTAAAGGTTAAAAAAAAAGTGAGCCTATTTGTCATATAGATACATATGCCATAAAGCACAAATGTCACCTAGTTTATCTCCAGATAACACACCTGACTACACAGGAACCTTATCTCACTGGCAAGGGACATCTGTGACCTGGCCTCCAGGGACAGATGGCCCATTGGGATGCTAGTCCCCTGAGGGAAAGTTACATGAATGGTATGACAATTCCTCATGGCATTGGCATGTATCTATAGTAACTGCTAATCAGAAACATTCAAAATCAACATGCTACAGGGGTCACCAGCATTCCCACAGGTTGGATTTTTTAAATTTGTATTAGATTTATTCATTTTAGTTTGTAGGTGAGCACTTTGCCTGTATATATGAATATGCACCACGTGTGCTTGATGACTGCAGAAGTCAGAAAAGGGAATAGGATCCCCTAGGACTGGAGTTACAGATGGCTACCAACCACCATGTGAGTACTGGGGATTCAATCCAGGTCCTCTGCGAGGGCAATGAGTGCTCTTAACCCCTTAGCCATCTCTCCAGCCCCAAGATTACATCTTAAAAGCATCGAAACTGTTTGCACAAGATCTTATTGAAGGATGAAAGTGTAACTCGGGTGTCAGAGTAGTCACATGGGGTAATGACTTCTCGTTTCCCTTAAAAATAAGACAGCTAAAGTAAGTTTAATTCCACCAAGCCTTCCACTGGAGTTTCATACAATGGGGTTCCGTAAGGTCTGAACACAGAAAAGGACTAATATGCAAGTGGATAGTGGAGCAACTCTTCTGCTAGCACACCAGAATCTGCAGGTGGAGGGCACACACCATCGACCTGAAGCTGCTCAATGTCTAATCTGCTCTTATTGTCATCTCCAGGTGCCCTTAGAATTTTACTTAAGAAGAAAGGGAGGGAGGGAGGGAGGGAGGGAGGGAGGGAGGGAGGGAGCCAGGGAGGCAGGAAGACCTTTCTACATACCCCTGGCTGTCCTGGAACTCACTTCATTGACCAGGCTATGAATTCTCAGAGACACATACATCTGTGTGTGCCTCCTGAGTGCTGAAATTAAAGGTGTGCACCAGGTGCCCTTGGCTTTTAACATTAGGAAGTGCTGCTTCCTTTGCTGGCCCTGCGTGGATGTTCCTCACTAGGAAGACGGAGATGGATAAGCATACTGCCTCTGCCTTAGTTACTTTTTCGCTGCTGTAGTAAAGCTAAATTGTTTGCATTTACGGTTCCAAAGGCATCAGAGTGCATCATGTTAGAGAAGCATGTCAGTGGGTCACAAGCATAGCAGCCACAACAGGAAGCATGTCAGTGGGTCACAAGCATAGCAGCCACAACAGGAAGCATGTCAGTGGGTCACAGGCATGGCAGCCA